>NC_047666.1:85315577-85666202 GCF_011762505.2 Arvicanthis niloticus
TTTGCCTAAATGCTTACTGGTTGGACCTCAGTACTATTGGTTTTTTGCAAAGATTATGTGATTCACTACAGATTTTCATTCAGTTTGTGAAGGTACCAAAAGATTTTCTGCTTCTGAACACTCAGGATGCTGAGTCTTGGTGGAGCTCAGATACTTCTCAAGTTCCCCGACAAGCTGCTGGAGAACATTACTTATCAGGATACAAGCTACTTACAATACCTTCCCTCTCTGCCTTTAGCTGAGCATTTTTCAGGGCAATACCAATGGCTCCAGAGCTGTTTCCACAAAGCTCTGCGGGATGCCAGGGACCATGTGACTAGGTCATCCCACTGCAGGGTATGCTCCAAGAAAAGCTAAGGCCGCTGCTGTGAGGCACATTCTGTGTGGCAGCAAAGGAAAGCCTGCTATTCCATCTCTGGGGTCTTATTGGAATGGCTGGTTGCATCTTCACTGCTAAGAGGGACCTGGGGGGGGGGGTGTCTCTGTTAGTACTTTGAACCTGGGGAGGGGGGGGTGTCTCTGTTAGTACTTTGAAAGTAAGATTCTGTCATTGGTGCCACAAGGAACCATCAGGCCAGTGCCTGAATTTGTCTGTGGTCATAATACAGAAGCCTCAGTGCTGCTGTGTCTGAGTTAATAATGCTACTCCAGTCCCTTAGTGGTCTGCACAGCCCTTGGAGGCAAGAGAATGAGGGTGCAGAGGCACAGCACTGTGTACTTGCTGCTTGGCACCAAGCAGTGACTGGAATGAGGCCAACCCTGACCTTTGTATTAAGTCACATGTGGACTCTGAACAAGGCTGCTTTCAGGAGTATATTAGCATAATGCTATTATTACACGCTTTTCTGCTGGGACACCCAGTGTGAACTCAAGACAGTGAGCTGACTTCTGTGTATTCTTTCTCTGCTCCACTGTGTGTCAGCCCATTGCTGGTTCTGGCTGTCAGATGGTCATTAAGTTGTATCTGTAGGCTGCTTCCCCAAGGAGCTGCTCATTCACTACACATGTGTACAAACACCTTGAGGCCCTTCATGGTGTCACGTGATCCACTCTCCCGCCACAACGTTCCCAGAGTGACTTCCTCCAGCATACGTTTTAAAATGAAGTTTTTGTTACTGCTTTTAAGTGTTGGTAATATTTTTTTTCTGGGATTTTATGGCTAATAGGGTTAAGTTAAAATCTTCATCAACATCTTCCTTGGAAATGACTTTCAAGAAAAAGCAAATTTAGAAAGAAGGCTCTTAGCCTATATGCTCTTTCAAAGTCAAAAGAGTAAAAGAAATTTTACACTAAAGCATTGACTGATGGGTGTTGAAGAGATGGCTCAGCAGACAAAGACCCTTTCCACATAAGCCTACCAACCCAGTTCAATCCTGGGAACCCACATAAAAGTGGAAGGAGCAAACTGACTCCACAGGCTGTCCTCTGACCTCCGTCTGCCCGCTGAGGCACACGCTTACCCACACACATGATAACAGAAAACGATTTTATGTAAAGATAAGTAAGATATAATGAAGCGTTGACTGTTTAATTGGCTTGTTTTTAATCCCAAGATTTACCTTCACACAGCGTCTCTGTTGGAGCACACGCCACTCAAATAGGGATGACAAATTTAGATATCCCAGAGTGCTTTGCACTTGTCATGATGTGTTATCAGAATTGCTCAGTGGAAACTGCATCTTTATGGCGAGCCAGAGCTCTTAAAGTCCCATTGCAAAAGAAAGGGGGAGAGAGAGGGGGAGAGAGAGAGAGAGAGAGAGAGAGAGAGAGAGAGAGAGAGAGAGGAGAGGGAGGAGAGGGAGGAGAGGGAGGAGAGGGAGGAGAGGGAGGAGAGGGAGGAGAGGGAGGAGAGGGAGGAGAGGGAGGAGAGAGAGAGGAGAGAGAGAGAGAGAGAGAGAGAGAGAGAGAGAGAGAGAGAGAGAAAAAACAAACCTTGTTCTACACAAGGTGCTGTGTACTGTGGTACAAAGCCTCAAGGCTGCTCAAACTGGTAGAGACCTGAGCCATGTTGCATGACCTTGGTTCCATTCAGGGAGAAGTAGAGGCATCAGGGAGTAAGAGACTCTTGTCTTTCACTTCATGCCAGTGTGAGCCTGTGGTTATCTGGAGAAAGTAGGTCTAAAGCGTTATGCCATTTTCAAGCTTACTCAACCATTTTTATTTAGCCCCTTGCCTTTGATGTTCATGCCTATAAATACATGTGGTGGGGGCTGGGATTCCCACACCTATGTGTATGGGGAGGCCAGAGGTCAGTGTTGGGCGTCTTCCTCAATCTTTCTCTACCTTGTTTTGAGACAGGGTGTCTCATTGAACCTGGAGCTTTCCAATTTGCCTAGGCTGGCCAACCAGTGAATCCTAGATATCATTCTGTCTCAGCCTCACCAATGCTGGGATCACAGGCACACACTTCCACACCCAGCTTTTCTCTCTCTCTCTCTCTCTCTCTCTCTCTCTCTCTCTCTCTCTCTCTCTCTCTCTCTCACATGGGTTCTAGTCGATCTAATTTGAGTCTCTGTACTTCTAACATAAACATTTATAGACGGTGCCATCTTCATCAGCCCTCAATTCATTTCTCTTTGCAAGTGTAAAGGAACATTCTGGCTTTGCCGCTAAACTATTCATTACATAGTAAAACACATCAGGAAGCTTGGATGTTGCTGGCTGCTTTCTCAGGGTGATCTCTGTCAACACAGTAAATGCTGCCATCTATGTTGTTAAGAAATTTAATGATATTTATCTGGGATTTCCTGTGTGTGTGTTTTTTTTAATGCCTGTAGATTTAATTAACTCCTAGAAAAACTATTTAAGAACTTTGCCTGTCGCCCTAAAATTGAGCATTCTATTGGCTTCTGGGTCCCCCCCCCTTTATTTTTTTTTTAAAAACCAGCTTTATTGAGATATAACTCATGTATAACACAATTTAGCCATCCTATGTGTCTTCATATCCTAGACTGACCAACACTGCATGTTAATTTCAGCTAACAGCTTTCACTGTAGATCCTGGGCAGACTCTCAGCTTTGAGGTGCCCCCAGGGAGTGTAGGCTGAAGCAGAGCTGCTGGTGAGCTGATCTTGGCATGATTTAAGGTTTTTCCTTAGAAAATAAGAAGATGAGCAGTGCTGCTTCACTTTGTGGGGATGTTCAGATTTAATTCAAATGGAGCCTATCAAAAGAGCTAACTCTAGTTCTTAGAAGAAACATGAAGGCTATGTTTTTGGTTTTTAAGGACTGTATTTTTTAAAGGACACATTGAAACATAAGCTGAATTCTCCTGTGAGGCAGAGAGATAAAACAGGAGAAAACAAATCAAGAAAAAAAAATAATCAATTTGAAATATTGGTCTTTGCTGCTGGACTTTGAGCCACTGACATACAGAAGCATAAATAGCTTATGGAAAGTAGAAATAAAACCCAGATCTATCTAAATGTGAATTAGTCCTGCTTTCTGGATCACCTCTCCTGCTCAGAGATGCTAGCTCAGGGGAATACAAACAAAATTTAATATTTTCTTGAGACACAGTGAGGAAGGTGCTTTGCTCCAAAGAGGAAATGAAATTGTAAAATGGAAACATAAGCAAGTTCAGGGTGGGAAGTAAAAGAAAATGACCAGAATGATGAACTCCAGGCAGGGATTCAACCTTGGGTCACAAGTCATTGTCCAGCTTTGGTGTCAAAATCTGGGAAGTAAGAATTAGGGTCACAGTAGCAGCTCTGACAGCATCACTCTGAAATCAAGTAAGGTGGGGATCATGAAGTCGGTCTGGAAAACAGGCTTCTATACTGATATTAGCTGTTACAGCTTCCCAGTCTACTGTTTTGAATTGTCTACACTAAAATTCAGTTGTTCAGCTTGCAAATGCAGAAACAATAGTAAAGGGTAACGCAACTGCAAACCAGGGCGAGAAGCTGGGCCCTAGGGATTAGCGTCTCTTTACTCTGATCTATTTCATGGACCTGTGAGATTCTCATAAAATACAGATGGCGCCTACATTTTGTTTATTTATGTCTTTATTTACTGCAACAGCAAGGGTTGAACCCAGAGGTTTTCCATCCTAGGCAAGTGCTGTACCACTGAGCTACATCCCCATTCTTTGCCTCATTTGGAAAGCAACAGAGTGTTATTGTCATGGAAGGCACAGTTCTTACAAAAGACCCTTCCACAGTTGATTTCAGTGTAGCAACATCAGGGAAAAGAAGTCACAACCTGGTTTTGTTTGACTTTTTTATTGTCTTCTCTCTGTTTCTGTCTCTGTCTCTCTCTCTCTCACACACACACACACACACACATACATTCCTTGAAATTAGATTTAAATATAATAATAAAAAGGTTATTATAAATTTATGTGAATTGAAAAGGAAAGATGATAGTACTGATCTCTTTCTTGGAGTTTAGAAGAGTTTCTGCTGCCCCTGACATACTTGCTGTGTGTGTTGTACTGGAGCTTCAAGACCTCTTTCCTGAGCATGTGACTGCGCAGGCAGTCCCTGAGATCTAGCTTTCCTGAGAAAACTTGTAGACTTATTTTAATACAGCAACTTGGCTGTTCTGATCACATCCAAAGACCTTCTAGGTCTGTGTGATCTGGCTGGAATGCAGACACACCCTTAGTAGACACCTTTAATCCCAAACAATGAAAGTTAATTTGTAGAAGGAAGCACCTGTGTTTGAAAGTGATGTCTAATTGAGAGGCAGACAAAGTGATAAATCAGAGGAAGAAATGACAGAATAGGATATGTTCAGCTCTCAGGAGATCAGAGAGAAAAGAGAGGCTACTAAAGAGGGAGGAACACAGAGAGAGTGAGGAGGAGGCAGGTACAGAGACAGATTGCAGAGAGAGAACAAACTAGACACAAGTGAAGACAGAACAAGCCAGAGAATGAGAAGGAGCCAGAAGGGTAAAACAGATTGCCAAAGTTAGGATGAGGCCAAACAGAGCAATTCAGTCAGAGGCTAAGAGAAGCAAGTTTGAATCAGTCAGCTTGGAGAAGAGTTTGAGCCAGAACAGCTAAGTTAGCCAGCCAGCCAGAGATCAGAAAGAACTAGAAAGGGTGAGCTTATTCAGCAAAAAAAACTTTGGAGATTACCATCACTACAGGAGGATAGAACTGAACATTTACAAGGACCAGAGGAAAAACCTCCACATGTCTCATCAGAGCCCATTTTTCTAGCCTTTCTGTTGTCTGGGCTCTAACTAGAATGTTGAAAAGCAGCAGTATCTTGAACAAATAAGTCCTTAGAATGGATGAGAGATCATAAAACCAACAGCAGTAGAATAAAATACCAGACACCTGGAGTCCTGGAGTCTCAATAAGTATCACAGTAACTTCTCTCCAGTTCCCTGTATCTTCAACTTTCTTTGTTCTCTTGGGAATTGTCTTCATAGCAAGATGGAATTTCTGCTTCAGAAGCTACTTGCTCTCCTTAGGTTCTCTCTCAAAGTACCTGACTTCCAGATTTGATTTTATTTTTAACTTTTACAAAATTGATTTATATTCAATATACCTTCATCAGTAGGGTAACGGTGTATGCTTTGTGTTTGCATGTGTGTGTGAATGTATATATACGTGTATGTGCATGTGTGTGTGTGTGCATGATTTCATACTCTTCATATTATATTCTATCATGAGAGCTGGGGCTAGTAAATAGACCTATAAAAACAAAATGTAGGTGCCGTCTATATTTTATTGTAGTGTAACGAGGCAACAGAGGAGGCTCATCATACCACTTGTGGAGAGTTGGAGAGTGAATGTGTATTTGCTCCTTGCCTTGTAGCTGTGATAAAATATCTGACAAGAGCAACTTCAGGAAGGGCTAATTTTGACCTACTGTCCCAGGGATACCTTCCATCATAGTGGGGAAAGTATGGTGAGCAGGAGACTGCTAGTCACATTGTGTGCACAGCCACAACACAGAGAGGGCTAACAGCTCTCAGCTTGCTGTCTTCTTTTCACTTATAGGATTTGATGTATAGCATGGTAAACTCATACTTATGGTGGATTTTCCCACATTAATTAATCTAACCTAGATAATCCCTTGTGAGCATACCCAGAGACTTGCCTCGTAGGCAATTATAGATTATATCAAGTTGACAATATTAACCATCACAAAAAGTAACCCACTGATTTTAAGGATGATCCAGAAAAGGTCTTTGACAATGTAAACTAACAGCTATATAAATCACTGTCTATTTGTGTTCAGCTAGGTGGACATGACTTCGTATAAAAGGCCCAAAGTAAGACTATCTGCAATCCTTACAGCAGAATTTCCTGTTTGGCTCAGAGACTGAGCTTCTGGCCTACTGGGACACTGACCACCTGACCACACAGTATTCTTTTAGGGGACTCTGCATTAAAGAGAAAGCAAAATGCAAGATTTCGGGAAAAGGTATGCATCTCCTGACATGTGTGTGGATTTGTGTGTGTGCATTCACATGGGTATCAATAGAGAGGACACCATAAGGTACCTTCCCCAATCTTTCTCCACTGAGAGCTCATGGATTCAGCCAGGCTGGCTAGCCAGCAAACTCCAGGGATCACCTAGTCTTCACCTCCTAAATGCTGGGATTACAAGCTGGCGCCTCAATGCCCAGCTTCCTGGGTATGTGCTAAGATCTAAATTCAAGCCGAAAATACTTTATTTACATAGCCATGCCTGGCTATATTTTAGGATTGGAATTCTGAAAACACTTTGAAAAAATGATTAAACAATATGCCATGACACAAGGAAACCCCCAAACAGACAACCCTTCCCAATCACCAAAGCAGGCACAAAGGAGAGCCAACCACCTTCACTTCGATGACCAGGATGCACAACTGAGGAGGAAGAAAATTAGTGTTACATTCTCACTGAAAAGCTGGAAGATGCTCAGTGGATGGCCACTGTCTGGCTTAGCTGTTTCTGCTTCCTTTGGATTAGATATGTTTACTATTTAATAGGCACTTTCCATCTCTGTCACACAAAGTTCTAAAAATAAGACAATAGGGATGGTTTTTAATGTAGAAAAGCCAAGATAACTCCCAAGCAATAAAAACAGGATCAGTGCTTGTCAAGTTGCTGGGCAATTAAATGTCATGCTGCCCCCCTATTCTGCCCCATCAGCTTAATCTGAGGACAGAAGGAATGTCTATTGAAAAGGCAAGCTACATTAGCTCACAAGCCACATAGGAGCTTAGGGACACCGCGGCCTGACCAAGGAATTACCCTGAGCCTCATAGAGTCCCTCTGCTTTGTTCTGGACAGCTTTCACTGGCCAGGACAGCTAACTGGAGGGACTCCATGCCCCTCCACCACACAGCAGACAATGATGAAGGGACAATAAACTCCAGATGCTCTCTCAGAGGGATAGTCAGTGGAAGTCACAGTGACCAGCTCAGGCTGTGTTCTGGTTCCTGCTGTTGACAGAGTAGTGAAAAATTACGGGAATTACTGTGCAGCTCCCTGGAAGCCATTTAAGACTTTGCTGCAGCAGGGCTGTAATTCCAAGTTTGAGTTACTTATTTAAACTTTGTTTATGCTAAGCTCAGCTCTCTGACAGTGCTAGATCTGAGAGGCATCCAGTGAAGAGCCTGAGGTTCCCACACGGGCCATCTCCTTCATGATATTCAGTGATAGAAAGCATACCCCGACCCTTTCCTGGAAAGCAATGATCTCTGTGAGCAGGAAGCACCTTAGCAGCTGCAGAGTCCTAAAGCTTCAGGGAGAGGCCTGGAGAGGCTCACAGCCAGAGTGAGGCCTGGCCTTGACAGAGCCCTTACCTCTCATGGAGCATGGTGGCTAGTGTCTATAGCAATGTACTGACCCACATGCAGCCTTCCAGTTGACAATGTGTGGGCATTTTTGGTCTCTGCGAATGTGAAGTACCTGGAAGCAATATCCACTCTCTCTGGGTGTTTAATTAGGTGAAAATTCCTTCAAGTTCACCCAATCACATGCTAGCATTGTATTACTTATGAGACAAAGCTTAGCTTCCTTTAAAGGACTCTTCAACAACAGGTGAAAAAAAAGAGCAAAACAAAACCAACCAACCAACAACAACCAAAAAACACTTTTTATTTCGATTTTCCATAAGTATGTCCTCCTAAGATAAGCCTTTTAAAATGCACTCCATATGAATGAAGAACCAACACATACTTTGTGGATTTGTCTTTTACACATATACTAAACTGTAGTTTGAGATTTTTAGACAAGAGGGGGGCAAGCTGAATAACTCAAGAGTTGTGTGTCAAAACTAACTTGAACTCATTTTGATTTTGACTTCTGCAGGAATGTCATACACAATCCTGTTAGTGATTAATCTCTATTTCATCTGAAAAACAAACCCAGATTCCTATTATACCAATGTTCCACAGAACTGCAGCCAGTGGGGATGTGCACTGCCCTTGCAGGCTGAATGGCTCTCTCTCCATTTTCCACTCTCACAGCCCCACTCAACATCTGACTACGGCTCTTGTGATGGTGGGGATTTTTTTCTTTTTTGTAAATTTAATTTTTAAAAATTCATTATAAGATACTGTATTTAATAGCCTAAACAGTTCCAATGAAGAGAACATATTTTCATTTGAAAGATGGAAAATGCATGTTAATGTGTTGATCGGAAACAGAATAAATTAGCAATCAAGAAAATAATGTCTAATCCCTGGGAATTTTAATCTTAGTTAAATGTTAGAAATGTGAGTGCTTAATAAACACAACAATTTGATCATTTTGGGGCTCATGGTTTATAGCTACCATCATTTCTATTAGGTGAAGACATTGTTACTCTCCTTCCATGATAGTCATTGTGAGGTAGGACACAGTCTTTGGGAGGAGGTGTGTCTAAAGTAACAATGAGAGACAAGATAAACAAGTTCAAACAAGCTGTGGCTCTGGGTTGCTAGCATGCATTATATTTTATCATTTATAATGTTTTTCCCCCACTCATTAGATCATGCCACTTCATTATCCTTTAAAGTAAGATTACTACCCCTACTTTACAGATAAGGAAATCATGGCTGAAAGAAATCAGTCAAAAACAAACAAACAAACAAATCAGGGCTGGAGAAATGGCTCAGAGATCAAGAGCCCTTGCTGCTCTTCCAGAAGACCTGAGTTCAGTTTCCACATCTGTGTGGGGTAGTTCACAACTGCATATAAGTCTAGCTCCAGGGGTCCAACACCTTTGGTCTCTGAAGATGCCTATACTCATGTTTACATAACCCCACATGGACACACAATACACATAATTAAAAATAAGTCTTAAGAAATAAAAACTATATCAGTAAGATGAAATGCAGATGGACATTAGACCTATGAAAGGTGTTTAGCATCACTAGCTGTCAGAGACGTGCCAAGTAAAACTATGCTGAAGTGTATCTCCTTCTAGTCAGAGTGGCAGTCATTAAGAAAACAAATAATAACAAATCCTGGTGACAATTGGCTCCCAGGGAGTCCATATACCATGTTAGTGGGTATGCAAGCTACTACAACCTCCGCAGAAATCCACAGGGAGGTTCCTTTAAAACAGCCCAAGCTCCTGGTACTTACCTAAAAGATTCTAAGTCGAACATATTTGCACATTGATGTTTATTGCTACACTGTTCACAATAGCTAATGACCTACAAATCAATCCTTAGAGGAATGGACAAAGAAAGTATGGCCAACGAATTCAGTTGGATGATATCATAGTATGTAAGTTAAGGCAGACTCAGAAAGACAAATATTACATGTGTTCTCTCATTGTGAGTCCCAGATTTTACATGAATACATAAAATCCTAAATACATATGAAGCATGAAAGTAGATGCTAAGCTGTCTAAGACATCAGAAAAGACTGATGGGCAGGGGAGGAAGTAGAGAACAGGGGATGATGGGAATGGGACATACCCAAAGGACATCGTATCCTTGTGTGAAAATATCCCCAGGACTTTTTATAATAGGACTTATACCCAGTCCTATGTACAGCTAATATATGCCAAGAAAATTTTGATTTGTATAATTACTCACCAATCATATCATTAGGAAGTGCTGTCTACGGCTAGAGAGGCGGTTTCAGCTCCAGGATTTCTGTGCCCTCTGTTGGCCTCCCTGACCACCAGGTAGGCATAAACACACACAGGGAAAACACTCACACTCATAAAACAAAATAAATCTATTTTTTAAAAAGAAGTGATATTAATAAAATATCAAGCAGCAAATATCCTGAGGAAAATTTTGAGTTTCAAAGAATACAACACAATTAAACTTTTGAGGATAATAGCTAACTAAGGAAATGGCAAGTGTACAGCCGTTAACTCTTCCGTTGGGACAATCACTTCATTTTGTTTTGTTGGCTAATTTATTCAGCTTTTAGAAACCAATTCTCAAAGGCAGAAGTCATATAAATTCAAACTTTCAGGAAACAGGGGGCCCAAAATTTCATTTGTAAGTAGAAAATTTGTTTCTTACTCTATGATATCATTACTATATCCTTGAAAAGTATAACATTATGGAAAGCTGTTAGGGAAGGAAATATTTGGAAATTCATAGAATTCGGTTTCCTGAGTATTTTGGGGGGAAAAATGAAAATAGCTTAGACTCAGACAAATAGCATAAGTTTCCTTTCATGTGTGAAAACTGAACTGGAGGGAATGGCCTGGAAACAGAAGGGAAACCATCTAGGGAGAGGAAGGGAGCCAGGTGGAGGAAGGGAAAGGGTGAGAGAGGGTTATCTGGCATTAAACATCAAAGCACATAGTGTATGTGTGTGTAAACATATTAACCCTATCAGTATGTGCAAATATATATATATATATATATAATAAAATATAACAAAAATTTAGTTGTTACTTTCAACTTCAACCAAAAGTCCATGGAATAATCTAGAACATAGCAGAATGAGCTTGACACAGACAGTAAACAAGGATTTCTTACTGTCAAGTCCATATCTATAAAGTTACAAAGGCCAGAACAAAGTGAGGAATAGCCTTGGGCAGTGGGAAGGGCATGGTAGAAGCACAGAGGCTGGGATGTGCTGGTCACTCTGCCCTAGTAGCAGTGAAGACCCCTGGGCAGGGCTGAGGAGGTAGGAGGTGGACCAGGAATAGCTCTGAAGCTGACTCTGGATGGGGCACACCTGTACATAGCTGTAATAGGAGGAAGGAAAGTGAACCTGGGCCCCAGGAACTCAGAGACTGTCCTGGAGGGGTAACAGGGTAAAAGACAGGGGGAAAGGGGGCTGGCAGGCAGTGGACATGATGTAGCAGGGACAGTGCTGAGCACAGCACATTTGGGAAGGAAGACAGACCCCAGTTGTAGTGGCAGCTAACACACAGTTTACCAGTGTGACTAAAAATGCCACACAGTTGAGCGAGCTACTGCTATCTCTAACTCCACGTTAGCAATCTGAAGACAAGTCTGTGCACATAACCAAATGATGACGAAACTTGACATACAAAAGAGACTGAGGCCAAAATAATGCAAACTCCTACCAGATTAAAAAGAAAAAAGCACAGTGCTTTGTTATTGTTTATAACCTTGTAAAAGTCATTTGTTGTTTTGTTTTTGAAACAGGGTCTCATATATCCCCAGCTGACCTCAGGCACTCCATGTATCCAAAGATGGTCTTGAACTCCTGATCCTCCTGACTTTACCTCGGGAGTGCTGGGATCACAGGCATGAGCCACCATGCCAGGGATTACAGGTATACCTCACCATGCCTGGTTTATGCATTGTTGGGAACCAAGCCCAGAGCATCATGAATTCTAGAGAAATACTTTATCAACCAAGCTACATCCCCAGCACTATCCCAGTTCATATAAAACAAAATAATGCTTAACATTAATGTATTTGACTTAAACAACATCTACTATACACTGTATCAGACTCACCATGTGGATCAAAGACCATTTTGAAAAAAGAGGCCAGCCTCAACCATTTGTTCCACATATCACAGATGAGATGTCAAACTCAGAAGTACATCCATCTTGAACAGTGCAGCTAACACTGCATGGGGCAGAGACACGCCGACCCTGTGGCATGATTTTGACCAAAGAGGTGGTGATTGTTATTTTATGTCACTGTTTTTGAGGGGCTGTTTCCTAGGAAACAGAGAGAACCTGTCACCAAACTGACTGGTTACAAAGCCTTGTTCATGCAGTGTTCTTGTTTGCTAAAATATATAATCACAGTCTATAACAAGGAAGATTGTCCCACACAAAAGGAAAGCCCTCACTGGTGTGTGTGTGTGTGTGTGTGTGTGTGTGTGTGTGTGTGTGTGTAAGTGTATGCTGGAGCTTTAAGAAAGAATTCTGCCCTTTCCCTCTGGTTTAGGCTTTAAATTAAATCTATCACGTCAGAAGCAGCACAGACAGATGAGTTTATGCTTTGCTAAAAGAAGCGCCCAGATTGTCCTTCAATAACTTAGAAACAAAACAAGAAGGTGAGGAAGAGACATCCATGTGTCTATGGAGATGTATTTAATAGGCACTAACGGAAAACATAGATGTGAAAATGAACAGGTTAGCTATTATTACAAGCAAATAGAACATGGCAACAACCTCTTTGAAATCGGTAACCCTTGCAGTGGTAACAGGCATTGAGAACTGATTTCTGGTCCTATCACCTTACCCCTGTATCTCCTCAATTATTTTCCTTCCTGCTGTGAGGATGCAGAGCTTTACAGACTCACAGAGTATAGATGGGCAAGGCGAAGACACGTTTCCTTCAGGAACTTCTACAAACATGAACCGTCAAAGCAAAGGCCATCCTGCAGTGACCTGCATAAACAACCATTAAAATGGCGACTAACTGTGCCTCTTTTGCTTTTTCCACGACGAGTACTAAAAAGTGACAATTTATTTCAAAATGACCAACGCCATTTGAACACTAGCAACACGAGGCCTTCGTAAGAACTGTATTTTCAAACAGAACATGTTTTCAGTCTGGTGTAAGAAGATAAAACATTTCAGAATTACTGCATGGCATATTTAAAGCTTAATTTTTTTCATTTCCCAAAAGACACGCTTCTTCCAGAAGCACAGTGGATAAAACATGGTTTATTTT
This sequence comes from Arvicanthis niloticus, assembly GCF_011762505.2. NCBI lineage: Eukaryota > Metazoa > Chordata > Mammalia > Rodentia > Muridae > Arvicanthis > Arvicanthis niloticus. The sequence continues at coordinate 85,328,594 of NC_047666.1, forward strand.
TATAATTCAGGCAGAGAGAAGCTGAAAGTAGCTACCCTGTGCCAATTCTCTGCCACAATTAACTACCAGCAGCTTCTGCTCATTTTGTATCCATATCCCGAGGTTTGCTTTAAGGAATACTTAGTTTTTTGTTTGAACCTGAGAGGAAAAATGGAATGAGAAGAAATTGTCTTGCCTGTAGTTCTCAGACAAACCTAGCTCATTCTTCCCCTTCACTGGAGGACAGCGTCCACAGTTGCTAAATGCTAATTAACCATTAAAGTCAACACCAGCTCCTCTGTCTTCTCTCAGCTTAAAACAACATTCTCTAATAAAGCCATAAGATATTCAGGACAGAATGCATGCAAATAAGAGCTTCTTAGGAAAAACCCTCAACAACAACCCTGAGCATCACATTTGCTAAACTGTCTCCCAGTGAAGGGATGTGAATGTCTCACGAATCTTTAGCATGCCTTCTACTCCTGATTTTTCTTTTGTACCTTATATTTCCCATGGTGATTAGGAACTTTTGATATACCTTTGTAACAGGATATTTTCCAAGTCAGATTTAGGTTCGTAGTAAAATTAAACAGAGCACATCAAGATTTCTTACATACTTCCTGCTTATACATACACAGATTCAGGGGGACCCTTGTCAACAGCCACTCCCCCCCCCCCCCCCAGAGTCATTCATTTTATAAGTGAGAACATGGTTTTGATACAGAGTTGGCTAAGTCTGAGGATGCAAAACACCTTTAGGTGGAACGGAGGATGCACATAATAAACATGAGTATCCAAGGATTTTCATATCTTTGTAGGTTCCTAACCCAAATGTGGAGACCAGGAAAGGATTCCAGGAGATAGCACAGCTAAGCGGAGACTTTAAGAGTAGGTAGAAATGAGTCTGTATAGGGGGAGGTGCAAGAGGAGAGAGGGCCCAGAGAAGAACCATGTGGCTTCTGAGGGACTGAAAGAACTTCAGGGTGGCTGGATCCTCATGGGGTCTGGGAATAGAACAGTCCTTCCCAGTGTCTTGTGGGTTACATCTGAAATTTGGGGGTTTATTTTGAAGCACTGGAGAGTCCCTGGATGATGGGGGAAAAATGAATAGCACAAACCACTTTAGAAGACAGCTGTGCCAAGAATGGTGCACACGGATGATCCTAGCACTTGGCAGCTGAGGGCAGGAGGATCAGGAGTTCAAGGTCATCCTCAGCTACAGAACAAGTTAGGGGCCAGCTGGGCTACATGAGATAATGTCTCAAAAACAAATAAAAATAAAACAAAAAGTATGGCTGGTAGACAGACAGACTGACAGACAGGGGGAATGCTGAGTACAGAAACTAGCAGAAGAGACAGAAACTATTCAGTTCGTTTGTGTAGGGAGGCTAGAAAAGCTGGCTAGAAGCAGCACATGCTGCCTTGAAGAATTTCCACTACACCAACGTAGTTATTGTCTGATATTCCTTCAGGACTAAAGATGGTTGGCTAGGGCAGTTCCTCTCAACATTCTCTGCTTTGCTACCTGGGTGAATTTTGTCTCTCTTGCCATGATTGTCTCTGTTGAACAGATGATGTTAATAAACAAATGGCATTGGTTCGGCCATAGACAGTGGAACAGAAATATAACACAAATAGTGCTAGTGAGCTGTAATGTATTGGAGAAGCAAATTCCTCACCCTTCTCTAAGGGATATAATAGGGTAGGACCTTTCCTATGGATAGAAAGAAAAGCTGATAGCAGATAAAAGAGGTACAAACTGGACTAACCTTGTTGAGAAACCAGATGCTTGATTGATTGTTATGTGCTAGAGACTATTTTATGTGCATTGATTTAATCTCTACACCAATTAATCGTGAAAATTATCATAGAAACTCCCTTTACGATATAGGTCAGTTCCAGGTTTTACCATCTACAGTCAAGTGCATTCACACAGATGCAACTAGTTTGTGTGTGGGAAGGGCCCAGCCACCAAGCAGAACCACTACCAAGGTTTCTCCTGACTCATCTTCTTCAGTACCAACCTGATCAGTCCATAGCTCAGAGTCAGCTCAGTATTCTGCTTCTCCTGGGCCATCAAATATTGTTGTTAACATCCCAAAGTCTGAGGCTTTCTCATTTTTATTTAGATAGGAGTGTTGCTGTGTGACTTATTGTGATTCACTAACTCTCCTTGGATTCTTTGATACACTGTAAACCAGAGTATAGGCATAGGCCCGTTGCCGAGAAGGCATGCTAGTTGTTCATAAAAATCACAGCATGGAGAAGCTATGCTGCATAATGTTAAAATGGGGTGTGTTTGGGGATGGGAATTTGTAAGTGAGAAAAGACAGAGCCATACAGCCAGAGACAGAGAAAGTCTTCAAGCCCTAAAGCAGCACTCCTGCTGTCCCTGGAATCTGTCCTGAAAGAGCTTGGGAGGTAGGACTAGACAGAGTGATAGTCAGTTTCTCCAATACCTCCCTGGAACACTCCCGGCTGAGAGGCACACAGACCAACACAGAAACGGTTGCCTTCCCAAAGGACACACAGCACGTGGAGTGCCACACAGATACATCAGCGTCTCTGATCTGCTCACACATGAGTTCATCATGTACACGGAAATCTGTGGTTATAAACTCAGCACCCTCATATTTCTAAACTGAAAACTCTGTGGTTCTGCACGCCCATCTGCACAAAACTTCATTACAGGACAAACTCACACTCTGCAGGCTGTCTGGTATGTTTGCCCTTGCTGTCGTTATTGTTAGATTTTAGGGCTCTGGAAGAGAAGGAAGATTAAAGAGAGAAGCAGTCAGATCATCCTGAGGCAATGGCTTTATTAATGCTGCCGAGGAAATGGGCAGCCTAGCACTGTAGGGGTCTGAAGTGAGATGCTTCAGCCCTACTTAGGGAGCAGAGTCTGTTCTAAGGTCCCCTGTGAGGAGACTAAGGATGGAGAGGTGATATGCCATGATGGAGTGGCTCCAAGGTTGACTGACATCAAACTAAAGTAAGAGAAGTTATGTTTTCTTATATTCTGGCTGAGGTGGGTGTTTGAAAGGTCTGTAGGGCACTCCTGGATAAAGGACCTCAGGGAAAACAATGGGCCTAGTTAGTATGTGGTGTGGTGGTGGTCACCGTCCTACCTGGAGCCCTTGCCACTTAGAATATTTTGTCTGGAATAGGCCCACTTCTAGGAGGGCCAGGTTTCCCACCTAAATGGTCTAGCAGTTACCATTTCCAGGCTCAGCACTCAGGGTTAGACAAGAATGCAGACATGACTGTCTTTGGCTGCCTGTTTAGGAAAGGAAAGCTTCCTCAGATGGGTCTAGTGGCTTATCCAAGGGCACCATTCAGCAAATGAAAAGCTGGGATTTGAACCTGGATTGGATAGGCTATAAAGTTAATGCCCCCCGGTTATTAGAAGATCTACTTACTCTCTTATAAACGATTCAGATGCTTCCTGCTTTGGAGGCAGGGGTGAAGCGCTTTCTAAATAAGAAGCCATCTTGAAGCCTTTCTCAAGCCAGGTAAAGTGTTATACTTTATCATTTCCCCATGCCTTCATCCTAGGTCATAAAAATGAAGGAGGGTGCTAGGAATTTACAACTGCCTCAAATTATCCAGTCTTGCTTGCCTTTTCCTGGGGATCAAACCTTCAGTCTGTACTTCTCAGAAAACCCTCTGTCCTTGACACTGATTTTGGTCTCTAGTGTCACCTCCATAGAGTGTTCCCTTAGCTTCAATCACACCCTCTACCTCTAGGCAGAGCCTCCATATCTAAACCATCACTGTATTTCCCATAGAAGACTAGCAGCTCTTGGGGGACATGAACAGTGGCCTCTTCCCTTTCCCATCTCTGGCATCTAGATAGTACTGGCACCAAGAAGGAATTCTACACATGATCTTGTCATATTGTTTCGAACCCCACAATAAATATTCTAGAGATTAAGATGTATTTCCAGTACAATGATCTTTCATTGTCTTGTTTATCCAGATCTCATCAGCCCAGGGTATGAGAGGTATCTTTTTTTTCTTTAGGAACAGAGTTGGGATTTCTCTTGTAAATGGAAACTCTAGTTATTTGAGGAAACTCTCCTGGAAGTTACAAGACTCATAAGGGCCCTCTCGAATGTTATGTGAGCAGTAAACAATTGCAAGGAGAAATGCTTGGGTGCTATAGCTATCTGCAGATTGGGCAGTAAGCTCCGAAGATGCAACTTTCAAAAGACAAACTGGTGTGACCTTTTTTGTGGTGCAGCTACCTTGAATCTCCCATGCTCCTGTAAGAAATGCTGGCTAAACTCACTGGTACCCCAAGCGAGGCTGGGTGTATCCAGGGTAATACATGTTTGTTTACATCTCCCAGGAAAAGGTGTGCAAAGGAATCATGTCTTTTTTTTTTTTTTAACGTGAATTAAAGTTCCAAGGGGAAGAAAGAAGTCACACCTGCATTAAAAACTCTACAAGGCCAAATGGCTGAAATTTGGGATTACAGAGAGTTAAGATGTTGAGGCCAGAACCAAATCACCTTGTATTATTTATTTGCTTTGGAAGCCATTTATTGCCAGCCCATGTCTGGACTATCATCCTGTAACTAACAAAAACTTTTAAATGTTTTTTTATAGTGTCTTAAAAGTGTCTTAGCAAAAGACTAGCTTCTACCAGTCCAAAAGCTAGGATTATCACTGGGCAGCATCTGAGACCCAGAAGATGTTTTCTTGCTTTTCTGTAATCATTTGCCTGATGTTTCTATCAACGTATTCTAAAAGTATCTTCATGAGATTGTTAGAACACTGGAACACCAGCTTTGGGGTGGCTTTAATCTGTATTCCAGAATAAACTATTATCCCCTTTGAGGTGAGAGCTGTTTGCACAGTCACTAGCCGCAAGAAAGATAAAAATAGCAGTCAGCTGGTCCTGGAGTGAAGAAGGTTCTAAGATTCCAAAATAGATACTTCTTACACAGACCAAGAAGGAACCATTAACAAACAAGGGCCACAAGACTCTAGTTGTCAAATGTTTGCCCCAAACCAATCCCATTTATTTCTGGTGCGTTCCCAAAGCACTCCTAAGATACCAGATTGCAACCTGTGGAGATGAGATGGTTCTCATAAAGGTAATCATGACAGGCTAATGCTATATCTGTGCCTAACTCTGAACATCATTTCATTGGCACTTAAATACAGATACTGTGTTATATTTCGTGGCTGGACAGGCAAATTAGCAGTATTTGTTTTAGCTAGAATAAAACAAATTTCCTCAGCTAAGCTTTGAAGCCTATCACTTCAGAGCACAGTGGGCATTTAATTACTGTGTGAAATGCACAATATGCATTCATTAATCACTCTGAAGCTTGAAAGTGATGAACGAGCAATACTTCTCATTCTAATTTCCATGAGCAGTTTTTTAATTCAGGACTAAGTCTTTATGTTTCCATGGTTTTTCTGTGACTTCTCTTATAAATTTAATTACGTGCAACTGAAAAAAGTGCCTTTTCATTCTACTACAGAGTGCTGGATTTCTACCTTTTCTCATGTTATTTCATTCACAATCTGCTGAGTGCCTCCAAACAACACCAATGATTTAAAACAGATACCATGTTGTCATTTTATTGCTTTATTAAAAATATCATAGTTGGAAACTGTTCCAAATGGGAGGAGATGGCAAAGGAACATATGGATAGTATTCAATCCATGGTCAGAGAGAAATGCTATGTAAGACGCTGTTCCAACGCAGAGGAGGAGAGAGAATAGGAAAAAGGAAGGTTCCAGAGGCATTGAGACAACATACAGTAGAGGAATACTAAAGCCCCTCCCACCACCACTGGCTATGGTGGTTAGTGTTAACAATCAATTTGAAATCTAGAACTTTTACCTCCAGAAAATTATTTTATATATTCACATGCTTAACTATGTGTCTATAAAATAATATTTAATACTTGTCTTAGTATAATCCTGATTCATTCCAGCTAAGGTGGGAGGAGCCTGCCTAAAGTCAGCATTAGCAGGTGGAAGAGCTGAAGACAAGGAAAAGTTTTGCCTGGAAAGGAGGCATGGCTGCCCCTTCTTCCTGGGCCCTTTTCCCCCAGCAGCAGTCTGCGAGCTTTCTGAGGCTTAGTATATCAGGGTTGTGAGTGGCCAGCACTTAATCAGGGCTGCTTCATAAACATCTGAGTGAATGATGGAATCATTATGATATGATTTAATGTAAAAACAGATAGTTGATTTCTGCTTCTACGGGAACAGAACTATAATAAACTATACAAAGATCCCTGGACACCGTAAGAAATATAAACCTCATAAGAATCCGAAAGCTGGTGAGATGGGGCAGCCATAAGAAGTGATACAATCATGAGTCTCCTGGGTCGTCATGTAAAAACATATCTCTGATTTGGAACTACCAATGATGTGAGGTTTTTGTTGGTTTGGTTTGGTTTGGTTTGGTTTTGGTTGTTTTGTTTTTGTTTTTTTTTTCTGTTTTTTTTTCTGGTTTTGTTTGTTGTTGTTGTTGTTTTTGTTTTGTTTTGTTTTTTGTTTTTTGTTTTTTGTTTTTTGTTTTTTGTTTTTTGTGGGTTTTTTGCCTAGTGAAAGCTTGATTTTTATAATTAAAGATCCAGGAAAGAGCATCTAAGAAAGACAGGAAACTTCTAGACAGTAATTACTGTATGCTAGTCAAGCTTCATAGAAAGGAAGGAAGGAAGGAAGGGAGGGAGGGAGGGAGGGAGGGAGGGAGGGAGGGAGGGAGGGAGGGAGGAAGGAAGGAAGGAAGGAAGGAAGGAAGGAAGGAAATAAGGAAGGAAGGAGGAAAGAAGGAAAGAAGGAAGGAAAGAAACATAGAAATAAAAACCTATGGCCTTATCATCAATCTCACCAAGAAATGCAGAGGATCAGAGATTCACCTGCAGCAGGTGAGCTGATGATACACCCACTCATGGACTAGGGTTTTTAGAAGAAGACATGGTTTAGCTGAAATCTTTACTTAACCCTAATAGGTGCTACCAAGGCCTATTACCACACACTCCAGACTCAGTGAATCCATGTAGGAAGCCTGGACTCCCCCATGCCCCTGCTGCTGGCAGTGATTAAACAATCTTCCCTCTTTTCTTTGTGAGAAAGAGGCCTAGTGGAGGGTCAACATGTTGTTCACCACATCAAGGACATGAGGCAGACCCCATCCTCACTGTACTTGAGAGACCATGGAGGAACAGGAAGTAGGCATGTGTAAAGTATTAGTGCAGACCTAGGCAGGAAGCTGATGTCCCACCCACTGCCCTACAGTCTCAAGGAGCCCTTCTTCCATGGCCACCACAGATATCCCAGAGACCAGCTATGTAACTGCAACTCTAATCCCATCTTGCATTAACAGTACAGTGCCTCTACTTCCCCTAGAAGAGGAAGTTCTCAGGGAAGATGGTGGGTAGATCTGAAAGTTGAATTAAGCTCTAGGGTCTGCTAACATAGCATTGCAAATAGAAAACATTCAATCAAAAGTCACTCACCATATAAAGAGCCCTTTATGAAAAATTACAATCATCAAATACACACACACACACACACACACACAAACACACACACCTCCCCAGAACCCTACCCTACCTGCATGTTAGATAACAAAAGTAGAATAAATCCATAGTAACAACCATGACTATATTACAAAAAAATTAATACTGAAGCACAGTTTTCATAGAAATTCTCATTTGGCTTTTTAAAAATACTCTTTAAATTGATTGTCAAAATTTGAATATTTTACTCAAAAGTGAGAATCACAATTTTCCATATTGCATGTGCGTGTGGTTGGTCGGGGGCTGAACAGCGAAGTGGCTCTTTCTAAGCCGAGAGCTGCTTATCACTCCCTTCTCCCTTAGAGCATTACTTGGTTTCTCCTTCATCTTCCATGTAGCTTTTGACCCATCCTGACCTTTGTGTGCTGCAGTGGCATCTCTTTTTGTTGCTCAGATCTCCCAGTGTCTCTCCTGTGTTTTCCTGAGGTGGCTCATCTGGCTTCTGATGAATATCTGATCACATTGGGAGACTTCCTTCAAGTGCTCTCACCAACTACTTTTGCTTCATTAATCCTAAAAAATCCTCGACCTTTGACCCACTCCAACACAGTGTTTATAAAGACTAAAAACAAGAATACATGTGTGATCTTAGCATACAAGTAAGAGATGGACAGTTCAGAGAGGAACAGCCCAAGCCTCAGACTCCTAACTGTTTACAAAGGACTCACTGTCTCTGTTACTTTGTTTTGTTCTTTTTCTAGGTTCTAGCAAGATCTGCATGGCTCTAGCTGGGGAAACTGGGCTTTTGTTTGTAAACCTTTGCCACAGAGAGAGAGGGTAGATATCTCACGCCTTGTCAGCGTGATCAAGGCTTTGTCACTTGACAGGCTCTTGAAAGAACTACCATTTTCCCCATGTTTATAATATTAACTATATGTGTTAATTGAACTATAATGTAATTTAGAAGTTGAGACATTTGACATCCAAGTCTGCTAAGAGCTGAGTACAAGAGCAAGTTACTTGACTGTTCAAGGCAGCGTTTTCTGTATTATCCACAGAATGGAGCTGAAAGTAAAAGTACCTGTTACAAGTATTAACATGATTAATTACTAGTTTTAACCAAATGTCTACTATCCTACACATAGGGCTTTCATATGATTGCCTCACTTAACCTTCAAAGCACTTTAACACAGTGATGCTTGAAGTCCTCATAGCTAATGGCTAAGCTGGAATTTGAACCCAGAACCTCTGGCTATAAAGTCACACTGAGAAATATCATTAAGGTAGGGAGTGTAGAAGGTCATGGGTACTAAGCACTTGACATACAAAAGCCCTCACACTGGCTGAGTAAAGGTGTGTTAATAACTTTGGTTCATAGCTAGAGAAGGTTTGGTCGGTAGGAGAAGGATGGATATACCAACATTTTAGAGAATGTTAGGGCTTACTGGACACTCTGGTTAAGCATTGACTCGGGTAACTATAATTCTCTTAGTGACATTTGTTTTTGAAACCAGATTATTCTAATAGCAGGAATCTACTTCTGTGGAGGGGGTCTGAGTCAGGAATGGTGTCTCATACCTATAATCTCAGCCCTCAAGAGGCTGAGGTAGGAGGATTGCTGTGAGTTCCAGGCCAGACTAGACTACAGAATGAGACTCTGTTAAAATACAGTGGGCAGTGCATAAATGTAAATGTAATTAAAAAGTATTCACAGTGGCCATAAATATATTTTAAAAGTCTATATTCAGACTAATACAATGATCAACTCTCCCAAAGGTGGTATTAACAGTGGGGATAGGGCAAAGCTCCCTGCCTCTTCTCACCTGCCAGTGCTGTGGCAGCAAATCTCAGCATTGCAAGGCCACTAAGCCAAGTCACAGTGCAGAGAACATATAGGCAAAAGGAGGGTCACCCACCCCTAAATCCATTCCTACAAACTCCGTACTGAAATGTCTCCAGAGAGCTTGACTAACAACTTATTGAGAAACAAGTATGCATGAGTGTGTGTGTCTGTGTCTGTGTGTGTATTTGTGTGTATATGTGTGTAAGTATGTGTGTATGTGTGTATGTATGTATATGTGTATATGTGTGTATATGTATATATGTGTGTATATGTGTGTATACATGTGTATGCATGTGTATATATGTGTACGTATATATATGTGTAAACATGTGTGTATGTATGCATATAAGTATGTGTGTATGTGTATATGTATGTGTGTATATGTGTATGTATGTATATGTGTATGTGTGTATATGTGTGTATGTGTACGTATGTGTGTCTATGTGTCTATGTGTCTATATATGTGCATGTGTGTATATATATGTATGTGTGTGTGTATATGTGTGTGTATGTGTATATATACATATATGTGGTTTCTATATAGCTTTGATCATTTGTAATTCAATATCAAAATAAAACTTCAATATCAAGAACTTTTTTCTCCTCACTGTTTCCTATGTCAGTGTATAGCACTCCCTCTTACTAAATGTCATTCTTATATGTCATCTGTACAGTAAATAATGTTGGGGATGGACTGGTCAAATGACTGTTTTAGTAATGAGATGCAAAGAAGCTGCGTGTCTTCCTTATGGCTGTGTGGCTGGTTAGTGGTGGAACTGAGACCCTCTCTCTTCAGTTGGGAATTTTCCAGTCATGTGAAGAGAAACATATTCCTGGAAAGATTGCAGCTGGGTCAGATGACAAGAAAGGAACACTTGGGAATACTGCACATATCCAAAAGCTTAGTGTAGTGTTTATAATTCCCTAACTTCTCAATACTGTTTATAGTTTTAAATCCCCTTACTATTTTTATAAAGGCCAAATTCATGTGATGTTTTTACCACTTAATTTTTTTTTCAAAGAGAAGAGGCTTGGAGAGGCTCAGCAGGAAAGACTGCTTGCTTCAAAATCACAAGAACTTGAGTTTAAATCCTCAACAACTACATGAAAAGTCAGGTGTGGCTGTGAACACCTGTAACCCCAACACTGTGGGGACAAACACTGCCTGGGGTTCACTACCTAGCTTCAGATTCAGTCAGACTCCATCTCAAGTAAATGAGGGGGGAGTAATAAACAGGACACTCTATGTCCTCCTGTGGCCTCAAGGAAGTGCACACACATGGGCACATCCATAACAGACAGACAGACACACACACAGAGAGAGAGAGAGAGAGAGAGAGAGAGAGAGAGAGAGAGAGAGAGAGAGAGAGAGAGAGAGAGAGAGAGAGAGAGAGACAGAGAGAGAGAGAGACAGAGAGAGAGACAGAGAGAGATAGAGAGAGACAGAGAGAGATAGAGAGAGACAGAGAGAGATAGAGAGAGACAGAGACAGAGAGAGACACAGAGAGAGACAGAGAGATTTGCTAAAACAATGCTGCTTAATCAAGTACCATTGAATTAATACATATAAGCCAATGTATTCTAGGTGGCTTCTTTAGTTACATCTCTGGATGTGTATATAGTATTTCAGTAAAGACTTTGTGAACTTGGTCACTGTGGGGAGCCTATGTAATCTCAAATAAATTCTCAAATTCCCTGTACATCTTGCAGTGGTGCACAACTATTATGGTCCACAGAGAACAGGTCTAAATTTAATTTTATTCAATAGTCTGTGGGGCTGTTTCTAACTCTGTTGTAATAAAAATCTCAAATCCACATAAGTCTAGTTTTCACAGGTGTAAGAGTTCTTCCCTTAGGATCAATAGGGGTTGGTGAAGAAGGACAGGATTGATTAGGGAGGAAATTGTGTGCCATAATTACTCCAGCACATAAAGGATTCTCTTACCCACCATGAAACCCACCTGAAGCAGTTTGCTCCCTAGGATGAAAGTGAACATGCAGAATAATGAGTCAATTGAAATGACTTCTCGTTCCAACAGAGCAGACTGTCGTTTCTAAAAATGGCCTCAGCAATATTTCTGGTCTCCAATGTTCCTTCTGAAATATGTGTGAGGCTATGTGCCCAAATGAATGGAACGAACAGAATTCCCTGTGCATAGTTTCTTGTGTTATGTCTTAAAGGAGATACATCTCCTGAACCTTTTCTCAGCATACCTACCCTAGACTTGGTTGTCTGGGGATGAGAAACCAGAAGCCATCTATATATAACTCAGATCATAGCTCCACAAAACATTCAGCCAGTAGCCAGCATCAAATGTCCTAAATATGAAAGAGCCTGAAAGCTGCCAATCCCAGCCTTCTTTGTGTTCAGGCTACCCACATGTGAAGCAGAGAAGAGCTGCCCCTTCGATATCCCATTCAAGTGGCAGAACCACACACAAAATAAATGTGATCCATGCAAGCCACTCAGTGATTTTCTAGTCAGCACCAGTTGAGGAGGACATGTTGTCTTTTGAAAGGTATTAATCATGAAGGACAAATTCATTTCACTTAATTCCTCTATGTTGATTTTTTACCTATTCATGACTGTTTGCAAATTCTTACTGAAGGAAAGACAAATTAGACAAATGTAAACCTTTGATAAGAGTCCCTGGCTTAACAGAGAGAGCCCTCGGGTGGGTGCCTGCTGCTTCTGAACATTTGTGTGTTTTATTTCTGACATCAATTGCTTTCCAGGAATGCCTGAGATTTATACAGTATGGCTACTGCATCAGGCCTAAGCAAAGAATGTATCAAAGGAGACGCTACCTTCTTTCTTCCCTTTCAATGTCTCTGTCTCCAAGCTACCCGCCTAGCAGCAAGGCAGTTAAAAAAAATGCAATCACACTGCAGAGGCATGTGGTATTTAGGTTGTCTTCTGGGATGAATTAGTACCAAAAGTGAGGCTGGGTGTGAAAGGGATGAGTCACTGGGGGTGTTTTAGATGATTACACCTGCCATAACTGAATCCCTCTGAATTCCACATGCTGAAACCACAGCCCTCATCCTGGTGGTGGTATTATAAGGTAGAGCCCTTTAGGATCTGATTAGGTCCTGAAGGAGGAAAGCTCAGGATGGATTTGGTGACCTTAATAAAGGGTCCTAAGAGACCTCTCCTGCTTTCTTTCACCACGTGAAGACATAAGAAGTCAGCATTCTGAAAGCTGAAAAAGCTCCCAGCATTACCCAAGCACGCTGGCTTTAGATCACAGGCTTCCCAACTGTCAGAAGCAAATTCATATTGTTTTCCAACCACTGTGAACGTGGCGTATTATTATAATAGCGCAAAAGGACTTACCTCCAGACCATACTTCATACAGCACATAGCATTGTAGGCTGAAGGTACCAACAGAAAAATGGAAATATCACTGTGGAGCACTCAAGAATATTAATGGTTAATTCTGTTTGTCAATTTGATGAGATTTGGAGTCACCTAGGACACCTACCCCTTGGTATGTCTGTGATGGCATCTCCAGAGAGGTATGGCCAAGGAGGGATGACCTATCCCATTTGTAGACATCACCCTCTCATGGGCTAGGATCCTACACAGAATTAAAGGGGGAAGCAAGTGGTGCACAAACACTTCAAAGGTACTGTGATCAGCCAGCTCACGCTCCTGCCATGACAGACAGTATCCTCAAGCACTGAGCCAGAATAAACTTCCCTTCCTTGTGTTGCTTCTGTTAGGCATTTTGTCAGAGCCAATCAGGGAATTCATTATTTTAAGTGCCATTTCATATCCTTTAAATGCTGAGCAGCAAAGGAGAATGGCAGGAAATATCAGACAGGAGGGTTCATGTGTGGATCACCTGGGAGTGGGGCCAGAGCTGAGTCCTGCTAATAGTCACTAGCTCTTCTCTCTTTAGGGCCTGGGGAAACCCTGGGCTCTGTGGGGCTGAGTGAGCACAGAGAGCTGAGTTTCTGAAAGTCACATCGCTTCATGGCTTGAGGCACTCATAGGAAAGGGAGGGAACCATTTCACAGTGTGAGCTGTGAGCTGTGGAATCTAGCGCTCTCTCTCTTTCCAGAGCACCCGCCTACAAAGGCGGAGAGCTGATCTGTACTTTCCTTTATTTTAAAAATACTAAATTAGAGGCCGTAACAAAATACCCACACTCTATGAGAATAATTTTGAAAACAGAAATCGTCATGATGTTTCTTTGGTGTCAGAGTCTACCTTTGTTGTGTTTCCCTCCTCCTTCCTTCCCAATTAGCCAAGTTGGATTTAAATATTTATGATGCTGCTTCTTAAGATTGCACACACATCTGCCAAGAAGAAAGTTAGAAAATGAGGAGAAAATATGCCACTGAGCTCCGTCTGCACTTCCAAGGGTATGAGGGACTGGAGGAGAGCCCAGCTCTGAAACTAGGGATCAAAAATTGGCTAAACATTTTTATGGCTTATTTGACAAAACTGTCTAAAAAATTATAGCTTATTTTATCCAACTAAATTCAGACAAAATTTAAACACAATGTGAGAGCCCAGAAAGAAAGCATTTTCCAAAATAAACACGGAGCATTCACGGCTGAGAAAAGAGGCCAGCGAAAACGAGGAATAGAAGAGACATGAGACCCAACAAGCTAATGACAGAGCTGGCTGTGGGATTTCTGTCTCCGCTGATGGGGTGTTTGTTCTATACTGTGAACCAGTACCTAGATGCTTTTAAAAGGTGCAGAGACTACCTCAGCAGCCTGTGGAAGTCAAAGGTTTGACAGTCACAGATGCCATAGCAGGGATTGTTCTGCATTTCTGGTTTGGGATGGGATTCTTGAGCTACAGGCCTATAAATATCTTTTCTAACACTCCTGTTGGACTCTTTGCAGTGACAAGCTATAAAGCCAGAGAATCATTGAGCTGCCATCCAAGCAGCTACACTTCTGACCCAGCATTTGAGGAGGTTGGAGTTTTTCTCATGCTGTACATGACTACAGAGAAAATGAAGCTTAGGATCTATGTGCTCAGCTTCCAGGGCACAGAGATGGAAACACACACACACACACACACACACACACACGCACGCACGCACGCACGCACGCACGCCAAACAACTACATACACATTCAAATGTGTCTTAGTTAAGGTTTCTAATAAATAAAACAACATGACAAAAACAACTTGGGAAGGAAGGGTTTATTACAACTTATAACTCTCAGGCTACACTCCATCAATGAGGGAAATCAGGGCAGGAACCTGGAGGCAGGAACTGAAACATGCCTTGGGGAAGTGCTGCTTATTGGCTTTCTCCTCCTGACTTGAGCAGTTTATTTTCTCCTACACCCCAAGACTACCTGCCTAAGAGTGGTACTGCTTACAATGGGCAGGGCCATCTCACATCAATAATCAATGAAGAAAATGTCTATGTGTTGTCTGTGTATGTCCAGATGGGGGGGGGGGGTTGAAACATGCATCTGTGTATGCATCTTTGTATGTATGTGTCTTGGTATATGTATGAATTGCCTATGCAGATTTGTTTATACAACCCTGCCTATACAGCCCTGCCTATGCAGGGCTATATTGACCCGCCTATGGAGACCCACCCGTACAGACATGTCTATGCAGAACCATCTATGTAGACCTGCCTATGCAAACCTGCCACCTACGCAGACATGCCTATACAGGCCAGTGGAGACATTTTCCTGATTAAGAGCTCCTCATAGATTACCTTACATTGTGTCTGTTGACATAAAACTAGCCAACTCTGATGCATATACACACAGAGACAGTCAGGCAGTCAAACATACAGGCACAGATATACCTAGCACACACACAAATATACATATATATATTCATATATATATATACATTCATACATACATATGTACCCTCACACAGATGTCTACTCCATATATATATATATATGTATATATAGATATATATATATATACAAATATTTTCACACACACATCTTTACATGTACACAGAGAGTCAAGCAGTCACATACAGACACACCCAACATACAATTATACACACATGTACACAAATCCCTCCTCACACAAATGAATACATATGAACACACACACAAAGGTAGGCAGACAATAAAACCTACAGACTCACAGATATGTAATATAGCCATACATCTATCAAAACATGCACATATAAAGATACACACATAGACATGTATGTACAACCTTCACATCTAGGCATACACAGACAGTACAGACAGAGACAACCAGGCATACTTTCAGGTATATATATACCATATAAGTACATAACAACACATGGACATGTGCTCACACTATAGATGGAAACACAGTGATTCCTACATATGTATCCCTCCATCCATGTACAGACAGGATAGACATGGACATCCAGACACACACATACCAGACACAGGCAATGAGTCTGGTCAGCAGTTGGGTGAATGGCAGGGAGGAAGGGCCTCACCCCTGTGACACAGATTCTACCCACTGCAGGCTGCTGTCTTCCCACAAAGATAGGAAATAAGCTTCTGGCATTACTCACTGTTAATGCCAGTGCAGTTAGGGCGGGAAGTCATCCCTCCCAGCCTGATGCAGAGCACAGTTATATTTCAATCCTAAAGATTTATTTGGCAGCTCTCGGATCTAGCTGTATGTGTCCAATTTATCAATCTAGGGGAGACTGTTGACAATGAGTCTCCCCCTTCAGTCCTAGATGAAGACGTGCCGAGCTGACTACAGGGACAGTTGAACTAGATTCCCTCAAACCCCCAATCTTCTGGAGATGTATGACCCTTCCCATATGCCAGACATCATCACTAAGAAAGGGGATGCCCAACAGGCATGAGGCAAAGACACAGGACACAGTCTGATCTGCAATCTGGGAACCTGCTCTCCCCTAGGTTTTCCCCTGCCTCACCTCCCCTGAGACAGCTCAGACATCACTTCCCTCCATGTAAAAGCCAAGAGTAAAGCTTGGAGACAGAGCTAAGCGCACAGTCACGTCATGCCATTGTGCATGTGTGCTTGCTGCCCCTGGAGAGTTGGTGACTTTGAGGAAATTAATCGGGATTTCAGACCTCCTCACCCCTGAAGGCTCTCTTTTCTCCATTCCACACAACTCCATCTCTACCGTGCACTGCTTCTAAATATTTAACACACCACACTTCTATAGTCAGCTTTCTGTTGTCTTACTGATTCCCATGTGGTTAGGTAGTTAGGGTCTATGTTTGTTCAGTTGGTTAGCTGGCTATTGTTTACTTGTTTTGTTTCCTTTGCATTGGTGGTTTGGTTGGTTGACTGGCTGGTTAGTTGCTTGCTATTTGGTTGATAAGCTGGTTACTTATTTGATTGGTTGTTTACTTGCTTCTTTGATTGGTTGTTCAGCTGGTTGCTTGTTCATTGCGCTGGCTGGTTACTTATTTGTTTGATCAGTTTGTTGGTTCCCTTTTTGATTGGTTAGTTACTTGATTAGTTGGTTGATTAGTTGGTTACTTGTTTGTTAAGTTGGTTTGTTGGTTAGTTGGTTTTGTCATTGCCACTGTTGTTTTCCATAATACTTTGGAATGTGGTCTGTATTAAAATTTCTCAACTCAGGAACACACAGGCACATCAATAGAAACGTAATGGGCTTAGAAAAAAATTAGTGACCAGGACTGTGATTTGAGAGCCATAGTGTAGATTTTTATGAAACTCTCCCCTGAGGTTATTTTCCACCTCTGATAATGGTGACACCTGGAAACATGGGCTTGAGGTGGTAAATTCTTTGATTTTAAATACTGAAGAGTGTATCATGATAGTTTAGCAGAACTGACACTTGTGGGAAATAATTTTGCTGTGGTGGTGGTGGTAGTGGTGGTGGTGGTTTTTTAATAAGGATACAGAGTCTCCAGCCTGAGATTCTACCCTCACATCCACTGTTCTTTTTACTACTTATTTTCTCAGGAGTATAATGATTTATTTGCTCAGGAAAGTCAACATGTTCCAGAGTCATTTCTTGTTTTCATTATTGGAAAAAAAACTATGAAAGAATGCTAAGTATTTTAATCACTGGAAATGCACCATCCATCACCTGATTGTGCAACACAGTTCTTGACATTTACGAGAAATATGTTCAGGCTTCCATTTGTATGAGGTAAGTTGGGAGGTTGAGCCCTCAGATAGGACATTTATGAGTTAAGTACTTATCACATGAACCTCAGAACACAGTGATCTAAATTTCCCTAGCTATTTAAGCAAACTTCTGTGTGATCCTCACAGCAGTGCCTCCACTGCTGCCCACAGAGAATGAAACAGGGAGGGACTGCCACTGAGTCACAGGGCCAGGATCATTAAACGATCATGAAACTCTGAAGCCATCACTATCAATGGTAACTCCAATTACCGTACAATTAGCCTTTATAATCTTACATAATGTACACTTTGCAAATTTTACAATTTGGCCTTTCCAGGGACCAAATTTCTTCTGTATGGTAATGCTTCTGCATTACCATACACACAATGATGATTAGAGGATTAAAGGCAGGAATCCAGGGTATTCTTGACATTTTGTATATATACTTTGGGGAAAACCAGAGCTTGAATCTCATGCATCAACCTTGAGTTATTGGGGGGGGGGTGCATGCATCCACGTGCATATATTTGTGTAGTCCAGAAGTCTACATCGGGCATCTTCCTCAATTGCTCCCCACTTCATTTTTGGGACAGGATCTCTCACTGTATCAGGAACTCAATCATTTGAACAAGCCAGAGGGCCTCGGGAATCCTCCTCAGTCTTCCTCAACCCTGCACTAGTATTACAGGGATATACACCACACCAGGCCTTTTATACATGTTCTGGGAATCCTTCAGGTCTTCATGCTTGTTAACCAAGCACTCTGCCCACTGAGCAATCTTCTAAGCTCCTGGCTTGGTTTTTAATCAGTTACCTTGAACTTCATATAAACCAGGGTGTGAGTTTAAACTATCTCATTAAGAAAACTATCATGAGTATATTTTGTTTAGTATAAATGCTTCAAGAAAGATTTCCTTATTTCATAAGAGCAGATTTGTATCTCTCTGTGTACGTGTGTGTGTGTGTGTGTGTGAGAGAGAGAGAGAGAGAGAGATAGAGAGAGAGAGAGAGAGATAGAGAGAATATATGAGAATATATCTGGGTAAACTGGATTAGGTTATTGCAGCTCCAAGATTTTTTTCCTTTTATTACTAATATGGTTAAACAAAACAATAGCCCTGCTTGAAAATATAAACTTATGTCTGTCCCTTGCCTTACAGTGAGACTTATATCTTGATGAAACCATCATGAGTTGAAAAAAAATGAATCAACTGTAAGTAATACATCCACCCAGTGAGCCTCCTCAGAGCCACGGGCTCATTTCCACCACACAGCATTGTGTCAAAGTGCTGTGCTGAGAAGAAAGGTTTGGTGAATTATAAAAGTCACAGGGCTTTGTGACAATCCAGGGAGTATCCAATAACATGAAGTTTATCACTGTTCTTTGGTTACAACCAGAAATGGGAAGGGAGTAGGAGACATGTCATGGTTTTGTGTGTCTTTTTGCATATTATTGTCTGTGTTTGTACCTCTGTGTGTGTGTGTGTGTGTGTGTGTGTCTGTGTGTGTCTGTGTGTGTGTGTGTGTGTGTGTGTGTGTGTGTCTGTATGTCTTTTAAGAGTAAAAATTTCAAAAAGGAATGGTGGGGGGGCTTAGCTTAGATGACCCATAAGTTCCCTTCCAAATTATAGAGTCCATGTGTGCTATCAGGGCAAGACTTAGACATGCCAAAGATGAAAAAGAACAACAAAAAAAACAATTTTAAAAGAAATAAAAACAAAGAGCCCAAAAAGTAAGCTGCAACTTAAGGGTAGTATAAGATAGCTAACAAACCCCATAGTGTGCCTCATGAGCCTTTCTGATAAACATCCAGTGACTCCTACTTTCCAAATAAAAAAACCCACAGCTCAAAGACATTAAGAGACTTAGTCAAGTACAACCCAACATTAAGAGGGACAGCCATCTGTAACCTGACATTTGGCAGTCTATCTTCTTTCTCTCATCCATTCTCAGATATAGAAGGCAATCTCAGCACCTCTATTGTTCGACTGACAGGTGGCTGAAATGCCTTTTGTCAACCGATGTCACACAGTGAAAGGAAGGTAAAACAACCGCAGCATTTCAGGAACTAGGAGTCTCTAATATAGACACCACATAGTCACTGTCCAGTTAAGTATGGACACAGCCATCCTCTGATATGGAAACAGGAAGTTGCTGACATTCAAGACACCCCCTGACCTGGAAAGACACAGCTGCTGACAGTGAGCTGCCTTGCCAGTCAGTCTGTCCCTTAATTTAATGTGAACCACCAAGTGTGCTTCAGGAGCATCAGAAGGGCAGACATGTGCATGCGTTCCAGACATAGTGCACCACAGGAATAAAGATTATATGCTAATGAGCTTCCCTCCTATTCATTTTGGCATTATGCATTCAAAGGCTTGGTTGGATTTGCTCTTCTCAACAAGAAAAGCAAAAGAAGGCTGGGAAGAGGAGGAGGAACATTCTCATTCCAGGGATCACAGAGGCTCCATGGGCAAACAGCACATTTAGAACTCAGCTTAGGAGTTCAGATCTTCCAAACTGTAGAGTCCACAAATACCCCATGACTTTTCACTGCCAACACCACCTCTCTTTAGTTCACACCTAACTACATTATATTTTTATGAAACTCCCAGTAACACCATGTTTTAATTTTATCTGAGGTAAAGTATCATATATCCTCTGCCAGCCTCAGACCCACTCCGTGGCTGACAATGACCTTGACCTGCTCATCTCCACCTCCCAAGTACTGGGATTAAGCGAGTACTACTGTGTTCAATTGTATGTGGTGCTAAGGATGAAACCCACAGCTTTTCCACACTAGGCAAGTGCTCTACCAACTGAGCCATATTCCTACCCCCTAATAACACAGTCTTATCAGAATCTCTCAAGGTGGTAAGGGTTTGATTAAAGAATTATATTTTTCACTGACACTATAGCATTTGCTACTGGGTTCTGGCCTTGCTCTAATTAGGCCCATTAACTCATGAGTCCTGTGTTCATTATCATACCATAACATAGAGCATTCACTTCTCTTCTGTCCACGCAATAAATTTATTTTCCAAACATCTGATAATACACCATGATGTCATCAGGGAATCAGGGATTTGTGAACAGAACCAAGTCCAAGGCTTTTACACACTGATGGTGAGCCATATCGCAAGCATATAAGCATGTTATATGTGAAATGGCCCCACAGGTTCATGTGCTTTTAGTGCTTGGTCCCCAGATGCTGGTGCTGTTCTAGAAGGTTCTAGGAGGTTCTATCTTTGCTTCCTGATTGTGTGCAACATGCTCGGCTGGCTCACATTGGGCTGTCATGTCTTCCTCTCCATGCCTTCCTCTCCTAATGAGTCAGCTGTTTGATCACAAAAAGATGGGAAGTAACTAATATGGCAGAAGAGTTCTGACAGTAGTGTGCCAGGCAGACAGCACTTAAACCTGCAGGTGGTGCCTTAGGGAGTTAGCTCTGATGAAGCAGAGAATCCAGAGTTAGAGATAAGGAGGGTGTAGGCAGCAGTCTGTATGAACCAGGTGCATGCATTAAGAGCTTTGCTCTCACATAGGCCTCTGCCATTGCTCAGTACTGTTTTAGGAAAACACTTGTCAACAAACTTTCCAGTCACCCTAATTTGAGGAAGATTTTTCATTCATCTGTCTCTACAATTGCAAATAGCACCTTTGTTCTATCATCTAAAGATTAACAAGATGAGTTTGGGATTTTACTCTCAGCCTTTAGTGCAGACAGGAGCAACTGAGAGCAATATCTCCTGCAGGCAGATGAGAATTGCCTAAGATCCATTAACCCAATGAGCTGGGAACATCTTAGCTACTTCAAAGCCACATTGTATTAAAGGAACCTTAAGACTATCAAGTGTCATCGTAGAGTGTGCGCTTTGGGGAGCTGTTGTTAATAGTGGGGGTGGTTCCTATTCTCAATCAGCATATTCATCCCAAAACAAAATACCTCCTCAATCAAAACCTAATGTATCTCTCTGGACAAGATTCACATTCCTACTCCTGGGTACATAGAGATAGAAAATGATGGATTACTGAGCTTCCCAGGAGGTGTCTAAAGAGCTCCTTTCACTTAGTCCTCTTCACTTGGAGCTGCTTAGACACCTGCTTATATAGCCTCAAAGGAAAATGTTAATAAGTCAAAAAAACAAAATGTAGAAAAGGTTTTGTGTTTTTAATTGGGCTGGTCCCTATAGGCAGCATGGTTGCTGGGAGCAGGGGAAGAGGGTGTTTTTCTTCAGTAGTGTAGCTGCTAGAAGGTTCTCATGTTCCTGTAAGCAACTGGTGAAACTTACCTGGTCATAAAAACATCAAAGTGAAAGCAGGCAGCCAGGAGAAGGAAAGGGACTGGTGGGAGTGGAAAAGGAGGGTGGTACAGGTGAATATAACCAAAACATCTTACATATATATGTGAAAATGTCATAATGGAAGTCATTATGGATAATTAATGTGTGCTGTTAAAAACTCCAGAAATGGTTCCATATATATATATATATATATATATATATATATATATATATATATATATATATATATTCTAAATTCGGACATTGGAACACTCAACTTTCGCTCTTAAATGGCATCAGAAATACTTCTTTCAAAAACACTACCTCCATCCAGGTGTAGTGGTTCATGGTTTTGATCCAGGCACTCAGGAGGCACATGCAGGTAAATCTCTATGAGTAGGAAGGTATTACATAGTGAAAATATCTCAAAACAAACAAATACACATCCAAAAAAAACCTCATGCTGTCTCTTAAGGGAACACAGGTCATTGGAAACTGTACAATTTGTATGAATGTTATAATTCAGGAAAGATTCATGTGAAAATCTAACATTAATCACTAAGTGAGAGGTTTTACTTCTAGAAAATGCCTTTAAGAATGTTAAGAACTTTAGATGGGTGGGGTCGGGTGGAAAGGGTATGGCTGTTAAAAGCAGCGGTTCCAGCATTCAGCTATCACAGGGCAATGACATTATGCCTACAGCAAGGACCTAAATCTACAGGATCCCAAAGACTAACCTGCATCTCCAAATCAAAAGGGACCGCAGTCAGCTGACTAGAGGAGATCCCGGGTTCCTCCTCATGATTGCTTTTTGACAGATTAGTCCACATTCCTGCGGTGAGCTAGAGCAAGATGGTTGGGCCATCTGACTAGAGTCTCTGGGAAGTCTGCATCTCCCAGCAACAAGAACATGAGAAGATAAAACAGTGAAAGGCACCGGAGATCACTCAGTGGCTAAAGACTTCATTGGACAAGCACAAGGATCTGGGTTCTATACTAGGCACTCATGTAAAATGCTAGATATGGTGATAGACAGTTGTTATTTCAGTTAAGGAAATGGAAACAGGTGAGTTCCTGGGATCAATGGTCAGTCAGCCTGAATCCTTGGTCTCCAGGTTCAGTAAATGACTGTTTCAGAGAGTAAGGTGGAGAATAATAAAGACAACTGATGTTGATCTCTGGCCTCCACACATAAGTGTGTACACTAGTGCAAACACACACACACAGGAGAAATAAAGGATGGAAAAATATGCCTTTGCAAACCTATGTTGGAATGCAAACATCCACCAGCAAATTAAACAAAAGGTGTCCTGTGTGCCTGCTCTCCTGAGCTCAGAGAGTACCTACTGTGTTCTCACCATCTCTTACAAGAACTCTGCATGGTAAATCATTTTGGAAAGATAAATCAATGCTCTGGATAGAGCTAAAATCTACCTCTGAATCAGGTCAGTCGATGGCCTTCCTTGCAGGGTCCCAACAACACAGGGCTTGAGTCATGAGGCTCGTAGGCTTGGTGCAGTTGGACCTTTATAAGGGCAGTGCTGTCTTTACTCTCGTTAGCCAACCACGTGGTTTGGCTACTGGTTGTCTCAAGACAGAAGATCCTTAGACATGCCCACACTGAAGAGCCAACCTCCGTCACAGATTTGACAATTCCACTGTAAGAGCTTATCCATTGACTAATGTCACATGTCAAGTTGGCTAGGTTAAGGAGCCCAAGGGTTTCTAGACAGATGTTGACATGAAGTCATTTCTAAACATAAATTATATCTATTAGACTTTAAATAAAGGAGGCTACCCTCATCCAATCAGCTGATGAACTTTCTAGGAAGACTGGGTTTCCGTAGGAAGTAGTAACTCTACAAAGACTAAATACAACAGAAAAACCTCTCCCTTCTCAGTTTCCAGTCTGCTCTACAGACTTCAAACTTTCTGGCTCTACAATGATTCAGCCTTTTTCTTTCTCCCTGTTATATATTCATCTGCCCTTCATTCCCATGGGCTCTGCCTCCATGAATTTGACTAAAGGTGGATCAAGAATATTTGAAAAAGATTGCATTTGTATTGAACACATATTGACTCCTTTCTTGTGATTTTTTCTTAAACAATAATTTGTAACAAGTATACAAAACCTAAACATTGTTATAGCTATTAGAAATGTTTTAGTTAGGGTTTTACTTCTGTGACCAGACACCATGACCAAGGCAACTCTTATAATGACAACATTTGATTGAGGCTGGCTTACTGGTTCAGAGTTTAGTCTATTATAATCAAGGTGGGGACATGGCAGCATCCAGGCAGGCATGGTGCAGGAGGAGCTGAGAGATCTACATCTTCATTTGAAGGCTGTTAGCAGAATACTAGCTTCCAGACAGCTAAGATGAGGGTCTTAAAGCCTACACCCACAGTGTCATACCTACTCCAATAAGGCCACACCTACTCCAAGAGGGTCACACCTTCTAATAGTGCCACTCCTTGGGCAGAGCATATACAAACCATCACAGGAAGTGATCAAAAAATGAGTTGAAGTTTACAAGAGTGTGGGTATTCTTTATGCACAAATAGAAAGATGAATGGTTTTCTACAAGGGAGTACAGCATTTGTGTATTTTAGTATCAAGGGAGGTTTTGGAACTAATCACTTAGGAAAGGAGAACAAATTTGCATAGTACATAGGCAATGCCCCACAAGGATCAACCCTTCATATACACACCACAGACACAAAGGAACAGCCTGTAGCATAGTGAATCCCCCAAAGGTAGAGAAAACTAAACAGTTCATATACACAGGTATTTTTCTGAAGCATGTTTCCCTGAGGAGGACAAAGTTAGGACTTGGTGTGCTGACAGCTAATAAGATACCTCTAGGGTTTAGATCGCTATGAACTTACTCTCATATACATTGAACACAATGCATTGTACTTCATCACAGGTCACTATACCATCTCATACTGTGTAGGTCCCTTCTATCTTGACCCTTCTGTCCACTCCCCTCTTTTGGGGCTTCATTTCAAAATAAGAGTTAAGGACATGTAGGCATACCTCCTCTCTGGTGTATCTTTCTAGTTAAATCTCTGTGGTCCCCAACCCTTCCTTCAAGAACCTCTGTATGCACACACAGCATGTGTATAAAGAGCTGGGTGGGGCTTACTTTCTGGGAAGAAGCCTTTGTGCTACAAGGTACAGAGTGAGCCATTCTAGGTGATGCACTCTTCCCAGGTCACAGAATCTCCCGAGTGGTCTCAGAGCCATCTTTTGTTTTTCATTAGATGCATCCAGAAAGAGCCACACTCTTCACAGAAAAGCCCACTGGTGTGGATCTCACCATAGCTCTGCTGCTGCTGTCCAAAGCTGTCAGATCGAGAACCAGAACAAGGGCTGACAACTTTGCTATCAGTCTACGGTGGCTCTCTACGGAGAACATTTTCATACAACTGTAAAATACGTGGTTCTAAAGAAATTTTAAGACAGATATTTGAATTTTCTGTAGTTGTTTACAAGGTCCCTAGCATGCAGGAACATTTAGACTATTGCATTAATATTCACAAATTTATCTGCCATCTTAAAAATTTGGGACAGCCGGGCCAGGCAGGACTACATAGCAAAATCCTGTTTCAAAAAAAAAAAACAAGTCATACAATATACCTATCCTAAAAGGATCTTCTTTTAAAACTAGGTTAGGTGGTAAAATATATTTTAGAACTATTTTCCCTTTTCAGATCTTGTTTTCGCCAGGCACTCACAAAGCATAGTATGTGGGCATGCCCTGCATAGCCCCTTGCTACAGTAACTCATGGAACACGGTAGCTAGGTAGCTCTGAAAAGCATGTGATAACACAGACTTATTATGAGAAACTTCCTTTAGCAGTTTATAATGCTAGAATATACTTAGATAATGTTGACATGTATTGTTCCAGAGAGATTGAGGGTAAAATCCTCCCTAGTAAGTAACCCTATTCTAGAAGTCATTAGGAAAACAGAAAACCTCTTGGCATCCCAGATACAACACCTGTGCTTCACTCTCAGCAACACCCCAGATGTTTTGCTCTCAAAGATACAGAGAACAGTATCCACTTCTCCAGTGGGGACCACTGTTTACCTGGAGACCATGGTTAGCATATCCATCCACTGACTTCCCCACAGGAACAAGCACCCGGAGCAAGTCTTTCTCAAACATTCCTTCTCCCATAAGTACCGTCTTTCTTCACCAGATTTAAAATCATCCACATTTCCCTTTCTTTTAAAAACATTTCCTATCTGTTTTTAGTTTAGTCCAGGATAGACCCCAGGGCTTTGTACATATTTGGTAAATGATCTATCAACTGACCTAGCGCTCAACCACATTTTTAACCCTTCATTTTGAGACAAGGTCTAAGTAGGTGTAACAGTTAATCATGGCTGTCAACCTGATTAGATCTGAAGTCAACTAGGAGATGGTATGTCTGTGCGGAATTTTCTTCAAGTGAGAAGACTCATCCTAAATGTGGTGGCACACTCTGGCGGTGGCCGGATACAGGAGATCTGAGGGGAAAGCCCTGGGTTTTGACTCATTGCTTTTGTGTCTCTCTGGCAAGTTCATCTACCCTGTTGCTGCTGCTCTTGCCACTGCTGCTGTACTCCTTTGCTGATATCAAAGCCCAGATCCTTCCCACTTCTAGCATGGACTGAAGACCATCAACTCTCCAGGAATCCTCCAGACCGTCCACACTAGATTGGAACTATTGAAACGTCCAGCCTTTTGAGCTGAGCAGCTATTAGATTCTTGACCTCTTGAGTGTGAAGACAGCCCTTGTTGGATTACCTAGCACGTTTCATGTAAATCAATATTTCTCCTCTTGAAAACTCAGACTAATACAGTTGCCCAGGCTAGCCTTGAACTCATTCTGTAGCTCAAGCTATCCTTGAACATTCAGTTTTCCCTCAGCCTCTCAGATAGCTAAGGTTACAAGGCTGTGAAATACATACAGTTTATTTTAGCAATTTAAAAATATGTAGCCTATCAACTGTGGTCACTACACAGTGTAACAGATCACAGAAGACTTATCTCTTTAGACCTCAGCAAAACTAAAGCTTTGCAGTGTTTGATTGATATCTTCTCTTTCCATATTCACCACTTCACTCTGGTATTTGATTGACATCTTCCCTTTCCACCCCTTCACTCCTTTTTCTAATTTTGCTTCTAAGTTAGACCTCTTTACATTCCACAAATAAGGTCATAGAATATTTACCTTTCTGAGTTAGATATATATATTAGATATGCCCCACCCCCCAGAACAGGATATCATCAGCACCTTGGTGATAGTCACTGATGTTTGATCCTGCTGTGGAAACTGGGTTCAAAAGTTGGAAAACGAAGCAAAATCTCACAGATTCAAAACCAGTCTTGAAACTCTTTTACAAAGTCTGTGTGTTAGAAAAATGTCTGCTGTCTCTAAAGACGCTCAAAAGAGATAGCTTGCCAAACAGCTCGGGGACAGATGGCTTATACCATATCGAGCAGTTGGCATTCTTCTGAGAGACCATGCTGCATGCAAAATGCATGTCTTTAAACAGACTCTTACCCACTGCACTGAGATGTTTACACCACAAGGTCTCTCCAGGACAGAAACTAAGAGAAAGCCACGTTCACTCCTCAAGCCTCCTGCCCTCCCTGTGCTGTTCACAGAGGACACCATCAAGGACTGTAGCAGTATTGCTGACTTTGTTATTACCTGCCTGCTTTTTATTTTTAACAAAACCATCTATTACAAGTCTACATAGGAAAGACCCTATAATCTGGAACTTGGTTCCTATTTTGCCAGAAGACTGGACAGATGTTGGGGAGATAAGAACTGAGACTAAAGAGATGGCTGGTGTCAGTTTGGGAAGAATCCTGGTGTTGCTAATGAATATGGACTTTAAGTAAATAGCAGAGAGACCAAGACAGTCTTGGGGAGAACAGCATGCTATGTCAGCTCTGAGAGGTGGATGAAACAGGAGGAGACAGGCAGCTCATCACAACAGCTCCTGGAACTTACTTTGTTCTACACTTGCCATATGCAGTAGACTATTTTGTCTTTGCTTCACCGTGTTAGAGTTCTCCCTTGCAGAAGTATCACCTTGCCCCATCTGTCACCACCACACCCCATCCCATCCATTCCAGGAAATCTGTTCTGATCAACTTGAATTCTTTGCTTCATTTATAGTTGGTTTGTTTCCATTCTCCAAGTGAGGATCAGGGAATGGTACACACAGTCATGGATATTTTTACCATCCGCCGTCAGTCAGACAGACATGACCTGTGCCCCTGAGAGACAGAGAATGTGGGAAAATTGGCTGATTGATAATGGACAGAACTGTCACCTCTCTGTTGTTAAGTGGACTCAATTCTCAGCAATGCTTTTACCAGTGATAAAGGATCATTCCTTCTTCCAACCAGACAACCCAATACCACATTCCCTTCCAGGTTCTCTGGGGTACAGCAGCAAGCATAGCACAGAAATCTCCCTGATGACAGTTTATTGCGGAAAAGAGATTTTCAGGGAACTAGATAATAAGCAGTAAATGCAGTAAGTACATTTTACTTGTGTTGGAAAGTAGTAAGTGTTATAAAAGTAGAACTAGAATGGATTACAATTAAACGTGTTGATCAGTCTGATCACCACCATCAGTAATAATGAAAATTAAGATAACACTAAGACATACACACAATGTTGGTTAAAGTTTTTCAAATGACTCATAAAGGCAAATATTGTCTATGACTTAGAGAAAACTTCCTAAATGCTATGGGAATGTAAAAATGAATCGGCCATTTTAAAAAGTTGTTCCTTACAAGAGATGGTGGAGATTGAAAGAGTAAGTTCATTTTAAGTAAAGAGCCAGTAGGGTTTATGATGCCTTAAATAAGTGTGACAAGAGTCTAGGACAACCTTAAAATTTGGGGTCTGAAAGCTGTAACTGTGGGTTACTAGATGGAAACGCTAGAAGGCAAAGGTCAGGGGATCAATTTAGTTCTGCACATGCAATATTTGAGGAAGCCAACAGAAAATGTAATTGAACAGTCAGCTGTGAGGAGCTTAGGGGAGAAGTCCAGCTAAGTGTTTAGGTAAACACCAGACAGGTAACATTTAAAGCCATAGCACCACACAAGCTGGCAGTCCATAGACATGCCACAAGGCACTGCACTATTTAGAAGTTAAAAAAGAAAATGATAATATTTCTAGTGACAGACATTCAGTGGGCAAAGAAATACCCAAGTCAAGAGTCACAATGAGAAGAGTCTTTACAAGGAAGGAGAAATAAGGGGACTTCATCAAATGTGATGAAGAGCAAGATGAGGCCAAGAATTGATCCCTGGATTTGAAAAGAAGACAGCTGGTCATCTCGTTTAAGCTACTATCATAGAGATGCCCAGAGAATATACAAGAAAAAGAAATGAGGAGTTTCAGGTACCGTGTAGGTCATAGTGAGTTGCTATGCAAAGCTTTTCTTTAAAACTAGACCTAACGTGGTAGTTTAAGGGAGATATGAGGTCAAAGGAGGGTTTTTACCAGTGCAAAACATCATAGCACATTTTGCAATGATCTATTTAAATGCACATACATACAGTGATGACATATGACTTTGACATACATGAGGGACAGTGAACTAAGCAGCATAAAAAGACAGGTAGGTGGAAGGCATGATACTGAGAATATGAATACTTTTTAATTCTTTACGGTTTTATTGAAAAAAAAACAAAGCAAAATCATTAGCTAAGAGTAACGTGAGTTGGAAATTATGACAGAGAAGGTAGGAAGGGTCTGTCTGTGCAAGAACTAAGTAACTGGGACTGGAGGGATGAGCTAGGAGCTAAAAGCAGTGATCTTGCAGAAAACCCAAGTTTCATTATCAGCACCCACTTCAGGCAGCTGCTCACAACCACATATAACTCCAGTTCCAAGGGATCTAACACCCTCCTCTGACCTGTGAGGGCACTTGCTCTTACTGCACATACTCACATACAGACACACTCATACGCACAGAATTTTAAAATAATAAAACCAAATCTTTTAAAAAAGAATTAGGGAGACTGAATGAACCATGCTTGTGAGACCAGATATCATGGCAGTCAGTACAGGAGCCCACGTGAGCTCCATGATCGTTGACTTTAAAGTAAGACCACAAAAGAGGGGATAATTACCATAGGTAAGTGATAATTGCATCACACAAAAAAAGGAATAACCTAAACATTACTTGCATTTCTGTTAGAGGGTGGTTTTGTGGACAGTGTGATGGTTGTCTTTGTATTATTCAAATGCTGAGAGTTGAGTATAGGCTCTGACTTTGGTATTGTTATTTCTATGAAGCATCACCTGTCTCTGTGTTTTGTAAACATTCTTCTCCATCACCCCCTGATTGGTTTAATAAAGAGCTGATCAGCCAATTAGCTGGGATGAAGCAAATAGGGTGGGACTTCCAATTCCACTGAGAAGGTCCCAGAGAAGGTAAGTAGGTAGAGAGAAGGACCATTGGGAGAAAAGATTGTGGAGAAACCATGTGGAAGGACCAGGAGGAGTCTCCATGACAACACACATGGAGCACAGCAAGCCAGGGCAAGACTCAGCTTGAAGGTAAAGAAGCATGAGGCTGGGAAATAGGCAGCCTTAAAAACTTAGAATAGCTCAGAAGCTTCCCAACTTAGGCTTGCAACTTGTGAATAAAAATGTCAGTTCTTTGTATCTGTATTCAGGAGTTAAAATGGGCAAGAGCGTGTGTAGAAATACCCAGAAGTTATTTGAGAACAAGGGAGGTTTAGAACCCCTCTCCTCAGAATTACTTTTATATTTCCTTTTAAGATGTGGTACAAATCTGTCTTCTGTGTCTTCCAGCATGGAGTCAAACATCCCTAGAGGGACAATGGTTTAAAATAATCTCAGCATTGGAGAATGCTATAGACACCAAATAGGAAATGTCAATTAAACAGTAGAAAGTTACCATATAAACAATAAGGTGCCAAGTGGGAACATTTACTGAATCTGAACCAGGAGGAATAGTTGCTGGTATAAGCTGAGAGGCCTCATTGAGGCCAAATGTGGACACATAGGGATGGTGGCAATACCCAATCAGTGGTGACCAACATGACAAGCCCTTTGTAGGACCACAGTGGTCCCATGTAGTATGATTGACAAATAGGCTATGTAAGCTATACCTGTAATAGCATGCATCAGAATGCATTTCTTAGTATCATAGAATAAGAGTTGGGTCTAGCATAGTAACATAAAGACAAATGTAGGCCAGAAAACTGGGTGTATTCTAGAACTATTACTATAAATTATTTATATTCTGTATCTAAGTAAGACTTTCTTTAAAAAAAAATAAATTTACAATGTGGTATTTAATCAAAGGTGCTCCACAATAAATTCTTCTGGAAATCAAAAGCATTCCAAAGTAACCTATCTGACATGAAAATCATCAGTAAACCTTTAACCCAACAGATACAAACACACAGTGTCCCCTTGACATGAACATTGATAAACCTTTAACCCATCAGATACAAACACACAGTGTCCCCTTGACAACACTAAACAGGTCCAGCTTCCTCTACTTGACTCTGGACATAAAACAGTCAATTCCGCTTTTCGGAGGGCATTTTCGTACTCTGCTCCAAATCCAATCGACAATGACATATGTGTATAAATACAAAACCAAATTATTTTATGGGATTCCCTGTGCCTGTGTATATGTCCATCCATGTATATGATATATATATATATGTATATATGTGTGTATATATATGTGTGTGTATATATATATATATATATATATATATATAGAGAGAGAGAGAGAGAGAGAGAGAGACAGATAGACAGACAGACAGACAGAGAGGGAGAGGAAGAGAGGGAGAGAGAGAGAGAGAGATTCAACAATCTTGGGTCTAGCATAGTAACATAAAGACGAATGTAGGCCAGAAAACTGGGTGTATTCTAGAACTATTACTATAAAATTTTTTATTTGATTTGATTATTTATTTGATTTGATTATTTGATTATTTATTTGATTGCCAGAAACATGTCTAGTCTTTTCATGAAGAAATTGATGGGAGGACATAATGAATGTGGAAAAAATGAAAAGCAGGTCTGTGAACTGTCATGAAGGAGGTCCTTGAGAGGAACACAGCTACCCACCTAGGTACAAACGCATTAGTCTCTCCTTCATCTTTTCATTTTCAAATTTTCACTAGCGGTTAGCTCGATCTATCAGCTGTAGGTTCATTGTCACATGGACCTGAAAATTTGCCTTGTTTTCCAGGTTCTAGAGCTATAATCAATGATTGATGTTGCCTATAAGAGGAATATAGTGAGAGAAGGTGTATGGATGGATGGATGGATGGATGGATGTGTGATGGATGGATAGATGGATGGATGGGTGGATGGATGGATGGATGATGGATGGGTGAGTGGATGGATGGATGGGTGGGTAGATGGATGGATGATGGATGGATGGGTGAGTGGATGGATGGATGGGTGGATGGATGGATGATGGATGGATAGGTGGATGGATGGATGATGGGTGGGTGGATGATGGATGGATGATGGGTGGATGGATGGGTGGATGGATGATGGATGGATGGGTGGATGGATGGATGATGGGTGGGTGGATGATGGATGGATGATGGGTGGATGGATGGGTGGATGGATGATGGATGGATGGATGGATGGGTGAATGGATGAATGAATGGATGGATGGATGGGTAGATGGATGGATGGATGGATGATGGATGGATGGGTGGCTGATGATGGATGGATGGATGGATATATGGGTGGGTGAGTAGCAAGTCGATGGGTGGTTGATAGAAGGCTAGATAAGTAGATGAGAAGACTAGATGGGTTAGATGGATGAGTGGGTGATTGTATTGGAACAGCTGGTCACTTTTACCTTTAGAGGAAAGAAATGTGTTCAAATTACTTTCCCACAGATTTGTACCATGAGCAAAGGACATATCAAGGTTTGGGTCATTGTTTGGAAGGTCAGGTCTTCCCTCCCTCTCTACTCAAGGTTCTCTATTTAGAAGTACACCTCATAATCATAAAATGCATAATAAAAAGCCCCCAAACTGCAAGATAGTCTGTGAGAATATAATGAAAGCCCAATACCAAATAAGTTGCTCATAAATAAAATTCAATGAAGTTTCTTCTTGATGCATGGGGAACACACATTAGGAGTCTTAGGAACAAGCGGACTATAAAAAATAGGCCCAATGACTTTAATTCTCCTAATCAAAATCAGGCTGGCTCTTTGCTTGATTTATGTCACCGTTTATTGCAAACCAGCATGCCCAGTCCAGCTTAAATCTGCAGATTCTAGTGTGTGTGCAGAGACTGTCCTCCTGGGACATGGGCATTAACTATTCATGGGAGGAAATGGAAGCATCATCAGCCTTCGGAGCTATAATTCCCTTTATCCCTATTATACACATATTCCAATGGGGCGATTATTCTAATCACAATGGTCAATAGCAAATTAGCTCATTTTAAAATTTATTGCTAACAAAGGATTCAATCCAATGCTAATTCCTAAATTACTCTATAGCTAATGTAACTTAGACCCAGATTCAGCCTTACAGCTGGTAAAAGGGATCACTGTGGTGGTGGAGGAGGGGCACAGATGAGCCCACTATAAACACAAGCTCTCTCCAGGCTCTCCTCAAGGGCCACCATCCTGCCAAGTGCTGTGTGAGAGTTTTGTCCAAAATGGGATCCTGAACTCGAATGCCTAAACTTCACACCGTGCACAAACGGCTGCCACTCAGTCTGTAATCATTTCTAAGCCAAAGTTCTTCTACTAAATCATGAATAGCATCTTGTGAGTTCCAACTATCTTTTCTTTCAAGGCTCTTACCCATGCTCACCCTTGTATTTGTTTGGAGGGAACAACCTTACATTAAATTCCTAAGCAAATGAGGATTCTGACCTGTGCTTTGCAGGACCCTCCCACATCCCACGCCTCTGCTCGGTTACTCTCTACCCAACACTTTGCTCCCGATTGCTCTTTGAATGTGTCAGCCAGGCTGCTTCTTGGGGCTTGGAACCTGCCTTCCTGTATTTAGAATCTTCTTCTCAGAAATAGCCTCATCATCTATTCACTCCCCGTCTTCTGGACTTGGAACGAGTGTCTTCTTACTTGACAGCCCTGATTTAGTATCTACTCAACACTTTTCTTAGCAGCACCTAATTCTGATGTATACATAGAGTTTGCTCATTAATAACTCTACTGGCATCCAAGTCTTTGAGGCTGGAGTCTTTGTTCTGCTCACAACTGTAATCCAGCACTAGATGGGTATCCACTCTGTAGTGAGCAACCAACAAACACCTAGAAAGTGAAAGAAGACAGGGATGGGTGGCTGCTCTGACCTCCAGTGGGATTATGAAGGAAACATTTGGCCTGGTCCTTGGGGTTCTGTGCATGGACTTTCTTACTCAAAGCACTCGTTCTGGCAACAGACTTCCCATGTCCTTAAAATAGGGCACAGTGGAACAGCATGAGTTTAACTTGATGCTGGCATCACAGGGCACATTACTGAAAGCATCTCCAGCTCCAAGGTTGATACTGACTTCTCCTGCCTCACACTTTCACAGAACACCAGCTAAACCTGTATCCTGTGAGTTCACACTGCTGAACTGTGTACAGGGTCCTGAAAGTCACTGCCTTAGGAAAAAATCATCACTTTGAAAAATAGGAACTTTAGAAACAAGAACAACCAGGCTGGGAAATAACCTGAGAGGTGATTAACCAGCAGAGAACCTGACTTCCAACCTTGATTCCCATCTCCTTCCAGTGTATGAATAGACCATGAAAGAGAGGCCAGGCCACAGACACATGTGATAAAGGCCTAACCTCTGCCACCACCCTCGGAAAGGTCAAGCATTACTGAATGTTCACAGATGTGTTTGAGAATGAAGAGAACCATCACAAAAGGCCAGGTTTCAGCGTCTTAATCACTACATTTTTTTCTTTTCTCAACGAATTTGAGATTCATATAAAAACTTGCACCAAAAAAAAAAAAAAAAAAAAAAAAAAAAAAAAAAAATCCTTCTACCCTCCAGTGGGAAAATCCACCACCCTTCAGGGGGAATCTCCATTAAATCCTCAGGTGAACAAAAAGCTCTCAGGACAGGATCAGCCTTTCTGTGAGTCACCCAGCATCATGAGGGACCATATTTAACACACATGAATGAAGTGTGCATAACTGGAGTTTCCGGGCAAAAAGTTGCCACATCTAAGTAGAAGATGCTACAAACATAATTGATTAGAACTGTGAAGAGTTGGAATGTTACAATTCCAGAGAGAAATTATCTGGAACTATTTATATATGAAGCAACTTGAATACCTGGAACTTGCCTCAAAATAATCCTGTGTCAGGGAAAAGAGAAAACAGGAGGGACACAGGTGGGAGAAAACTGAATTCAGAGTCTTCATGATTGGAACATAGAGGATACTAAGCTATTCTCTGCTCTTTTGTGGGTGATTAAAATTATCTGTTATAAAATTTTTCAACAGAAAAAAATATGCATTGAGGAGAAGAGGAAATAAAAAAACAAATGCATTAGGAAGAGTCAGGACCACTGCACCCAAACTAGCTTCTCTTTAACCTGTGTGTGCTGGGCTTAGAAATTTAAGATGGCACTGCCACCTTAAATTTTCAGTGGCACACTGGAAGTCAACTCTACCACAAACTCTTTCAATACTTTCATAATCATCACCACCACATTCGAAAACTTAGATTAAGTGGGGTGGGGGGGGAGGGAGAATTGGGATGGTTTTGTGTCAGTTTGATTGGAAAAGGTATGCCCACATACCTGGATAAACATTATTTCTAGGTCTATGCCGCGTTCTGGAAGACACGAGCTATGATGTTGATCTTCACCGTCCATGTGACTAGATATGGGATCACTTAGAAGATCCAACTTTGGGTATACATGAGGATTTTTCTCTGAGAAGATTAGCTGAGAACAAAGACCCACCCTAAATGT
Organism: Arvicanthis niloticus; assembly: GCF_011762505.2. Classification (NCBI taxonomy): domain Eukaryota; kingdom Metazoa; phylum Chordata; class Mammalia; order Rodentia; family Muridae; genus Arvicanthis; species Arvicanthis niloticus. The sequence continues at coordinate 85,364,244 of NC_047666.1, forward strand.
GGAAGGCCCCACCACACAGAGTGGGGACCACATTGAATAAAAGGAAAGAAATAAGAAAGGCAGATGGATGTTAAGTATCCCTCTTTTCTGCTTCCTGAAAAAACATAGTATGGTTTGGATGTGAAATGTTCCCTATAGACTCATGTGTTTTATCATTTGGTCCCTAGCTGGTGGCACTGAAGGTTCTTGAATCTTTAACGGGCGGAGCCTTGCTGGAAGAAATGGGTCACTGGGGGGCAGTCCTTGAAGCTTCACTTCCTGTTATCCCCTAGCTTCCTGACTGTGGTTGCAATGTGAGGAGTCACCCACACTCCTGCTGCCTTGACTTCTTCATTGTGATGAACTGTACCCTCAAACTATGAACCAAAATAAGCCCTTTCTTCCTGAAATTGCTCTTATCAGAGATCAGGTCACAACAGTGAAAACAGTCACTATCGTGTTACATCTGAGTCAGTAAGCTAAGTGGAACATGATCTGCTCCACCAGTGTGAGTTGGCACCATCAACCCACAGACAGCCTGGGCAGAACAAAAGCAGAAGGAGGCAAAGCCTCTCTCCTTCTCAGAGTCTGGAGGAGAGTCACATCTTCTACTGCCTCTGCACGTCCTTGCTTCTGGTTCACTGAGGGCTTTGAACTTTAGAGCTTACAGCAACCCTGTGTGTTCTCAGCCCTTAAGGCTAAGGCTGAATTACAGCCCTGCAGTTCCTGTTTTCTAGCTTACAGGCAGTATATTGAAGGACTTCTCAGCTTTCTGAATTATGTGAGGAAACTCCCACAATAAACCTCTTCTCTCTCCCTCCCTCCCTCTTATCTTTCCCTCACTCTTCTCTCTCTCTCCACATATACTGCACACACATATATTTATACATGCATTTATACACACACACACACACTCTCTCTCTCTATCCCTGCTGGTTCCTTTTGCTCTGAAGGGTACTATTGAATGCAGAAGACAATTGGAATCACTCCAGAAGCTCATTGCATGCTCAGATCTATCTGAGCTGTAATCAGCAACTCAAGTATTCTGTTTTAACCATTGACTATGAATTACTTTCAAACTAATCATCTTGCGTATTTCTGCTAAAATTTTAGAAATGAGGTGATCAGCTTAAATTTTCTGCCCAGTTAGCATTTGTGTTTCTCTCTCTCTCTCTCTCTCTCTCTCTCTCTCTCTCTCTCTCTCTCTCTCAAAAGCAATTATCTGGTATAAATCTTGCTCATGGGAGGAAAGTCATTAAAATATCTTGTCCACAAAACAGACTATACAGCAAAAACAAGCCATACGTTAAGCTTAAGGATTTTAGTCATGTGTTTCCACTGGGTAGCCAAAGAAAAGTGAAGAGACTTGTAACAAAGACTCATGAAAGAGAAAGGGAAAATGAGGGTACAGAGCAGCCAACATCCATCAACTGGCACTTAATCAATTGTCTGGGCCTTTAAATTTGAATCATTTTTTAATCAAGAAATTAAAATTTCTTTAAATTTCAGAATGCATTAAGTTCCAATGGGAAACTGGAGCTCTGTACTTTTGCCTTTGAGAAAACTTCAATGAAGAAATAAGAGGAGCCTAAAATACTTCCTTCAGAACGTGTCTCTGATGAGTGTCCTGAGCACAAAAACACAAACAGAACACAGGCAGCAGCTGCTGAACACAGCGAGAGCCATGCTGATACTAATCAAAGGCTCTCCCAGACTCTTCGACATTCCGGAGATCTGATGAAGTAAATAGTCTTACATTTACAAGTTGTAATGGTATTAAAAACTCTTTGATTTTATAAAGATGTGGTAAATCAATGTTTCTTTGGATGCCTCTTTGTTGGGAAAGCATTTCGTATTTTGTCAAGAATCCAGACTCAATACAGGATTGCTGTCAGACCAGCATACCGGGCTGGGGAGATGGCTCACATAAAGTGCTTGCTTTGCAAGTACAAAGACCTAAGTTTCATCCCCAGAGCCTCATTTAAGGGGGGGGGGGGGGCAGTCTGGAGCCTACAAAGATGGCTCATCAGTTAGGAGCACCACAGGACCTGATTTTTAATTCCTAGAACCCACACGGCAGCACGTAACTGTCTGTAACTCTAGTTCCACAGAACCCAATGGCCTCTTTTGGCCTCTGCAGACATGTGGTGCACAGACACACATGCAGGCAAAACATCCATAAATGTATATATTTCAAAAGCCAGGTATTGTGATGCTTGTTTGTAATTGAGGCAATAGGAGGGCAGAGATAGATATAACCTCCGAGACCACTGGACAATTGGCTTCTAAGCAGTGATACCTGTGATCCACCTCTGGCCTCACATGCAGCTGAACATACATGAACACATATGTGCATGCATGTACCCCAATACCCCAGCATGCATTCATTGTCTCATGCATCCTCACAGCTTCTGTTCTAGTTCCCAGCTGTGAACAGTCAGACACACCTATCCAGGCTACACCCACTTTTGCCCCTACTACTCTAGACTTAACACGGATGCTTCAAAGAGGCTCCAGATCTCACCTAGTCTGGGCTACAGCAGGTCAATGAAAGTGTTACCTTATAAACAAACTCAACCATCAGCACTTCTCTTCATAAACAATATCCAGTATAGAAGAAGATTCTGCCCCCAAGGCTTAGAGACTCAGCAGTGACACACACACACACACACACACACAGAGAGAGAGAGAGAGAGAGAGAGAGAGAGAGAGAGACAGAGAGACAGAGAGAGAGAGAGAGACAGAGAGACAGAGAGAGAGACTATAAATGTATACATATATACACAGAGACTATGAATGCATGCACACACACAGAGAAGAGAGACTATGAATGTACACATATATACACACACAGAGAGAGAAACTATGAATACACACACAGAAGCTATGAATGCACACACAGAGAGAGAGAGAGAAAGAGAGAGAGAGAGAGAGACAGAGAGAGAGAGAGACAGAGAGAGAGAGACAGAGAGAGAGAGAGATTATGAATGCACACAGAGAAAGACCATGAATGCACACACACATACAGACACAGACAGAGAGGCTATGGATACATACAGAGAGAGAAAGACTATGAATGCACACACACACAGAAATACTATGAATGCACACACACAGAGAAAGACTATGAATGCACACACAGATGATGAATGCACACACACAAACACACAGAGAAAGAGACTATGAATACATACAGAGAAAGACTATGAATGCACACACACAGAGACTGCATGCACACACATTTACACACACAGACAATGAATGCACACACACATATACACATAGAGAGACTATAAATGCACACACATTCACACACAGAGACAATGAATGCACACACACACACATATACACATAGAGAGACTATAAATGCACACACATTCACACACAGAGACAATGAATGCACACACACACATACACACACAGAGACTATGAATGCACACACATATATATATACATGGAGAGAGAGAGAGAGACTGTGAATGCACACAGGCATGCACACATGGTTGAATGGTTTGTGTACCATCAAATGTTAGAATTCAGGAAATGAGGGATAATGAAGGCCATGGGGGACAGTATGGGACACCTACTAGTAAGAAGGAAGAAACAGAAAAGACTGGAAAGAGGAGAGGTCCCAACCCTGGCAGGTGCCACTGAATTAAAACTATATAAAAAATAGTATTTTTGAGGACAATAAAATTACAGCTGATGCGGTGTACTAGAGAAAAGAAATTGGGAAGCACAGTTGGAGCGGTGGGCATTTATAGCAAGTCATAGAGAGCCTTAAATCCCAAGTAGTATAATAAAACCTGTTTCCACAGTTTTCTGTGATCTCGAACAGAAGAGAAGCCTCTGAAAAATAGTCAGTGAGCTATGAATCCTGATGTGGTGAAAATAATGATGGTCTCCTGGTGCCAGGAGAGATACTGGCAACCAAAAAAAAAGGGAACAGAAGAAATAACCCCAAAGGCAAAACAAAAACAGACAGGGAAAGGACTTGTGAGAAACAACCCTGCCTCTCACTTAGGTGAGACAAAATAGAGTGCATGGGAAGGAAATCCAACTTGCTTATTAATAAGCTGAGTTTGGGGTAATAGAAGGAAGCTTCTCCAGACCGTAGATGACTGGGTGAACCCCAGCATGACACCCAATGCTCGGACTTCCAATTAAGTTAGATAAGTGTTTTTCCTGATCACGTTGGGTGTTTGGGTCACTTTAGGAGGAAAACAGACCAAGGTCACATTCTAGTTAGGTATCTTCTCTGGAGTTTAAGCTTTGGCAGATATGGAACATGCCGCCTCAGCTTTCCATTGGGTAGAATCCTTCTTCAGTCAAGAGGATTCAGTCTCATTCTTGATCCTTTGGGGATTTGTATGAGTCTCACTCTGGTGTCCTTGTGTCAGCTAGCATGACCTCTACCCATGCACCCATGTGTTAGTATGACCTCTACCCATGCACCTATGTGCTAACATGACCTCTACCCATGCACCCATGTGTTAGTATGACCTCTACCCATGCACCTATGTGCTGGCATGACCTCTACCCATTAACCCATGTGCTAGCATGACTTCTACCCATGCATCCATGTGCTAACATGACCTCTAACCATGCACCCATGCAGACACTATCATACATGAAGTGACCAACAGCCACCACTTTTGTTCAATTCTATTTTCAGAAGAGAATAATTCAACATATAGTAGCATTTTACATACATGGGGACATTTGTTCTAACGGCTTCAACAAACTGATACCAAAGGCTTCCACTAAGAAATAGTGTTACTCTGATTCAGGCTCCTAGTAACTTCCTAAAGGTCAAATGTTGATGTAAGCTATAGTAAGGACAGCAGGATCTGCCGACAATAACTGATCAAATTCATGTGGAGTCACAGAAGATTCCAGCAACAGTTCAGCAGGCATCAAGACCATGGGTTCGGATCACGGTGTTTGTAAAGTACTGGAAGCAATGATAAATCCTTGTTAACTGGCACAGACTCGTAGTTGAGCCCACTGAGGCCTGCTTAAATCCATAAATAGCAAATCAACTGATAGAACAAAACATGTGACTTATACATAATTTGTTCCCCAAGAGGGCATCAGAAAAGTCTTAGGAACAGAACAGAAGGTACCAGAAAGAGCCAGACCTATGGGTATTTTAGGGTCTCCTCTCAACAGAAGCCCTAGAGCCCACTGTTCCTGTCCCTAGAAAGTCTAAGGTCTCTGACACAGGAGGCATACAATCTAGGTTAAGCAAAGATTAGGTTAGTTTGAGGATGCAAACATTTCACAGATGAAAAGGGCATGAAATAGTGCTTAAGACCTGGCATCTTAGGAGTGAGACTGAGTGATCACCAGCCACTGGCGATGAAGACAGCCCCTGCCTGGGTCACAGGCCTCCTTTCCACCTTCCTGCTTTACCTCATTTCTGCTCACTTGTTCAAGCTGAGGCTGGAGCACTGTCTTTCCTTTGCTCTGTCTTACACAGTGGTCACTTCACAGGCAGCTGCCTCGTCTTCATCCCCAAGAGCAGCACCTGGCTAACCTCATCTTCTGAAATCAAACCCTACAGGCCAGTGACTCCAACTCCTCCTATCCTTCATGTCCTGTGTAGGTGTCACTTCATCCTATAAGCCTCCTTTGTCCCACTCCCTTCCTAGGCTGGGCTGCAGTGCCACAGCACCAAGGCTTTAGAGTGTTACCTTGAGCCTGCCCAAGAACATATGTATTCTCTCACTCTGGGAGCTCGCAGAGTCAGGAACCATGCCTGTGTAATCATTTCCCTGCCTGCACCCAGCTCTTTAAATAAATGAACTAGAATCCAAGGGGTTTTAACAACCAGCCCTTTTATTTATTTATTTTTTTTAGATTTCTTTCTTTACTTCATATATGTGGGTACACTGTAGCTGTCTTCAGACACACCAGAAGAGGGCATCGGATCCCCATTACAGATGGTTGTGAGCCACCATGTAGTTGCTGGGAATTGAACTCTAGAACTCAGGACCCCTGGAAGAGCAGTCAGTGCTCTTAACTGCTGAGCCATCTCACCAGCCCAATAATCAGCCTTATATTAAACACCTTAAACTGTAAAAATGTTTCACACCTGTGATCCTTGGCTTGTTTAAGAACATCCACCTTTCTGTGCCTGCACTTGCCCACCCTCCCAGTACTTAGCTAGGGATACAGTCTTAGGTAATAAAGATCAGCTAGTGACTATGCAGTCCCCTCTGAAAGCCACAGAAATGCAAATGCATAAAGTCACACCAGATTCTTATTTCACACTGAATATTAATATGGCTTAGACTAGATTTTTCTTACCCTGGATAAATATACAATAAATTTTAAGTGCCGTTTTGACTCTAAATTTTCTGATACTGTTCAGTCCTTAGTATCTTAGAATCAGGTATAGATTCATAAGATAAAACAGTAAATTTCTAGAGATCCAGGCCATGAGAAAACATGGCGAGCACTTGTAAATATCACCCTTGGTCAATTTCTTACCTGGAGTCAAGCTCTGTACTGTACCTAGACTTTAAACCAACATGGTTCCTTTCTCCAACCTCTTTCCCCGAGTTTATAAATGATGACACACTGGTTACATCTGCTCCAGGCACAGGCTTCCAGACTTCAAAATATGAACTGTGTCTGTCTAATAAGCACTCTAACCATTCCAAAAATTTCAGGTAAGAATCACCAGATGCCAACAAAACTTCAATTCCATAGGGTGGGAGACATCTAGGTGGTCTCTGATTCTATCACTGTCGCTCCTAACACACAGCAGGCACCTGTGAGACACTGACCTCCCTGGTGCCATTACTGTTGTGGTACCATAAGGAGACTAGAAACAAGAATGTACTGAGTCTGATACTGACTCCAGGAAGCTCCTCTCTAGACTGGGGTGTTGGTTCAGCCAAGCAGCTCAGGTGAACTCAAGCTTCCACCTGACTGAATTAAGTTGACAGGTGTTTACAGAGCCTAGGACCCCCTTATAGTACATCCATCAGATGATCACACTGCAGAGCACTTGTGTTAGAACCACAGTTGGCAAGGAACAAAAATTTTAAATTAAAGGCTTTGCATGGTGTGCACTTCAGCCTGGTATTTTTGTCATTATAAAAATGATTTTGGTCATTATGTTCCAATTTCTCGAGAAAAGGATTGTTCCCTTAGCTTTTATCAGGTTTTTTAGCAATTGAAGATTTTAATAGAAACATAATATGTGGAATCATGCCATTTTCTTCAAGAGGTAAAAAGTCAATTACATTCGACCAGTATTTTTCAGCTGGGTGAAGGAAGGATGGTAAAGGAGAACTTTGAGATTTAGTGAGAAAGCACAAACATTCCAGAGGAAGTAGATTTGCAGACATGAAATCATTCATTCAATATATATTTACTGTAGTTCTTCCTCTGCTAGGGACACAGAAAAAAAGCATGATACAGACCTCAAGGCATCCCATCAAGAGGAAAAGAGTGATTAGCAGATAAACAATGAGACAGAAGTAAAGGCAGGTTTCCGGAGCATCTAATGTATCCAAGACACCAGATGAGAACATTCAGGCAATAAGTCCTAGGAGCAACAGAGAAACATTGTTGCTAAGGAGAAGGTCAAGTAGAAGAAACGCCTGAAAAGCCTCGGAACAAGTGGAACTTGGTATGAAAGTGGGGCTACTTAGGATGGACGGCGCCTATACTAAAAAGGAAGAGAAAGGACTGGATCAGTAAGGTCACTATCACAGTGGTGCCTTGCCAAGAGCTGTCACCCAGTATTAATGTTAGAACTGCAGGCTTGACTGGGGTGGAAAAAGGAGACAATGTAGTCAGATGACTGCTGAGTAGTTTAGCCTGGACGAGTCATAAACCAATTATTCTAGTTTGCTTTTTGTTGCTATGATAAAAACCATGACCAAAAGCAACTTGCAGATAAAGGGAGTTATTTCATCTTATGCTCCCCAGTCAATATCCATCAAGGAGCAAAGACAAGGCAGGAACTTAAGTAGAAACCATGGAGAAAAGCTGCTTGCTGCTCAGGTAGCTTTCTTATACAAGCCAGGCCCACCTGCCTAGGAATGGCACCACCCACGGAGATCCAGATTTTCCTACATCAACTAACAATGCAACAACAACAAAAATGCCTCACAGGCCAATGTGATTGAGGCAAGTTTTCAGTTGAGGCTCCCTCTTCCCAGGTGACTCTATCTTTGTGTCAAATAGACTGTGGAAAGTAACTCTGACATCAATTGAGCCCTGGGGATGTCTACAGGTGGAAGTTACTGGTGAAGGCTTGTGCCTTCACAGGTTGCCAATTCATAAGCCGCCCTTCATTTCACTCTAATAAAAATACAATGACTCCTTTACCCTTTAACTTTTAATTACAGCTCTTCACACGACTTGAAAGCAGGCACATTTGCAATTCTATGCCGTGCAGTAGGTCCATTGATTAGCACACTCTATTCATCCCAGGTTGGAGAAGTTATTGATCAGCCACAGAAATACTGACTGTTTTAGATAAAATAGAAAAGGTGAGAGAATACATGATTCTGGTCAGCAGCACACCCTCAAATAACTATCCACAGTTAGTAATTGTTGTTGTTTTAAGAAGAAGTCCGACCGCAGCTCAGAACAGACCACTCCAGACCATGCGGTTCTAAGTGGGAAAAGGTTTATTCAGGGGAAAGGGCAAAGGTGGGGAGAGAAGAGAAGTAGAGGCCGGCCATGACCACGTGGAGAGAGAGGAAGGTGGGGGAGGGGACAGAGAGGCAAGAGGGTAAGAGGGTAAGAGAGCAAGAGAGCAAGAGAGCAAGAGAAGAAGAGAGCAAGAGAAGAAGAGAGCAAGAGAGCAAGAGAAGAAGAGAGAGAGGAGGGGGCAAGCAGCCCCTTTTATAGTGGATCAGACTACCTGGCGGTTTCCAGGTAACTGTAGGGAGGAGCATACCTGGCTGTTGCCAGGTAACTGTAGGGAGGAGCATACCTGGCTGTTGCCAGGTAACTGGGGAGGTGGAGTTTAGACGGAATACTAACAGTAATGGCTCCCTCATGGTTTAAGGAGATACTGGAAGTTAAGTTCTAAAAGCCATCTGAGGCTGGGGGACATAAGCTACTTGGCTGTGCTATGAGCTCTTAGAAGCAGGGTACATGCTACGGGCTCTTGGAAGCCACACCATGCGTGAAGAGTTCAGCATCCTCAGAGAGCCAAATAGATGCTGCTCTAACAGATTCAAAGACAATCTTTTCTTCAAAACACTAAAACTGAAACTACCACATGGCCACCTATCCCACTATGGGTTTATACTCAGAAACAAGGAAATAAGTAGTCAACAGCTGAGACATGGCATCAGCCAAGGTGACTGTTGAAAGGTTTTGTTTTTGTTTTTGTTTTTGTTTTTTAATATATGACATATTGGTTGGAAATGGCTTGGCAGTTAAGAGTACTGGCTGCTCTTCTAGAGGACCTGGGTTCAATTCCCAGCATCCACATGGCAGCTAACAACCATCTGTAACTCCAGTTCCAGAGAATCTCACATCTTCTGTTCTCTGAGGGCATCAGGCATATACATACATGCAGTCAAAACACCCATATGTAGTGGGTTGGCCTGATACTGCTTGTATTCTAGTGCTAATACTGGTTCCTCAAGACCTGGTTGCCCCAGAGCACATAGAGCAAAGTGATACTATGTGACCTTGTGCCCAAGTTATTTCTGATTGGTGAATAAAGATGCCAACAGTCAATAGCTGGGCAGAAGAGACATAGGCAGGGTTTAGGGTTCCTAGGCCTGGAGGGGCAGGGTTGGGGGGAGAACCATAAGTGAGAGATAGAGGAGGGGGGAGGGGAAGGGGAAGAAGAGGAAGAAGAGGAGGAGAAGAGGAGAGATGCCGTGGGTTAAGAGTCAAGAAAACACAGCCCTGACAGCTGGCCAAGTGGAGTTAAGAGCAGCCCAGATGAAACATAGTAAGTAATAACTTAAGGTTATCAATAGGAATGTAGATTCTAGTAGCATAGAGGGTAGATATCTGCCCAGCTCTTGTGCTATCTAAGGCTTATTGTAAATAATAAAAGTTGTGTGTCTTTTATTTGGGAACTAAATGATCAAAGGTGAGGTAGAAACCCAGGATCAGAATAAATAAGTTCTACAACACCCATACAAGATGAAGTGAAAAAAAATTTAAAGAAGATTTTATATATATATAAGCAAATACACACACAATATTATTCGTTTTTAAAAGAATGAAGTACTACCGTTTGTCACAACATGGCTGTGGAACTAGAAGACACTGTGTCTAATGAAGATGTCGGGCACAAAAAAACAATACCATGTGTTCTCATTAGTACATGGTTGGGGGTGCGCTCTCTTGGAAGTATAAAGTAGAAGGCTGGATGCTAGAGTGTAGTTAGTGGGTTTAGAAAAACGCTTAGAAGAAGTAATAACTTCTGAAGTCTACGTCAGCTATAGCTGACAACCATTAATTATATATCTAAAAATAGCTAGTAGAGATGATTTTTAGTGTTCCGAACACAAAGAAATGACTGACGTCTGAGGTGATGGATATGTCAATTACCCAGATCTGATCGCCGCATAGTGCATAGTGTTTACATGCATTAAAATGTCACACGGCATCCGTACATATGTGCAATTACATTGTGTCAATGAAAACACAAAACAAAACAGGGCACAGAATTCATAAACCCTTAAAAGAACAACTCAAGCACCAGAGAAACATAACTGACTTCTAGAATGATGAGCCTGTGATAGCAAAACCAAGGAAGACAGAGCTAAGGCACTGAGCTGGTGACAAAGAGGAAAATCCACTGGGGAGGGGAGGTGAAACAGAATAATAGACTAGCATGCACCAGAGGACACATAATCAAGCAGGCACAACTCCTACCTAGGGAATAAATTAAAGATAATTTTACAGACTGTCAAGACGTCAGATTCTAATACAGACATCTTAAAGGAGTGTGAGAACTACCAGGGAACAATGTTCACAGAGATAAAGCCCAGCACTTCCATATCTTAAATGTTTGAAAGAGAAGAGGGGAAGACTATGAAGCAGGAAGATGACGGGCAGTGTTCATGAGAGACTTCGTGTTGCTTTCTGTCGTATGTACCTGAAGGGCAGAGAAATAACAGAATCTGGCAAAAATGACTGCTCTCTCAGAAGACGGAAAACTCTAAAACTATATTCATAAAGTCTCACAGCTGAGAACAGTCCACAGAGAGAAAACAGCAGTTTAAAATATGAATAAAATAAGAATACATTTAAAATAAGAAATGAAAGATTCTTCCAGATTGGTGTGTTGAAAATTAACAAGAAAAAGAGTTACAGGTAATGAATAAAACAACTATTTAGAAGAAAGAACAAAAAAGGAAAAGGAAAGACATTTTCAAAGTTACTTAAGTTATGCTTTGAGAAGCATAAAATATAAGTAACACAGTTTAAAGCAGATCAAGCTGTGTCAACGGAAAAAGCCAGCAGAGATTTGGGGTTTTATCACCTGATAGGGTGATCAGACTAATTTATTAAATCAAACTCAATATTAAAAGGAACATTAACAATTATAGTAAATGCATTATTGTAATATGCTATAATATTGGTAGCTAATCTTTTAAATTGGACATATAAAGTGTAAAATCAGCTAAGAGACACCACAGTAAGACAGAATGGAAAAGGTAACCATACAGGAAACCTTCCTAGGGAAAGGACCCAGTAGAAAGAGATCAATTAGTATGTGAGAGAGCCAGGTGGAGTGTCTCACAGCTGTAATCCCAGCAATTGGGAAGCTGAGGCAGGAAAACTTCTGTGTTGGAAACTTGCCTGCACTGTAGTGTGAAACCCAATCTCACAGTTAACGAATTAATTATTTACTTAGAATGATAAATGAAATACAGTTAAGTAAGTACAATTAATAAAGTTAAATAAAGCCTGAAAACTGACAATAATAGGGATTAAAGAAAATCTTATATGGACTACTTAGTCTAATCAACTTGGGGCAGGGGTTCTTCCTACTTTCTCCCATGAGACAGAGAAATTGAGTCATTTGTCCAAGGTGTAAGCTGCAACCATGAGACATCAACCACACAACTCCTGCACATAAATATATACCTGCACAGACATACATACAATCAAATACCGGCACACAGATAATATTTTTAAAAGATTAGAAGAATGTGTGTTTGTCTCAGCCAGGGCTATCGAGGAACACAGGACAAACTGACAAATTAGTACACTGCAGTCACTATATCTTGTGAATTTATTATTAGTAGCAAATTCTAACATTATGGAAAGCCGCATTAGGTGTCTTAGGCTATGCTTCTTCTGATCCACCTCTCTCAACGTAGCAAACTAAAACCTTCCTAAGCCTCACTTGTGACATGGAAGGCAGCCCACTAAAGGCTGTTATAGGAACTAGGCTAGATGAGGTAAAATATTCTTCACATAGGAACTAAAACACACAAAAACTCACTACATGTCAGGTGTTGGTATCAGACTCCGAACCCAGTGACATCACATCTAGGCGACCCCCACATCATTGTCAAAGCAACGATGACAATGGGAGCATACACTCCCAGAATCCAACTGGCTACCTCACCTTTACCTGGGAGAGGCTACATCACTGCCCATATAAAACAGTCAGAACCCCCGACCTCGCTCTCTTCCTCCATCTTCTCCTATTTCTCCCCCCCCCACCTTTGCCCTATCTCCTGAATCACCCCCCGCCCCCCAGCCGTTTGGTCTGGAGTGGTCTGTTCTAAGCTGTGTGCCGACATCTAACATCAGGACGTGCTCCTAACCCTACACTGTTAATGACAGGGTGACCCATGGCAACAACACTGGCTAAACTTATTAAGTACGGAGGGAGCAGAGATTTATCTGATTTCTCTGACTAAATCTCTAGTATGGCATACTGAGAAATTTCTGAACTCAACAGAAAGAGCCGAATGTGGCTTTTACTGTTGACACTTTGACACCAAATGACCCCCAAATGCCAGTCAGTTAACACCTCCGGCCTCATTTTGTCACACATAAAGCTAAAGGAGCACTTGTTTCTGCTAATCAGGATACACTTGATGTCTGACTGCCATTCCTTCTGTGACTTTCAAACTGGTTTCCAAAACCAAACTGCTGCTGTTCCCAGGTGCTTAGACATTCCCGCTGTGACAACAGGAGACATTTTCTCATGGCCAACACTCTCTGTAAGTATCATGCTGGGATAAGAGTCAGCTGTGGAACAAGAGATTGAAGCCTAGTCTGAGCCACGGTGGAGAGATCTCTGTGGTGCTCTCTCTGCTTGGACAGCTTCCAGGCTTTCGAAACTGACTTTGGGTGTCAAAGAGACTCAGCCATCAAGGGCTGTCGGATTCTTCTGTAGAAGTGAGTTTTCTATCTCTTTCTTTCATCCAGGGAAACCTGTAACCTCTCCTAATCTGGGCTGTCTCTGCTTCCCTCAGCCAGTGGAAGTTTGTTGTTGTTTGGTTTTATTTTGTTTTTCTACTCTTCAAGAGAAAACAGGATTTCAGGATTATTTTTTTTTTCTTCAAATAACTCTGAATTCAAATTCTTTTTTTTTTTCTTTTTTTTTTTTGTTAGAAGACATGACTTTTCTCTTTCACTGACTAAAGGAATAAGTAAAACGATTTGGTATTATTAGTGCTTTGGGAAAAAATTTTTTTATCAAAGTATTGGTTTCCAGAATCAACATTTAGGCACAAATGGTCATGTATTTATTTATTTATTCAGTGAAGAACTCAAGACTCTAATGGAATGTTTTTGTTCAAAACGCCAAGAATTAAGATGGGGAAAATTAGACTGGGCTACACAGTTCAGTGGGAAAGCACTTGCCTAGCATATGCAAGCGCCTATGGTTTAACCAATGTAGGGAAATCATCCCTTCCACGTTGTTCTTTCTGCTCTCTGTTCTCTCTCACTGCAGATACGGAAATTTTTCCTCCTAATTTATTACTGAGTGGTAAGAAAGCTAGAGGATGAGAGAGAGCAGGGTGGAAAGAGAATGTTACATCTCAGGGAGAAATGGATCTCTTCCAGGTTCATTTTAGTAAATGCTCACCTGCTTGTCTTGCTGCGCGTCAGACACACGCTACTCAACTTCTGGGTCAAATGACTGAAAACACAACTTTGGTCTTCTGGAAGCTCAAAACATCTGAAAGAGATGGATAAATGCATTTTCAGCACCCCAGGGTTGACTGTACCAGATGATGTGTTTATAAAAAGATAAAGAGATAAAGAAAATATGTTCTGTGGGTGTGTGGAGAGGTATGGGGGAAGGGGATGTCTCAGCGGGCCCATGCTGAGGCATCTCTTCCCCCCTGAGGGACCAGTCACACACCAGTATAGTATAGAATAGAGTTTATTCAGGGAATGGGGAGGAGAGCCAAGGAGGGTAGTAAAGGCAGAGAGAGAGTAGAGAAGTAGAGGACGCCATGACCACATGAAAAGAAAGGGAAGGGGAAGGGGTGAGGGGACCGAGAGGAGCTAGAGGCAAGAGATCAAGAGATTAAGAGAGTAAGGGAGAGGGAGCAAGCAGTCCCTTTTATAGTGGACAGGGTCTACCTGGCTGTTGCTGGGTAACTGTGTGGAGGAGCATACCTGGCTGTTGCCAGGTAACTGTGGAGGTGGAGTTTAGACAGAATACTAACACCAGAGGCATCTGTAAGACACCAGGGGCCAGTTAAGATCAGGGGCTCTCACAATAGGCCCTGCTCTCTGTATTTCTAATCACCTTGAGTAAGACATCTACTGTGGTTAAAAATCCAGTTTCTGTGCTGGAGGTGTGGCTTAGCTGGTAGAGTGTTTGCCTGGGCCCTGGAAGCCCTGTGTTCTGCCATCCCATAACCTTGGCACACATCAGGTAAGAGGTAGTTCTAGATCATTCTGGCTACATGAAACCCTGTCTTCAAAAACCAAAAGTGCTCATAAGTAAATGAATAAATGTCCAGTTTTGTGCAAACATAAATGACATCTACCTACAAGGGAGTATTGCATGCAGAAAATTATGCAAAGAAGATCCTACAGATATGTATTCAGAGGCAGAATGTCAGATATACTATAAGAGATCATAGAGGGTTGGCGGTGTAAAAATCTAAGCAAGAGAGAAATTCAGTGCAACTCAGGGACTATGAGCATCCTGCCAGAGACAGTGAGTTTGTCAGTTTGCCTGCATGTACGTCTGTGCACCAAGCACATGTCTGGTTCCCCCTAGAGGCCAAGAACTGGAGTTACAAGTGATTGTGGGCCACCATGTGGGTGCTAGGGCTTGAACCCTGGTCCTTTGGAAAAGTAGCCAGAACTTTTAATGACTGAGTAATATCTCCTACCATTTTCTTCAATTCTTAATTACAAATATTAGTTCTAGAACTATGCATTACACATTACATAGTAAATATCTATATGTCTGTATCATCTACACCTGTGTATATAAGTAGATTGCAGAATGACTATGACTAAAGCAGCAAATAATTTTAAAGGGGTCTGAGAAGCAAGAACTGGGAGGCTGGTAAAAACATAAAAGAGCTTATAGAAAGAAGATAGAGATGGCTCAGCAGTTAAGAGCACTGACTGCTCTGCCAGAGGTCCTGAGTTCAATTCCCAGCAACCACATGGTGGCTCACAACCATCTGTAATGAGATCTGGTGCCCTCTTCTGGTGTGTCTAAAGACAACTGCAGTGTACTCATATAAATAAAAAATAAATTAAAAAAAAAAAAAAAGAAAGAACCATTTGGAGAGGCTGGCTGGGGAAGCTGCACCTGCTGGCTGCTGACCATGACTTCAAGCTTCAAGTTAGAGTTGAACAGCAGAAGCAAGGGGGGGGGGAGCAGAACAAAGAAGGGGATAGACAGGTTTCAGACAGGCAGACACTGGAGCTGATGCATAAAGGATGACAAGGAGTCACAGGACAACCTGAAAACAATTCAGAGGGAAGAGAAGGACCAAGACCCAATGTTGAAGAAGTGAAGCATGAGTCAGGAGACCCAAGATGGCACCACATGGGGAGACATGTCAACCTCACACAGCTAGAGTCATCCAAAAGGAGGGAACCTCCATTGAGAAAATACTTCCAAAAGATCTAACTGTAAGGCATTTTCTTAATTGGTGATTGGGGGGGAAGACTCAGATCATGGTAGGTGGTGCCATCCCTAGGCTGGTGGTCCTGGGTTCTACAAGAAAGCAGGCTGAGCAAAGCCATGGGAGAAAGTCAGTAAGCAACACCTCTCCATGGCCTCAGGATCACTCCTGCCTCTAGGTTCCTGCCCTGTGTGCATTTCTTTCCTCTCTACTTTTGATGAACTGATATATGGAACTGTTAGCGAAATAACCCTTTCCTTCCCAAGTTGCCTTGGCTGTGGTGTTTCATCACTGCAATGGAACCCTAAGACAAGGGGTTGGGAGTCTGACCTTTCTTTGAAGATGGCAGGGAGTCAAGAAAGAGCATTCAGGCTGGTAAGCAACACAGATTCCAGGCAAACATCCCCAGCATGTAACAGTTGTATAAGGAACCACTCTAGAACCATGGCAGGAGCAGCCCCATAGCACAGAGTAAGGGATGTAGAGACAACTCTGTTGAGAACCTTACTCTGCCTCAACACTTTTGGGCTAAGTGCTCTGGTCAAGAGAGAGAGTGGGGCTGTAGGGGCAGGAGACTCGAAGAATGGAGACAAGACAGGGTGTGATCAAGTCTCTTTTTTATCAAGTCTCTCCTATTGAAGGGAATTCTGAGGTATTTATATACACAAGCAGGAGAACACAGGTGAAAACACTTTACCACGTGCACCATACAGCTGAGGTCACTAAACAGCAAAACAAGCTATGTGGGATAAACAATATACTTATCAGAGTGTGCTTCAGCTGTTATAGGCTTTTGACAGCCAAGTCTTTCATCAGGGTATATGGTTCCAGATGGCTGCAAAGTTGATCTAGCCGCTTTCTACTAAAGTCAGCTCCCAACAGGTCCCCCTTTTTAAATTTTTTCAAAAGGGAAGGCTGGGAAAACTTACAGAAACCGTGCCTGTCAGAGTCCCCTACTTCCAGCCTGTAATATCGGACCTGTATGGGTTTAACAAAGCCATCAGTTTGTTGAACAGCATGAACCCGAGAGACAAGAGACTTAATATCTAAACTGTTGATATAAAAGCAACACTCTTTAAGGCAACACACAACTTCCCCTGTTGGAGAAGTAAAAGGTCTAAGCCTTGTACCCACAAATTTTCAATAGAAGGAATTATATCAATGAAACCCTTGAATTTTGCATCAGCTTAGTAATTATACAGATTAAGACAGCCTAATATTAACCACCTCAGTCCCCAAGTCCAGGGAATTGGGGCGCCGACTCTTCATTAACTTCTTCAAGCTGAACATGGGTGTTGACTTATTAGAAGAGGAATGAGGGGAAGGGTAAATTGATAAGCATCTGAAGTCTGTCTTAACTGCATCCAGCTGGAAGTCCAGGGCATCAGTGAACATGCAGGTGATAAGAAGATTCATTCACCAAGGCTGTGTATTCTGTAATATATAAATCTCAAAAACAAGTTTTAGTATCAAGATAATTATTTTGATTCTCTGAAATCTAGTGTTCTGGAGGCCTACCTCTGTCATGTCTGATCCATATAATTCTGGAAGACATAACTACTACCTTAATGACCTCATCAGAAAACTCATAGAAAAACCTTTTTTTTTTTTTTCCCAAATTAGCCTTTCCTTAAGCCAGTAACCAGAAAAACCTTTACATTGAGTTTTTATCCAGAAAAATATAATTATATAACTCAGAATCACACCCATTTTGAAAGTTAAATCAATTAACATTATCATTCTGCTTAGCTCTCTGTCTAGAGCAGCCTTCTATTTATTCCTCACGTCTTTAAAGCCTTTTTCATCTGTTTTTACTCACTTATTTCTTGCCCCATTTTCGTTACTATAACCTTTATTTATCTGTTTGGCTCTCTTGACTCAGAGCAGTCTGTAATTTACTCCTTGCATCTTTAAAACCTTTTTCATCTGTTTCTGCTTACTTATTTCTTGCCCCGTTTTTGTTACTATGCAATCACCTTTGTTTCACTTCCGAATTCAGCCAGCTCCGTCAGTCGACTGGTTCTCCAGCGCAGGGTGTCTTCCACTGTATCCCACTTACTGGAGCTCTAACGTTGAGACTGTCAGTTGACTGGTTCTCCAGCGCAGGGTGTCTTCCACTGTATCCCGCTTACTGGAGCCCGACGTTGGATGCCACAATGTTTCGGCTTTTACTCTGCCTCAACACTTTGGGGCTAAGTGCTCTGGTCAAGAGAGAGAGTGGGGCTCTTGGGGCAAGAAACGTGAAGAATGGAGACAAGACAGGGTGTGATCAAGTCTCAAGTCTCTAGTCTCATACCAAGTCTCTTTTTTATTCAGTCTCTTTTATCAAGTCTCTTCTATTGAAGGGAATTCTGAGGTATTTATATACACAAGCAGGAGACCACAGATGAAAACACTTTACCACGTGCACCATACAGCTGAGGTCACTAAACAGCAAAACAAGCTATGTGGGATAAACAATATACTTATCAGAGTGTGCTTCAGCTGTTATAGGCTTTTGACAACCAAGTCTTTCATCAGGGTATATGGTTCCAGATGGCTGCAAAGTTGATCTAGCCGCTTTCTACTAAAGTCGGCTCCCAACACAACTCCTCCAACTGGACAACAGCATCAGTCATGGGAGCCAGAATAAGTAATGGATGAAGTACTTTGGAAAAACAACTGAGGAAAAGACAGGAACTTTTAAAATTACTAAAGAGACCTAGAGGCAAGACGTGAAATCTCCCTGGTGATGGATAAGGATGAGGAGAGCAGAATGTCAGACACTGGATCAATATGAGTTGGAAGGCGGGCATGCTCTCAATGCATTTTAACCTCCAGTGACTGGCTACCGATGCATTACAATAGGAGTATTATCTAAACATTCCATTTGCCAGAATATGACTCACTCGTATACATGCATGTATTAAAGAGTCAGATATCACTTTGTGGTTGGGGAGATCTTATATTTTCTTCTCTCAGATCCTTGTGAAGGTGGCAGGCCAGTGAGCCCAGACTCTAGAGGACAATCAGGGAGGTGAGGTGGCCAAAGGCAGAAAATGAGGAACCAGGGTTTGAGTCTTCGAATTGAGTTTGGTATTCCTTTAGCCACATGATCATAAACAACAGTATTTCTTATATTTTCTTCTTTTATCTCCATCTTTCTAAACCCCTAAGTCCAGCTTCCACACTCTTAAGAAATCTATGCAAATAACAGTGCTACTTGAAGTATGTACTTATGCAGGTTAGCACGTAAGTAAACTTGGCACTAAGATTAAAAACAGCCAGTGTTATTGTAGTCATGTTTTATGAGATCCTAATTGGGATGAGGATCAAATAAATGATAGTCCAATAATGCTCTGGGGCAGAATATTTTGACATTGAGACTGCCTTGAAAAATGGAGGGTATATCACCATACAATATAGTAGGTAGCTAGTGGGGTATTAACAGGTTTGGGTGTCACTGGGAATGGACCTCTCCCTCATAATCATCAGCTTATAAGGCCAAACACAGAAACTTTGGGACTCTAAAAACTAGTCCATAGAACGGAATTGGAGTCTTATCTCTGGCCATGATTAGAGATATGACATCCTGAACATCAGAAGCTCATGAATAGAGCAATAGCTAACCTTTAAAGATTATTGTCTAACTGAAAGCTTTTTCTAAGACTCAATCCCAATGGACCTGTCAATCACCTGGTCAGGCAAATGCCCCTCAGAAAACGATGCCTGTTACAGAGACTTTAGAAATAACATAAAATCTGTCAAAACTTTAAATCAGGACAATGAGCCCTTTGGTCATTGTCCACTCTCTGGCCCTTGAGAGCTTTCCACTGTACTCTGTAATAAACTTGACCTATAATTTATACTACATTCTGTATGTATTGTGTGAAATCATTTCAACAGATACTTGGGAAATGAGGGGAGTCCAAAAAAAAAAAAATATCCCAGTGACATTGTGATAATAACAAATAATTAAATAAAGACTGACATTGAACAGGAATATTCCCTAACAAATCTACTTATATTAATACATAAATCCTCAGTATAACTTCATGATATACTGGCTACTATCATTGAAATGTTATAGAGGGGAAACTCAGGCACTAAATGGTCAGTAACTTGCCCAGGGTTGTACAGCTAGAAGCTGTGTAGGAGAGCCAATTTCAACAGGCCACTCTGAACCTCACTCCAAAAATCTCAGACTTCACCCTACCAGGAGTAGACCTGAGCTTCAAACATTTCTCTCAGAAATATGAATCCACTAATAATATGCTAGGATGGCAGGGAAACACTGCTCAAACGGAAAGAAACAAAGGACAGCTGTAATTTCACTGCTATCATGAACAATCCAATATCATTGTTCAATTTGAAAAGCAAACACTGGGCAACAACTCTGCACTCAGCCCTATGGCAGACACTAAAGAAGACATGAAAGCAACCTGTGAAACTCGGACTTCAAGAAAACTCTGTGAGTGCTTAAAAGACATGCACTATGGATACTTTTTTTTTTTTTTTTAAAAAGCAGCCAAAATATAGTGAATGCATGCTGAGGCCACACTGAATGTAACCCTGATACTCCTTCACAGTTAAGGGCTATTGTCAACAGTAAACCTCACATTATAGAAGAAAAACTCAGGTGCACAAAGTCAACCACCTTGCCCAGGGCCATGCAGGCAGTAATTGACAGGGCTGAGAGGGAAACTGGGTAGTCTGGTCCTGAGAACACTCAGTACTTGCCCCTTCTGCTTCTCCTAATTGCATGTTCGTTGTAGGCAAGTGGAAAGTAGAGGCCTTAAGCCAAAACCTATTTCACCAATGATACTGGGGTCCCGAGGCAAAAAAATACAATGATATTCTATTCCCAACTACCCCATCCTCCAGAGCCAGGAATATTACCCAGAAGAATAAGTAGAGGTAGCAGGGGTAGCTCTTCTTTCTGTGCTATCTCCTCTAGAAGAGGTGAGTGTCTTTAGGAGCAAGTCTCTGTAGTAATGCACCTTCAAATTTTCCTTGTGTTACAGTGGTAGAAAAGAAATTGAGCAAACCTAGAAGTATTCATAAGTGTGCACCTTAACCTTTCAGACATTTGTTCCTTGACTGTGAGCCAAGCACACTCCAGAAAATACCCACCCTGTGTTTCTTGAGTGTGGGGGGACACTAGCCCACAGGCTCAAGTCTGACAGTGAATAAAGAAAAAACAAGCTGAGTGTTGAACATTGGCATGCATCATCACTCTCCACTTTCTGACTGTAGATGTAATGTGACCAGCTGCCTCACTATCCCACAAGCACAAGTATAGCTTCAAACTGTGAGCCAAAACAAACTCTTCCTTAAGTAGCTTTTGTCAGGTACCCTGTTGTCACAACAAGAAAAGTAACAAACTCAGCATTTAACTCAACAATAGCATTTATGGAAGAAAATAAACATGTTCTAAAGATCTAACAATAAGGTCTTACTTTTAATTAATCGCTTAAAGATACACAAAGCAGGGCATGTTGGCATGCGCTGTTATCCCAGTACTAGGGAGGCTGAGGCAGGAAGATTACTGTGAGTTCAAGGCTAGCCTGGACTACATACATTCTACCCTGTATACACACACACACACACACACACACACACACACACATTCACATCCTTTGAACTCTGGCCCAAATAAAACTCTTCTGAAACATTTTTATTCCACATTCTAGAAGTTTACAAGTATGAGACTATATCACTATCTTCCAATGAGTCAGTAAATAAACGGATGAGAACTTAAAGACTCAAAGGAAGAAAATGCTCTGTCTCGCTCTGAACATGTCCTGGGATGCATCATGCATCCATTGTATATAAAAAGTTTAATCAAAAGCGAGCGTTTCTCCCGTGGAAAATAAACATTAACTAGTTTCAGCTCATTCATTCTGAAAATAGAACTAATGTTTTTCTCATTCACCCTTTATAGCTGTCAAACTCTTTCATCAGATTGAAACCAGCCAATATAACATTTTTTACACCTTCATTTTTATTAGCATTACAAGAAGAAAAAGAAGAGATGTGTTTAATAACTTCTACAGCTGTTCAGAATAAACAAGTGTGTACACTCTAATAGGTTTCAAAGATTTTATTCAGACTGTGCAACACTGTTGATTTCTGACAGCAGCAGTTCTTTTGAAGGATGAAGTGGATTTCAAGGTTGCTATGTGCTTGGCAAGCTCCACCACAGAGCTCCGTTGCCAGCCCTGGAGGTCCACTTGGGAACTGAATTCAGCTACAGCTTATGATGCTGACTAGAAAATTTTCCCATCACACTATAATTATATAGAGTACAGTGTTACCTGTAAGTATTAGTTCTTTCTATTTAAAAAGAAAAAACAAAACTGTAATACATGCATATATAATGAGTTTTACTCTTGGCATTGTTTTTATGAGTTACACATAGGAAAACATATACATTGTAAGCAGGCATTCAGATACAATGTAGCATCCAATGCATTTTCAGTGCCCTCTGAAGCTCCTTCAGGCCCTTGTGTAGTTATCCTCAGACTCCTGGCACAAGCAGGAATTGAGCTGCTTTGGTCAATATAGATTATGTCTCAGTGTTCTAGAATTTCAGACGGCACATGTTGTTTGGGGTCCGACTTCTTTTGCTTAGCACCATATTTAGGTTTCATCTGTGCTGCTGTGTATGTGCCATCTGTAGCTTTCTCTTGCTGAGCTTGCCTTCATGGTAAGACTATGCTGGTTTATTTATATGCTCACCTGTGTGGGGGTAGAGATGTGGGACATTCTGCTTTAAATATAATGAATAAATCCTGTGTGTGTGCAACAGTGTGGCACATACATGTGTTTGTGTGTGTCCCTATGAATGTGAACACATCTATGTGCAAGTGCATGCCCTAATATGTCTAGTAATCTTTCTTATCTTAGCATGATCAAGATGTCTCTATCCTCTGGGGATTAATTTCTAAATATAGTATGAGGAAAGAGATTGAGAATTTTTTTTCAAATAATCTGTTGTCAAATGTACCTTCTTCATCAGATAATTTTGGTTTACCAGTTGTCAAATCACATCTGCTCCTGTGCACTATAGGTCTGACATGGCCCATAACCAGCCTCTTTTAGTTACTGCGTAGTCACTTTTGAAATCATATGTACCAAGGGCTCCAGATTTTTCTTCTCTTAAATTTTTTTTTTTTTAGTTATTTGAGGTCTTTTTAATTCCCCAATACATTTTTATTTTTAATTATTTGTGTCTGAATGTGGGTTTTTATGAGTGCAGTAGCCACAGAGACCAGGAAAGGGTACAGAACTCCAGGACTTGGAGTTACAAATGGTTGTGAGCCACCCAAGTGGGTGCTAGGAACCAAACTTTGGTCCTCTACAAGAGCAACAAATGCCCACAACACTGTGCCATCTTTCAAGGCCCTTTTGTAAATAAGCATTTGTACTATGGTGGTGTCTGACTATTAGTCATCAGCTTCTTAAGCTATGAGTCACAATCCTTTAGGGCTCACATAAAACTGAATGTGGGGTTACAAAGCTTTGGCAACAATGTGTTTCTAGTGTGTCTTGCATACCTGCAATTCATTGATGGGTTCTGAACATACCACACACTAAAAATAGACCCTAATGAAACCAGGAAAATGCTTCCCTTTTAGATTTGTTATATTACCTCATTTGATTAATCATAATCCCCCTCCCCCAAAAATGTTACACTTCTACACTGGCATTCTGGACTCAGGACCCTGAAACAAAACTTTGATATTAACATCATCAAGGCAAAAACATCTCAGTCTTCTCAGCCTACACAAATGAGTATTTATGGGTCCTCAGAGTCTGAGGATCTGCAAAGCCAAGAAGCTAGGAGAGCAGGAGGTTAAATTCTCAGGCATGAACCAACCCTGTACCCTACAGCCCTGAAGCATTCCTTTCAGAAAAGCCCAGCAGCCTCATTGGGAAAACACAGATCATCAAGTTTTTACTTTTCGGTGGGCAGGGTTATAGATCTCCCATCAAGTCTGGACTTATGTACACAAGTGGCCTCTTTAACCATGGACACTCCTAACCCCACCCCCTAATGCTCAACCTAGAAAGATTCTATTTGTTCCAAATAAGAGTAGAAGAAAATGGAGGAACTGGGTGTGGACTAAGGAACTGTTTCAATAAATTCGGGAGTCAGCTCACAGCTGCAGAACAAAGTCCATGAATTTCTCTGTTCACTAATGAACCTTTGCTCACGTGAGTTCTTCCCCTTATACATCCTTACAAGATTTTATTGCTTTAATTTGAATTCCATGAGTTGCTCTTTCCTCTTCTTTTATAATAAAATGGGTATTTCAACTCTTGAGGGAGCACAGAGTAATGATGAAAGCAATTTTTATTGAATTTCCATGAATCTTATTAATAAACAAAATCTTGCATGTGAGGAAAAGGCTCTATTAAACCATAAAATATTTCCAATGAATGTCTTCAAATTTCATTTGCAGAGGCCTCATGTTTAATTGAACAAATTAAACAAATCTAATCTTTAAAAAAAACAAGATTTTAATCAAATTTTTATTTTCAAGATTAATTTATTTTCAAAAGCGAACATGCCCTTGGTTGTTTTAGTTCATCGTTAGGGCAAATGACAGGAAAAGAAAGCTTAAACTGGTATCATAGTCAACCAGAAACAGCTCCTGCTTTCAATCAGTGGGCCTGTCCTTGCCTCAGAGGACTCTGACATAGTGGTTCTTTTTAACAGCGGATAGTCTTTTATGGCCTTATGTTTTAATTTGCCCTGCCACATAGAGACCACTATTGTCTCCAAACATGCTTCCAGAAACATTTTTCAGAACCATAAATCTTTCGTATTAGCTTTTTGGTTAACCCAGATAACCCATAATAAGTATCAAATGCTTTCCATGGTAACATTTACAATCTGGTTCTAACATGGTTTCTGTCTCCTTACATCCGCAGAAGTATGGATCACCCATGTACAGCACTCCTTCATGGCATTTTAAAATTCTGTGACCTCAAGTTTTCCAACAGCATACAAAGTTTGCACATGCATGAGTGAGCAAGCATATGACTTCCACTCCTTTGCTGATATTCTCTTGTTAACGTGATATTTACAAGGATGTATGTGCACTTGTGGATGGGATCCCGGACAGTCTGATGAATAAACATATGCACTAATCATTAATAGCATGCTCTATGCACAATAATTCCTCAAAAAGCTGCTTGTTGATGGAAACTGGATGCCCCCTACACATCCGTTCCCCCTACACTTCCTAGAAATCAAACCAATCCATTAAGGCCAAACATCACCAACAGCGGGAGAAAGGTGCATCTAGAGGTGGGAAGAACTGCAGAGGGGCTGAAACCTGCCCTTGCACTGTAATAAGAGAAAGCAAGGCTTAGAGGAGCCAAGGCACGCCTGGGGGTTGGGGGGCAGGGGCGGGGGTGGGGGGTGGGGGCTCTGTTTAGAAAGTGCAAAAGAAGGGGACACAGCATCCTTGCTGTTCCCTTTGTGTGAGGACATCCATATAATAGCTCTGCCCAACAACTCCACTTTAATTTCATCTCCATTTAAAACCTATTGAAAGTAGACGCCTGCTCGCTCCAAGCCACCACGGTGCTAATGAGGTAGCGCCATTAGTGCTAAAACTCAGTCTGAAGTAATTACCTCCAGAGGCGTTCCAGCCTCGCTGCTGTGATGAGGAAGTGGCTGAGATGCTGGGAGTACTTTGGTAGGCTTTAAAGCAGATGGCTCTGCAAGCCCCACACTTAGAAACACCATCTCTACCGACAATTATTTCTGTTAGAGCCAGTTTCCTAGTTCCCAGAATTGTATTGACACTACTGGAGACTCTGGGGGGATTTTCAACAAACATCATTACCCCGCTGTGCTTTCTCATGCTGTAAAGCCCCTCCCATTTCTGTGCGTCCTGTTTTGTCACTCCTGGCTTTGTTGTTGTTAATGGCCTTGTTCCTTCGGTTTGTAAACTGTGACGTCCTACCCAACCCCTAGAAAAAGAATAAAGTAAGACATATGGAATCAGCATCAGAAGAAGAAAGTGGACTTTGATATTTGTGGAAAGCCTGGAACACAGATGGTAGAAGGTGCAGGTTACTCTGTCCTTTTCGCCAGAGGACTATTCCAGAGAGGTCTGTGAGGCTTCTGCCATAGAGATGTTGTGAAAACAGAGCAAGCATTCCTGCTAATGCTCCAACATATGCATCAGGTAAGCTTGGGGTGGCTTGCAGTACCTCTGGATGGCAGTCATGACTATCAAGTGGGCTTGAGTTGCCTTGGGATGTTAGCCATGTGTGCACCTCACCCCAAGCCTAAAGTCCCTTTGTAAGCTCCTTCTTGCTCTGCCCTTGCCTGGGCCTTCAGTTTCAGAGGCACTGAGAGTGTTGGCATTTCTTCTGGGCTCTGCCCCACAGTTACCTGGCAACAACCAGGGATGCCTGACTCATTCTCTTGCTCTCTTCTCTTCTCCTCTTTCTCTTGCTCCTTACCATTTTCCCCCTTCCTCCACATTCCCCTCCACCCCACCCCCCAAAATCTTCCCTACTGCAAGCCCCACATCTCTGAGAAGCAAGGGTTTGATTCTTCTTTTTCCTCTGCAGAGCTGGAAGTTTCCTGAGTGGTGGGATGATGTGGTATTTGTGATCCTTTATTCACCTCTATAGCACTTGAGTCCATGCTGGTTACTTACATAGAAAAGACACACAAGCAGCCTCAAATGACAGGTACTACCGATGTACTCACTCAACAACATCCTTCTGAGGGGCTGCCAGGAGACAGGCAGTGTGCTCAGCACAGTGGGGATAATGGCCTCCCACGGTTTTCAGTCCATCCTGAGACATTTTTAAAGAGTAATGAAACTAGAGGGAGTGTGTTGGGCTTCCCTGATAAACAATCTCCTCACTCGGAGGCTGAGCTTTCCAGTTAGAGCCATGGCACACTCCAAATGGCAGGCTCTCTGAAAATTTTTATTTATCTAGTGATTTTTTTTAAAGAAAAGACTTTCCTTGAAAATGCAGATCCACAAGAATCCTGCAAGAATCTAGTGTTAGACATCCCCGCAAGGCAGTTCTAGGCTAGTGAGCGTGATGGATATCCTTTGGTAGCTGGTCTGATGCAAACCTGAAGATTTCTATATCCGAGTCATGGAACCAATGATGTGTTTATAAAAAAGATAAAGAGATAAAGAGAATATGTTCTGTGGGTGTGTGGAGAGGTATGGGGGAAGGGGATGTCTCAGCAGGCCCATGCAGAGGCATCTCTACCCCTTGAGGGACCAGTCACACACCAGTATAGTATAGAATAGAGTTTATTTAGGGCATAAGAAGGGGAGCCAGGAGGGTAGTAGAGGCAGAGAGAAAGAGTAGAGAAGTAGAGGCCTGCCATAACCACGTGGAGAGAGGGGGAAGGGAAGGGGAAGGGGTGAAGGAACAGAGAGAAGCTAGAGGCAAGAGATCAAGAGAGAGAGGAGGGGGCAAGCAGCCCCTTTTATAGTGGGCCAGGTCTACCTGGCTGTTGCCAGGTAACTGTGGGGAGGAGCATACCTGGTTGTTGCCCAGTAACTGTGGAGGTAGAGTTTAGACAGAATACTAACATCTAGTGTATGTTTTTCTCTGCTTGTTTTAGAGACAGATGTAAAAGGAGAAACTGAAATAGGCAGGAAAAGATGCATCTAAGATGTTTAGAATGCTTGTAAGTAAAATCAGTATCTTAAGGGCAAGGTCAAAACACAATGTTACTTTAGCAGTCTTATGACTCAAGTGAGCTGTGTCATCCTATTAACGGGGAATAAAATACAGTGCTGTTTCTGTCAAGAGTTCATTCTTCCAAGTGAGGCCCAGAACTAAGAGGAAAACCAGCAGAAAGGGCACTGAACAGGTACAGAACTGCAGAGGATGAGAAGCCAGCACTGACGCTTGCTTTTTGCATAACAAAAGTATCAAATTTTACTAAATCTATAAAAAGGAACTGCAAGTGTGAAGTCTTATATCCAAAGACGAGATCAGGGTTCTGAGAAGCCCTGTCTGTCATAGAGTGGGCTGAGGACGAATGACCATAAACCCAAACCGCCTGGACATAGGTGCCTGTCTTCTCCAGCTCAAGCAAGATGAGGTCTGTGCCTTTACCTCTTAGCCCCTTTTCAGTTCTGTAAAATGGGAGAAAGAACAGTATTAATAATGCCATGGGGTTGTGTGAACATTGAACAAGATAATCTGTGTAAAACATGTAGAATATTTGGCACATTATGAAAAAAACGGTAGAACAGCAAGGTAGACTAAACAAGCAGAGGTGCTTGCTGCTAAGCCTGCTAAACTGAGTTTGTCACATCCATGTGCATGTGTGTGAGTGTGTGTGTGTCACACACAGAGACAGACACATATGCAGATACAAACACATATACACAGGGAGACAGACAGCATACACGCACACACACAAAGCAGAGACAGAGACACATAACACAGACATACAGAGAGACAAATAAACACATATGCAGACACACAGACATACATAGCACACACAGAGACACAGACACACAAAGACAGACACATACACAAAGACAGATAAATATGCAGACACATACACAAACACACACATACACACACAAATAAATATTTTTAAAAGAAAAACCATAATAAAAGAAACAAGGAGGAAAATGTGTGTAGAGTAAAAAGACTTAAATACAATTGGAACCATGCCTCTATACATAGTGCCCATCTTTTGAATTAGAAATATAACATATTAGATACAAATTCTGAAATTGGGAAGGGACAACTGCATGGATGTCCAAAAGAAAGGCAACAAGAAAAGAGATAAAATCACTCACACTCTGGGCTGAGGCTGTTTGTCTATCTTCTTTTTCAGGCATGAGGGTTGGTATCCCTACATTCTTCTACCTGCTTCCCCAACTTTTCTTTTAAATTTAAAACCAAATGCTGTGATCTCAGTCTGTAAAGTGTTGTGAACATGAGGACCTGAGTTCAGCTACCAGAACCCGTATTTTTAAAAAGCCAGACATAGTGATACAAATGTATCATATATATGTATATGTGTGTATATGTATGTATGTACATATATGTATGTATATACATACACACACATATATGGGATATATATATATATATATCAGCACTGGGAAGGTAGACATAGGATGATTCCTAGAGCCCACTGGCTAGCTTGCTTAGCCTGCTTGGTGTACATCAGGTTCAGTAGAAGACCCTAACTCAGAAATAAGTTGGACAGCTACTGAGGAATGTCTTCTGGCCTGCACCTGCACCTGCACCTGCACCTGCACCTGCACCTGCACCTGCACCTGCACCTGCACCTGCACCTGGACCTGCATGCATATGAACACATTCACAGCCACATGTTGAGGCCTAAGCTTGAGTCCCTGTTAGGGCACCAAAAATGTTGAGGCCTAGGCTGGCCCACTTTGGGCGGCCTAAAATTGAGGCCCTCTCCACTCCGCGCTTGGCAGCCACTGTATCCCGGCCCAAGCTGCCGCTACGGTCCGAGGGTCGGGGTTCAGCAAGAGAGAGAGTGAGGACAGACTCAAAGAATGGAGACCAGACAGAGTGCGATTCAATCCTGTTCATTCTTCAATCTCTCTTCCTAGTCCAAGTCCCAAGTCTAGCTGTACTCTCTAAAGAGTCTCCCTAAAGAGTATATCTAAAGAGTCTGATTCTCTACATCTGCCTCTGCCTTTTATATGTCTCACTTCTAAGCCATGACTCTAAGTCACACCTTTAATCATGCTCTTAGGTCTTGTCTCTAAATCTGATCTCTAGGTCACACTCTTAAGTCACACACCTTTAATCTCACACACCTTTAATCTCACACACCCAAGGTATCTAAACCAAGATTATCAGAGTGTGCTCAGCTGTTGTAGGCTATTGTAATCCAAGTCTCATGTCAGGGTATATGGCTCAAGATGGCTGCAAAACTGATAGCTGCTTTCTGCTAAAAGTCGGCCCCCAACAGCCACACATAAAAATAACAATGTTCATTATGTTGGCCTAGAAGATGGGATCCTATGAAATATAATATAACATGCATAAAATACAAAGAAAAGCAAAGACTGCTACTTAAATGCCTTGGTCTCCTATGAAAATGTATGCAAAGAAAGCTATTCACAGAAGCATAAGACACTCCTGGCATAAGACACTCCTGGCAGAGGCTATCTCAAACAAGTACAAAGTGGCTCATTTGCTCAGAAAAGGACCATCAGCCTGATGATTATTCTATTCAAAAGAGATTATAGTGCCAACATGGCAGGCATTAACCCTGGTCCCAGTGCAGGAACACATTGACACAGACAGACTTTAGAGTCAATTTCTGTTCCCTTGGTTCAATCAGCAACTGTCACAGGGGTAAGGTTCTCAGACCAGCTTCTCCAAACCCAGCCTTCACCACCTTGCTGCATCTGCAGGCATGGGCACAGTGGGTCCTTGTAAGCCACTTGGCACTTAGAAGCACTCCCTGCTGCTTGCCAATTAGTCTGAAGCTGCTCTTTCTCCAAGGCTGAGGCCATGAGAACAGTAGTTGCCAAGTCTCCTAAGAGGGAAGGATACACGCAACCTGGTGTTTGTCACTAGCCTGGACTTCAAATGTCCTTGGGATATCCCAGCTGAACCCATAAAAGAATATCGTTAGAACAGGAGACATAAAAGCTAAGTAGTCTACAAAGAAAGTGTTCACCTGGGAACTATGTTTGTAGGTTGCTTTAGGAGATGATAGAGTAAGAACAGTAAGCAGATTTCAGTTTTCAGTTCAAACTGTGGCCTTCCTAACTCTTCAAATCCACTGAGGTATTTTTGATTGTCCTGTGAATTCTAATGCCAGATTTTTAATGCACTGTCCTAAGACACTGGTGAGTGGCTGCTTTGGATTTTTGTTGTTGTTTTCTTAACTGAAGCTAAAGCCTGTCGATGGCAGTACATTTATCATGGAGTGATAGGAGGGGGGTTGGCGGGGGAAGGGGAAAGGGCTAAAGATGTCACTGGAGCCTATGTGGGAAGCAGTCATGTGGAGTCCAGGGCAGAGGGGTAAGGACCACCTGCAACTTGGACACAGCAAGGTGAAGTTCCAAGGCCGCTTTACAAAATGTGCCATTTATGGGGCACTTCTGGGATCCTCTGAAATTTGTCACAGCCTTCTGTGAAAATAGAACACAAACAAAAAACAATAGAACAAGACAAAAAAAAAAAAAAGCCACACAGGCAAGAATCCTAAAAAAAAGTCATCATTCATTTTACAACATCAGGGAACAAGGGAGAATATCACATGATAGGTGAAGACTCATTTTTATATAGAAATGTTGAACAGGTTGATCCCTAGAGTCAAAATTTAGCCCACAGTTCATGTTCAACCATGATAACATTTGTTCCCAGCCATGTCTGCTCAGTTTGTTAATAGACTCGCTCTACGTGGGAACAGGAATAGAGAGCTCTGGGGTAGCAGATGCTGGTTCAGTGACAGGGACCGCACAGACAGCTCTCTAGAGGGTGCCCATGGACTCACTAAAACAGGATGTCAGTAGTTGATCAATCTGAGAAAGCTAGCAGTTCACGAACCTTACAGTTTCTTTCTTAGAAGCTATTTCTTCCACTTTATAGAAGAAAGGTCAATTCTCTCCTCTTCTAGAGTATCACAAAGAACCACCATCTTATAGGGCAAAAACCTTCCGAGGTGCCAGACAGACAGATAATCCATATATCTGTGTGGTTCAAAGGAAAGTGACTGCAAGGACATCAGGTCTTTGCTGTCAATAAAATAAGTCAGGTAATCCAGAGAAGGAGCACAAAAATGAATGTGTAAAACTGTAAAGTGATTAATTAGTATGTAAATCAAATTAAGTGATCTTCTGATACATTAACTGGGGAACTATTACTCCAGTCCCATAATATATATACATACAGAGAGATACACACAAGTGTGCATATACTTGTACAGCTTAAAATAGAAAGCTCTGTGTGTGTGTATGTGTATGTGTGTGTAGTGTGAGTGTATGTTCATGTGTGGTGTGTGTGTATGTGTGTTTGTGTGTGTGTAGTGTGAGTGTATGTTTGTGTGTAGTGTGTGTGTGTATGTGTGTTTGTGTGTGTGGTATGTATATGTTTGGTGTGACTGTGTATGTGTGTGGTGTGAGTGTGTTTGTGTGGTGTGTGTGTATGTGTGTTGTTTCTAGCAACTGATGATTCCCAACAAAATTATACTGTGTAAGTATCTACATGAGAATAGGAGCAAACATGGTGCTTGCTATGGGACTTAATGCCAGTACGTATTTTAACTCAGAAAAATTCCCTTAAGAGAGATGGAGAAATGGGTCAGCAGTTCAGAGAGCTTACTGCTTTTACAGGGGACCCAAGTTCAGTTCCCAGCATACACATCAAATAGTTCACAACTGCCTGGAAACTCCAGCTGCAGGAGGACCTGTTATCTCTGGCTTCCTTAGGTCCCACAGTCATGTGCACATACTGAACACAGACAAACATATACACACAACTAAAATAAAATAAATCTTTAAGACAGATGATTCTATGAGCCAGACTGTAAGAGCTAGACACTATTCTCGAGGCAATGGGTACACAGAGAGAGGTTAAGAACATCACTCAAAGTGATACAGCTGGGCAGACCTGGGTTTTGCATCTAGACAGACTGACCACAGGGTCTGTATTTTCAGTCATATTTCCATTGTATTTATCATACATATTTAGTTGAAGTTTGTAACCAAAACTCAAAAATATGTTAACATTACTGCCTTGTGATTATAGATTAAAATTTGAACATGTCCATACACATTTGCATTACAAAAAATGTGCTGGTCAATAAAATTTTTCATTCTTTTTGGGTGCTGTGGAATGCGCTTATAATCCCAGCTACTTGAAAGGCCAAGTAAGGCAGAAGGATTGGTATTTTTATTATAAAAGATATGAGTCAGTGTCTCTCTGTCTCTCCCTCTCCTTCCCCATCTCACCCCAATGTGTGTGTGTGTGTGTGTGTGTGTGTGTGTGTGTGTGTGTGTGTTAAAGACACAGGAGAAGTTAGTCATCTTCAAACCTGAAGGAAAGGCCTCACCAGAACCTGGCCACACTGACATCCTGCATTGAGACTCCAGAATTGTGGGGAATAGATTCCTGTGGCTCAAACCATCCACTCCATGGTATTTTGTTATGGCAGCCTGAGGTGACGGCCTAATATAGTCATTGCAAAAACCAAATGAGATACACATGTAAAATGCTAATTGCCTTGGTGCTAAGTAGCCAGTGGATGCCAGCTGCCCTTGCTAGGCATGAACAATGGTGTTCATATGAACCCATAGCTTAAAAATCAAAGAAATGATGTGTCTCTGTAAAAAGGATGTTCTACTATTTTATTGGCATTTGTATTTGGTTAGTCTTGACAAATAGAATTAACTTTACAATATTAAGGTTTTAGGTCTGGGGAAATGGTCCCATCAGTAAAGTGTCAGGGGCAGCCCTGCTTATACACTGAAGGCCTAAAATCAGCAACAGGCCTAAGTCAGCTTGCTAGCACAAAGTCTTGGGTCTCTGTGGAAAAAAAAACACTGAAACAGATGGCTATAAGCTATTGTAAACAGGCAGCTTTGGTGGAAATTTACCAGCCTGAGTAGTCATAGACCTTGTAGATAGGTAGCCTTGGTGGATAGTACCAACTTAGATAAGGACAAGTGATTCACAAACAGGAGTCATAGTGTCCTGTCCCCTGAACCTTCACCCAGCTGATACTCTGTTCTGAAAGATATCTGTACTCCCCCTGAACACCTATGATCCTGCATCATCCCCTTCCCCACATCCTGCCTTTTTGTGTATATAACTCCTGTGTAAAAAAGTAAAAATTACTATTTGATCAGACTATAGGCAAATCGTGGTTCTTTGCATTTGCCTGTTTTCCCCATTCTCTCTTTCAGGTGACCTCCCGGACGCCTGTTTAATGCCCTGTTGGATGGGGCAGTGAAGTACTTTCTCTTCTAGCATAAGGATTTAATTTGGGTTCCAAGAATCTACATAAAATAGGAAGACATTGTGGCATACACCTGAAATCCCAATGCTTTGGGAAGAAACAGCTCCCTAGAGCTTGCTGTTGAAACAGCCTAACCTAATGAGAAAGCTCAGGGTGAATGGGAGACCCTGCCTTGAAAATAAGGTGGTAACATTCTAGAGGAATGACAGCCAGTTTGTTCTCTGGTCTCCACATGCACTAGCATATACATGTGTACCAATATAGACATGGACACATACATAAATATATAACCACTCCCAGGCCAGAGCACTGGTTTCTTCTGGTCTGGGCCTGATCGCTGAGCAGATCCTGTCTTGTCTCCAATCTTCAAGTCTCTTGCTAGGCCCTTATCCACAGACCGGAGCAGCAGAGAGCGGGCCACAATATTTTGGCTCCCAAGCCTGGGGCAGAGTGTGGGCCACGACATTTTTGGCGCCCAACATGGGGCAGAACGGTCTGCAACACAGTAGCCACAAGTGTGGGTCAGAGCGGGCCACAACAGGGTTAGGCATCAGTAGAAGTGGAGGGCCTTGGTACCTGAAAGTTTGGATTCCCTAGTGTTGGGGAATTTGAGAGCAGGAAGGTGAAAATGGGAGGATGGTAGGAGCACACCCTCATAGGAACTCCCAGAATTATATGGATTAGACATGACAGAGGCAGGCCACCAGAAGACTAGATTCCAGAATTCAAACAAAAAATTATCTTGATACTAAAATTTCTTTTGAGAATTGTATATTGCAGAACACATAGCCTTGGTATATCTACTCATCAAGTAAGCTGAGCAGACCTACTCAAACCTCTGATGTCCTGGAATTCCAGCTGGATGCAGTGAAGACACAGTGTCAGAGGCTTATCAATTTACTCTTCCTCTACCCCTCTTCTAATATCTCAACACCCATAATCAGCTTGAAGAAGTTAATGAAGAGTTGGTGCCCCTATTCCCTGAACTTGGGGACTGAGGTGGTAAATATTGGGCTGTCTTTCTAGGGAAAAGTAGTGGTTTTGGTGGAACAGGGAGGATTAGCTAGGATTTATTGCATAGCCATAACCTACTGGTAGAGATATGTATAATTGTTATTAAGATGAAGTTATAATTTCTTAAATGGTACAAAATTTACTTTGATTTCAAATTTAAGGTTTTCATTGGTATGAGCTTCTTATTGATATAAAAGTGAGATGAATATTGTTACTCTCATAGGCATTGCGCCTATATAACACATTTAGGAATACAAGGCTTAGACCCAATTCTTCTTTAACTTCTTTAACTGATTTGAGATGGTTAGACTGTGAGTCAAGGGCCTATAGCATATTCATGTCTTTGAGTTTATTGTTAGGGTATTTTCTATATTTTGTTTAGAAATAGCTGAGAGGAGTTAACAGACAACAGTCCAGATTACCTTACATGGATAGTTGGTTTTCAAAACATCAGAAGTCCACAGAATTGATGTTACAAACATCTCTATATTAATGTTCATTTTGATTAGAGACCTGTCTGCTCCTGACAGCTTCCTGTCTTGGATTCTAAGAAGAAATTGAGCATCTTTGGAGTTACTCCAGTTGTGGTGAGACAGCCACTAGGCAAGAATTGCCTCTTT
Source organism: Arvicanthis niloticus (assembly GCF_011762505.2). Classification (NCBI taxonomy): domain Eukaryota; kingdom Metazoa; phylum Chordata; class Mammalia; order Rodentia; family Muridae; genus Arvicanthis; species Arvicanthis niloticus. Next base: position 85,399,886 of record NC_047666.1, read on the forward strand.
CCATCCACAGACAAATTACTGTCCAGAAAAGGACACACTTGCAGAATAGTCAACTGATTATATCTGCCAAGACAGAGTAATCAGCCCTTAATAATTCTACATCACTAGGTCTGTCAGATGATCCTGGGCCAGAAGGCTGAAGATCGGATACTCCTCCAACGTTTTGTAGTATAGGGACTGTCCAGGTGTTCAGTGGTCTCTATAAATTGGCTAAGTTTTAGAAACTATGCTTTATGCTTCAGTTAACTCAGTCATTCTGGATTTCTGACAGGGTTGAAAACTTATAGTCTCATAGCCAATCCTTGCTATTTACTTTGAGAGAAAATATTTGAGAGGATGGTTTTCAGCTGACATTCATTCTAAAGCCAAGAAAAAAAGCCAGGTTCAGAACTAAGTCTCTTAGTTACGAGAGATAACAGAGGTTCTGGTTAGTCAACAAAATGATGGTCTGGGTATTAGGTCTATCTTGTACCTTACTGACACAAATTGGTATAGTTATGCTCTAATGGTATTTTGAGAGAAAATTTTTATTTTAACAGGAGGGGTGATATGTAGGAGGAGCTAAGGTGGGAGGAGTATCGAGAGGAAGAGGAAGAGTAAGGAGGAGGAGAAGAATGAGAGGAGGATCTAAGTGATGAGAAAGAGAAAGGAGGGGGGACATGGAGGCAGATGTTCACATGTCTCATCCAGTCTAAGATAGCTGATATATCTAGGTTGGGTATTGGGTTACACTTCTGATTGATATTGAGCACTACCAAACTTATAAAGCCTTTGGTTAACATTAAAAAAATTGTATAAAAGCAAAAAGGAGATGGGGGGCATGAGATAGGGGTTTTCTAGGGAGGGGAAATGGGGAAAAAGGATGGCATCTGAAATGTAAATAAAATATCCAATAAAAAATAAATAAAAATGCATAGCTAAAAAAATAACTTCTAATACTAAATTTTGTAAAACTTTTATTAATAAAAAATCAGACTCAAAAAATAAATATATATAACCAAAAGTTTTATTAGATTTACATATTTAATAAGAAAAGAAAAAAATTCCACAACAAAAAATAAATACAGATATAATGGGATCTATATCTCATTCCAAAAAAAAAAAAAAATCATTGTGAAGAAATCACATATAAATTCCCAAGATTGGTGACTTTTTGGCATATTGAACCATGAGTCAAAGCATGCAGAATTCATGAAAGGCAGAGCAAAGGTGATCTTGAAACAACTTGTAATATTTCAGAGCATGTCTTTTGGGATTGACTTTGGAGCAAGCAACTAACCTACTGAGTCGCTAAAATGAGAAGTTTCCCCAGGTGCTCATGTTTACTTCAAAAGCCCTAGACATCAATCACAAAAGCACCAGAGACTCTGACAGCTCTGAACCTGGAAAAGATTGAATCATGGCACCACACATGCTTGAACAAGCATGTGGAGGCCAGAGGACAATCACACATGTTGTTCCTCAGAAGATGTCCCCTTGTTTCTCGAGACAATGTCTCTCATTTTCTTGGAACTCAACAAGTTGGCTAGGCTGGCTGGCCAGTGAGCCCCAGGGATCTGCCTGTCTCCACCCTCCCACCTCTGGGATTACAAGTGTGCACCACCAATGCCCAGTTGGGTCCCAGGGATTGAACTCGGTTCCTCATGCTTACAAGACAACTACTTTACTGACTCAGACAGTCTTCCAGGAATTTGTTAAAGTGGCAATTACATTAGCCTGTTTGAGCTGCCACAACAAAGCACCAGCAGGCACAGAAGAGGCAGTTTAACAATAGAAAGTCACGTTTCCATAATCAGGAACTTGAAAGCCAAGGTAGAGGTCCTTGCAGAATTAATTTCTTGTGAATGCCTCTCCTTGACTTTCTGGTGGTCATCTTCCCATGTCCTCATTCCCTGTCTCCAAATCTCTTCTGCTTATAAAGAGATTTGTCATATTGGTTAAGGACCCACTGTAGTGAGACCAGCCACACTGGGTAAGGACCAGTCTACTGCCTTCATTTTAGTTTAATTACCTTGTTACAGAGACTGTCTCCTTTTGTACCAGTGGTATAGGCATTAGTAAAATGCTCAGGATCCTATAAATAACTTCTCACCCATGTTCCTGTAAATGAAGCTCATTAAGGAAGAAAGGCGGGAGGGAGAAGGGAAGAAGAAGGAGGAGGAGGAGGAGGAGGAGGAGGAGGAGGAGGAGGAGGAGGAGGAGGAGGAGAAGAAAAAGGAGGAGGAGGAGGAGGAGGAGGAGGAAGAGGAGGAAGAGGAGGAGAAAAAGAAGAAGAAGAAGAAGAAGAAGAAGGAGGAGGAGGAGGAGGAGGAGGAGGAGGAGGAGGAGGAAGAGGAGGAAGAGGAGGAAGAGGAGGAGAAAAAGAAGAAGAAGAAGAAGAAGGAGGAGGAGGAGGAGGAGGAGGAGGAGGAGGAGGAAGAGGAGGAAGAGGAGGAAGAGGAGGAAGAGGAGGAGAAAAAGAAGAAGGAGAAGGAGGAGGAGGAGGAGGGAGGGGGGAAGGAGGAAGAGGAGAAAAAGAAGAAGGAGAAGAAGGAGGAGGAGGGAGGGGAGGAGGAAGAGGAGGAGGAGGAAGAGGAGGAGGAAGAGGAGGAGGAGGAAAAGGAGGAGGAGGAAGAGGAGGAGGAGGAAGAGGAGGAGAAAAAGAAGAAGGAGAAGAAGGAGGAGGACAGAGGGGAGGAGGATGAGGAGGAGAAGAAGGAGAAGAAAAAGAAGGAGGGAGAGGAGGGAGAGGAGAAGGAGGAGGAGGAGGAAGACAATGACAACAAAATCTGGGAAGAGAAAGGCACTAATTAAGTATTAACCAGGCCGGGCAGTGTTGATGCACACCTTTAATCCCAGTGCTTGGGAGGCGGAGGCAGGTGGAGTTCTGAGTTCGAGGCCAGCCTGGTCTACAGAGTGAGTTCTAGGACAGCCAGGGCTATACAGAGAAACCCTGTCTCAAAAAACAAAAACAAAAAACAAACAAACAAACAAAAAAGTATTAACAGGTTAGGAAAGGGTGAAAAAGAGTGACTATAACCAATAAAATGTATTATATACATATATGAAAGTATCACAATAAAATCCATTTTATATTACTAGCATGTAGTAATAAATGAAGATAAAAAAGGGCTATCTCCAAATATAGGCTATTCTGAGGTTGTGTTTCAGTGTATAAATGTTGTCTTAACAGTTAGTTATGAGGTCGCAATTTCAGGCCATAAGAATGACCCATGAGATAAAGACAGAAAAGAGCAAATTACTAGGATTGCACATTCCACAAAATAGGGGTAAAGTTTTCCAACAACAGAGATTGGTAGCAGAGACGGGGCAAATCACCAGGGCTCTTCCCAATACCCTGACGCTCAAACCACATCTAGGCACAAGCAGGCAAAGCCACAGTACATCAATTTGGAGGGAGGTTAGGGTGAGCAACCACAAAAAAAAAGAGGTACTCAATGAACTCCCCAGGGAATTGTAATGAAGTGACAGAGGACACAGTCAGACCAAAATGGACAGCAGGAGACTCACATCTGAGAGAAGTGCTGTGTTGAGTCTTTAGTCCCTCGGAGTTCATGGAACACAAGAAAAGTTGCAACGAGCATTCTCCTGTGCTCATCATGAATGTCAGTTAGAAGCTAGTGACTTCAACAATTCTTCAGAATCATCCTGAGCCACCAGCCACCCAGCCTAAGCAGCAAGGACAGTCAGTCATCAGGAGACAATAGGGGCTCGTGGGTCTTGAAGGAAAAGCTGAGCACAGAGTCCATCCTTTACTTAAAGACAGAGGCTTCCCTGACAGCCACACCTCAGTAAATAAGCTATTTACCCAAAGACAAAGTAGCCAAAACTAATGTGACCTGTGGAGGCATTCTGCAGCACCAAGATGGCAGTGAACCAGCAGAGCACAAATGCTCTGGGAGCACCTGTGTGGCTGTCTACAGCATCCCATGGCTCTGGAAGCAGATCCTGTGTGCAGCAGCTGCAGCTGCAGCAGCAGCTCCAAATAGTCCAGCTCATAGAATAAATCCCAGTCCAGGTGAACATGTGGATTATGCATGTACTCCACTCTAGGTTGGTGAGACTCTCTGATGACCTTAAATAACCATTTGTTCCAGCAGGTGCTTGCAGCAGTGGCTCTGCTCAGCTAGAAAGGCTCAAGCCTAGTCTGTCTCTAGATTCCTTGAATTAAGCCAGGTTATGTCAGCCAGTGTTCCCTTCACATCCAGCTTGCTGTGTTTGGGGCTTACACCCTTCATCTTGAAGCACCCTGCTACCTCAGACCCTGAGATCTCTACTTCTTTGGAGTCCCCTTCTCCACAGTGGCACTGACCCATCCAAGAAAAGAAAAGGGAAGACTCAAACATCTCTGCCACCATGATGGATGTCAAGGCCAAGGATGGGCTCATGCCATTGCTGTACAGGGTATGAAAAGAACTCATCTGCAAATGAGTTCCGATCTACACACAGACACATACCAGTGAAAAGCCTTTATCTGCAATGTGCAGTGGAGCCTTTACCACCGAATGCAGTCATGGGGCCAACAATAACTCTATCTGCCAGGGCAGGAAGCTGATCATAAAGAACACCATGGCTGTGCTGGGTGCGAAGGGAAAGTGAGTGTGACTAAGATGCTTCCCAAGGAACTCCTGTCCCCCCGACCCATGGTGGCCTGGGCTCTGTCTCCTGGTACCAGTTCATCAATCCCTCAGGTTGGCCAGAATTTTGAAATCTGACAGTATCAAGAATTGGCAAACATATATGACTTGATCACTGGATATAATACTGAGGTGATGTATTGGAAAGTACACATGATTCAAAGAAATTCAAATTCTTTAGTACTGCTAATGGTGCCTGTCTTAGTTTGAGTTTTACAACTGTAAACAGAAACCATGACCAAGCCAACTCATAAGGTTGATGTTTAATTGGGGCTGGTTTACAGGTTCAGAGGTTCAGTCCATTATCATCAAGGCAGGAGGATGGCATCAGCCAGGCAAATGTGGGACTGAAGGAACTGAGAGTTCCACCTTGTTGGGGGCCGACTTTTAGCAGAAAGTGGCTATCAGCTTTGCAGCCATCTTGAGCCATATACCCTGACATGAGACTTGGATTACAATAGCCTACAACAGCTGAGCACACTCTGATAACATCTTGCTTTGGATACCCAGGACTTTCCTTGGGTGTGTGAGATTAAAGGTGTGTGAGATTAAAGGTGTGTGACTTAAGAGTGTGACCTAGAGATCAGATTTAGAGACAAGACCTAAGGGCATGATTAAAGGTGTAACTTAGAGGCATGGCTTAGAAGTGAGACATACAAAAGGCAGAGGCAGACGGCAGAGAGATATACTCTTTAGGGAGACTCTTTAGAGAGTACAGCTAGACTTGGGACTTGGACTAGGAAGAGAGACTGAAGAATAAACGGATTGAATCACACTCTGTCTGGTCTCCATTCTTTGAGTCTGTCCTCACTCTCTCTTGCTGAACCCCGACCCACGGACTGGAGCAGCAGCTTGGGCCGGGATACAGTGGCCGCCAAACTCGGGGCAGCCCGGGCCTCAACATTTTGCTTGGGCCTCGACACCACCTCCTGTTCCAAAGGCAGCTAGCAGAAAACTGGCTTCCAGGCAGCTAGGACAAAGGTATTAAAGCCCACACCCACAGTGACACATCTACACCAACTAGGTCACATCTCCTAATAGTACCACTTCCTGGGCCAAGCATATATAAACCATCACAATTCCCTTAACCTATGACCCAGAAATGTCAAGTCTAGAATTAGTAACTAGTAAGCCTTATGTCCCTCCATCAATAGTCACAGAGAAGTCTATAGCAGGCCTACCTGTAACAGACCAGTGGAAAAACAGTGTCTACCCCATGGTTATAGCACAGTGTATATTTAATGTGTGACCTTAGCATGAAAATGGCCATTTGGTTATGAGTGAACCAAAGGCCACAGACAAACATCAGAAACAGAAAGGTGAGTGAAAGAGAAACTCAGAGTGACAACAGAATAGCTTTTCAGTCCATTTAAACTTCAGTGCATTCAAAGATCACAATACATGCTTAAGGGCACAAACATATGCATTAAAATCATAAATAAAAAGAGCAAACTAAATATAAAATTTAAGATAATGGTATTTCTGAGGAAGAAACAGAATTGGGTAGAATACAGTGCAGAGGTATTCGCTGAATCCATTCCAAACCCTGTAAAATTTATCAAGGATTTTCTTATACATTTAATACTTTAAACAACTAAAATACACACTGGAACGTGAACACATCAGATACAAATGCTAGGCTAGCCTATTTATTAGAAATGACTTCAAAACACTACCCAGTTATAGCTCTGCCAAGTTCTCATTTAAAAATCATAAGGCGTGGTGGCGCACGCCTTTGATCCCAGCACTTGGGAGGCAGAGGCAGGCGGATTTCTGAATTCGAGGCCAGCCTGGTCTACAGAGTGAGTTCCAGGTCAGCCAGAGCTACATGGAGAACCCTGTCTCGAAAAAAAAAAAAAATCATAAGATCTTTCTTTATACTTGAAAAGTTAGTATGCCACACACCGATAAATGTCAAGATGCTATAAAATGACGACTTTGTTCCTAATCTTATCTATTTGGGTACTCTGTGAAAGACATGTGTAAAATATTTTATTTCCATGCCAGGACTCACAACTCAAGGCCTTGTACATACTAGGCAAGCACTCTACTACTAAGTCCAGGTTTCATAATTTGTTTAAAAGATAGTCACTGGGACGGAGAACGGGCTTAGGGTTTAAGAGCCTATACTGATCTTGCAGAAGACCTTAGTTTGGTTTCCAGCACCTACTTCAGACAACTCAGCGTCACCTGTAATATCAGCTCTAGGGAATCTGACATCTTAGCTTCCAGGGATATTTGGAATAATTAAAAATAAGGTAATCCTCTTAAAATATATTAATTTTATGTTATAACAAAAAGATGGTATAGCAGTATATTTTAAGTTTTCTAAAGTACGCCAAGACAAATTTTAGAAGTAACAGGCAAAATATATTCAAATACAAAATGCATTCATGTTTTTAAACATACAAATGATATTTTCAAGAAAGAGTCATGAATGCAAATACCAGGCTGTCCAGCAGAAAGACACGAGCCTAACTATACCCCAAACCACTTATAAGAACGAAGATGTCCCAGCCCAGCTCAGAACCCCACAGCCTGACAACTATACTCCATACCACTTATAAGAACCAAGATGTCCCAGCCCAGCTTAGAACCCCACAGCCTGACTGAGCTATCAAGTGCCGGCCCAAAAGAAAGAGGAAGCCCAAACACCATGTTTTGATTTCCCTGACTCTACTACAGAAGAGCACATTGTGTGTATCATGAAACATCACTCAAGTCCACCAGCCTACAGCTGCCAATGCCTGTATGCTAGGGTTGCCAGGGAGCACCAGTGGAGCAAAGGAGGGGTGGGTTGAAAGGGGAGAAGCAAACACCCTAGCACATGAAATCCCCCTAGATTTCTCTTCTTGTTTCTGCCTGTTCCGTAGATGCTCGGGTTAATTCAAAAGCAAGTAATCAAAAAGCTTCATCAGGGTCATACAGGCTATTTAAATATAACAGTGGCTCTGTGAGTTACAAAGATCCCATAAGCTAAGGAAACCTGCAGATATGCTTCCTGGGTTCTTATGGGTCTTTAGGTTACTTCGACAAGACAGACATGTGGACAGAGAGTCAGACAAACTGTTTCCCACATGGTTTTTGTTTTTTTATCATTAACCCTCCTCACCAGCTTTATAACGATTTTTGTCACCCTGAACCTCAAATCTTAACAATCCTTAAAGTTTCATTCCTGGTCAAGTGCCCAACACAGAAATTTTTAAAAATTAATTAATTAATTAAATTTTAAAAAAATGCTGGGCAGTGGTGGCACACTCCTTTAATCCCAGCACTTAGGAGGCAGAGGCAGGCGGATTTCTGAGTTCGAGGCCAGCATGGTCTACAAAATGAGTTTCCGGCCAGCCGGGACTACACAGGGAAACCCTGTCTCAAATAATAAATAAATAAATAAATAAATAAATAAATAAATAAATAATAGGAGTCATTGTTTCTACTTGGAAAGTAAAAGATTACTATGTCCAAAGATCTTCACACAGGGAAACCCTGTCTCAAATAAATAAATAAATAAATAAATAAATAAATAAATAAATAATAAATAGGAGTCGTTGTTTCTACTTGGAAAGTAAAAGGTTACTATGTCCAAAGATCTTCATGACTCACAACTAGCCCTGAGTAATATTAAGAGGTAATGCCATTCATAAACATGGTACCTTCTCTGCGGTCTTCTGGAAGGTTCTACTGGGCCAGCATGAGTATAACATTGCAACACTGAGCATTGTCAAATGCAATTAAATTAAAAAGAAAAGGTCAAAATACAGCAAGAAAATCTTGTTACATCCCATACACAGGAGATGGGCAGCCAAAAGAATGTGTTGTATAGCTTATTTAAACCAGGCATGATATAAACAAATAAACAAACAAACAAACAGTGAGCCAGCACTGAGAGACCCATCATTGCCCACAAACCCTTATCAGTACATGCAAACCTGTGGTTTGCAAGACAGCTGCATGTTGCAGGATATTTGATCACACTGTGACCCCTGAGATTGCATTATTTACTGTTGGTTCCCAGCACCCACTTAAGACAAATCAGAATCACCTGTAATTCCATCTGTGTCTAGTTGTGTGACTCAGCCCTAGCATACAGCTTTAATCCAAGAGCTTTCTGTTAGCTGTAAACAGGATTAAACAAAGTCAACCACAGGTCAAGAGGTAGAGCAAGCAACCAGTCAACCGGGAGTAAACATAGGGGAAAAAAAAAAAAAAACAGAGTAAAAGAAAGTCAGGAGGATAGATAAAGAGGCACACAGGAAGTAGAAGAGAAGGACATTCAGTTTGAGGGGTTTTGAGACTCATAAAGAAGGAGAGCTTCCTTTGGGGACATGAGCTTTGAAGGAAGGTCAGCTGTATGTTCTCTCTGCTTCTCTGAGCTAGCAGGCTTTCACTCCAGCATCTGGCTAAACCAAACAACTGAGATTTTATTTAAAAAAAAAACAAAACAACAACAACAAAAAAAAAAACAATAACAGATGCAGACCCTTGGGTTGCAGAAACAGAGCTTTAAATGCTTACTGATCCAGGGAACTATCAGAATAATCCTTTGGGAGGCTTAATCATAAGATGATTTATCAGTCTCTATAGAGCCTCACAACTATTAACAGAGCAATTAGAAAATCGAGTTTTCAGGACTGACCAGCCACACATGGTATGGTTTTGTTAGTCTAGTTGTAGGAGCCCTTTAAGAGAGGTGGGTGCTTTGTCAAGATGCTAGAGAAGTCTTCATAATAGTATTATAGTTTGAGGTTAAAATTCCAGGTCATAAAGTAAATGGCAACACATGTCTTCATGAGTATCAGGCTCTGCTTCTAGGCCCAGTGACCTACTCAGCTGTGACAGGGCATAAGCATCAATGAGGAAAAGAAACAATGCCAGATGCCAGAAATGCCTAGTACTCAAAAGGACGCAGCTGGTAGCATGGTGACCTTGTCAGTCACAGGTTCCAGGGTGCGCATCTGAGCTCAGCATGAGGGAATGAGAAAGCTGAGCAAGGTAACCTTCCTTTCTGGACCTACTAGATAGATCTGCGCAGGAAAACTGCAACAGAAACAGTGATAAGGTGAGGATTGGAGGATGCAGTGTTTACAGATTAGGATATATCCTAAGCTCTGTCCACTGCTCATGACCAACATCAAAGGAGTGTTGATACAAACTGAGCACTCTGGGTATGGAGTCTCCTCTTCTGAGCCTGGGCTGACCTCCCTTCTATAGCTCTAGGATATCATTTCATCCACACTGAACAGTGAAGTCATAGTTGACAGGAAAGCAGACTCATCAAAAAGTCCGTCTCAGGATATTTCTAAAAACCTTGGGGACCTCCAAATTGGGTGTATATGTTACAGGGGGAAATTACTTTTGTGGGGTGGGGTGGGGGGACATAGTCTCATTTGCAAAAGAATTTTAAAACAGACTTAGTAGGACTCTCAAGAACAATTTTGTTAGTGTTTGAGAGAAACGTCAGGCAGACCAGCTGTCAGTCTTGGCAGTTGCCAGGAAAGATACAGGAAAGAGGAAGAGACATGCCTTTGGAAAGCAGAGTCTGTGGTGGGGATCAGTAAGCAGCCACATGGCAGACAAGCAGCTGAATAGCAGAAGGGGGGGATTTCAGAGAAAAGACGAGAGTCAGGGAAAGCATGCTCAGCCTTTGTCCGGTATCAGGAAGAGAAGTCGATTCAAAGAAGGGAAAGCAAAAGTTATGCTTTTATGGGTAACTCTGGAAATCAGTCAAGCTGCAGTTTTACAAGACGGAAACTCAGCGCTGCCCCCAGGGAGGGGTTTCTGGGAAGGATAAGTACATTATCTCATTAAGGAGATAACTATTCCTCCTCTCTCCTTAGCATGGCTTTAAGTAAATCAGCTTCCCTAGGGGATGGACTTCTGGCTAAGTGAATGACAGGCCTCAGCTGGATTAACTCTTACAGGAGGAGATAACAGGATGTAATGTTCTCCTCTTTGAAACTGATAAGAATGTCGTGTGTGTCCACCCAAGGCCAAAAGTAGATTTCATTAGGGAGGGGTCCACTGTCAATGCTCTCTGAGGCTCCTAATCTCCATCTAGCTACCTAACAAGGACATAAGAACCACTGTTGTAAACACCATGCATAGAGATGCCCACATGCCAGAAGGCTGTAAAGTCTGCCTCGTACCAGTTCCACCTCTTCCAGCCCAGCAACACCAATTCTCAGGGACACCTCACTATTCTGGGCCTTCTGCTTCCTAGCAGAGTGACCCTAAGAAAATTCTCTAAACTCTCAAATCCTCCTACAAAACCTTTAAAACATCTACCTCACTGGGTCCCAGAGGAATTAAATCATGTATAAAGTGCTTGCCCTGATGGCTTTCATAAAGTGAACTCTCTGCTTGTTTTAGCAATTATTATCTCAATGTCATTTTTTGCTGTGATGACTTAAGGAGAAGGGGGCTTTAAAAAGTAAAATACCAATAATAAGCTTCTTCATTGATATGTATTTATTCAAATCATTAATTTAAATGTTTAAACTATGAATTTAATTATGTTCAGCTTTTGGGACTTGGTTAAGTGACTCCCCTGCAACTTTAAAGAATAAAGAGCGTTTTTAGCTCTTTATAAAAGGCTCCCCTGTTGTGCCCCTGCTTCCTTCAAGACTCATATAGTTCAGCACAGTACCAACAGGTTGTAAACTACACCATAGGTCAATTAAAGGTATTACACACACACACACACACACACACACACACACTTCTTATGAACACATATTTACCAAGCCACAATTCCACCCAACCCACAAAAAAATTAGAAATAGGTATCTATAAACTAGGCTTAATTTTTCGAACAGAAAATCTAGATAAAGCTATTTTTAACTTTTACATATGGTTTTATCTTTTGAATTATTTTATAAAATAATTTTTTATTTTATGTTTTTCTTTTCCATAATTTTATACAAGCTTGGAAAAAGTAAAAATCATTTTTAATTGCAGGTAGGCAATGTGTTTACAATATTTAACCCTAAATAGTGAACTATTTGCAAACACACTCCATTTTCCTCAGCTGATGGGTTTCACTCACTGGCCTTTCTGCCTAGTGTACTTTTTCATTTTTACCCCGTGTCCCTATCCAACATCTGAAACCTACCAGAGGCATTTACCACTTGCTACAGGGAAGGGCTCATACAGGGGAATCCTCGGCACCTATGTTCAAGTTTAAAAGGTCTGCTCCTGGTTGGAGTTGGCACTGGGTGCAGGGTGGAAAGGGAAGTCTTTGGGACGGACTGGGAGATGGTACATCTGAGCTCTTGCAAGTGGACACCGGTAAATCTGCAACTTTGAAATAAGGAGTTGTTGCCAATCTCCAATAGGCTGGAAGAACCTTTGTAAGGAAGTTATTGCTTCACCTTTATCTACGGGATCAGGTGATGACAGAGTGCTATGCTTGTTTACCTGCTCCATCGGAGCAGAACCCATCAATGTTGTCTGAAGCTGCTATTCTGTGAAATTGTTCATACCAAACAGAGCTGTCAGTACCTAATTTTCTCATCAGGAAAACACTTCCTTCAAAATTCAGGAATGCTTCAGATAAATCCCCCTAGCTCTTCTTCCTCTGATGGTGTTTGTCTATCTTCAGAGCTGTGTGGAACATCACATTCCTTCTTTCCGTGTGGAGCCTGGAGAACCATCTGTTAGCCTATCTTCCTGTAAGATGGGACTGACCACGTGTGGGCAGGACACCAGATCTGGGTTTTCTGGGCGTCTTGTTTGTCTTCCGGGTGTTTTCTCTGATCCTCTTTGCTTTCTATCCCAAAGCCTGTACTCTATAGAACACTAACTTTAGAGCACTCTAACCTGTAATCTACAGTCTCTACCGTATACTGACTATGGAGTACTCTAACCTAACCTTATACACATGCCCTCCAGGTAGCAGCTCAGTTTCAATGTGGGGCTTTGACAAACAGTGCTTTTCTCATGGCTATGACCAAATACCTACCTGACAAGAAGCATCTGAAGGAGGGAAAGTTTCTTTTGGTTCATGGTTTGAATAAGCACAGTCCATTGTGGCAGGGAAAGTGTGGTGGTTGAATGAGAAATGTGCCACATAGACTCATGTATTTAAACACTAGGTCCCTACTTTGTGCTGATGTGTCAGGAGGTTATGGGACCTTTAGGATAATAACCTTGCTAGAAGTACATCACTGGAAAAGGCTTTGAGAGTTTAGTTTCACCTCACTTACAGTTCTCACTCTCTGATTTGTGTGTGTAGCTGAGATGTGATCTCTTGACTTCCTGCTCCAGATACCTGTCACCAAGCCTCCCCCACAATGATGAACTGTACCATGAAACTGTGAGCCAAGAAAAACTTCTCCTTTAAGATTTTATCTTTAAGCGAACCGGCAGTGGCGCAGCCCTTAAGGCCTCTGACCACAGAGGGCTTGGGCCCTCTGCAGCTCTCTCTCTGACCTGCAGGTTCGAATCCTGCTCCCTCCCGCGCGTCTCCTCCCACGTCTCGTGGGAAAAAAAAGATTTTATCTTTACTTATGTGTATGTGTATCACATGTGTATAGGTACTCACAGAAGCCAGAAGAGGGTGACAGATCTCCTGGAGCTAGAGGAAGGCACACACAGCGATCTGACTTCTAATTTGCATAATAAATTTTCCCCAAAGGCCCACGTGTTCACAGCTTGGCTTCTACGTTGGCACTATTGGGAGGTGCCACCTGGCGGGAGGTCCTAGGTCACCGAGGGCACACTTCTGTAGGCCTTATGACTTCCTGATCTCTTCCTTTCTTCCATTCCATGAGGAAGATGGTTCCACTCTACACAGACTTCCAACATGATGGGGTTGCCTTCCCATAGGCTTAAAATGATGTCAATCAATTATGGAGATACCTCTGAAATAATGAACCCAAATAAATCCTTTCTCTTTAAATTTAACTATCCCAGATGTTTGTTACAGGAAAGGAAAGTTGGCCAACACACACTCATCTACATGGATACACACACACACACACACACACACACACGGCTTGCACATTCAAACATGATGATAAACATAAAAGGAAAAAAAACTTAAGTTCTTAAAATAAAAAATAATTGAGACAAGGTAACTCCTGAAATCTACATAACTGCATAGAATATTTGTTCTTTGTGTTCCAATTACCAAAAGAAAACACAATGAAACTCTCTAAATCTAATACCAATGTTATGGCTAAATTATTTTCACTTACTTGAATAAAGTCAGATAATAAAATAATATCATGATTTATAGAAGTTTCACTTATTACAAAGGCTAATAAAAAAGAGAAACAGAATAGTGATCACTGTGTATGTCATGGATTTTTCTTTTGCCTTAGCTGTGTATAGAGGGGTTTTAAGCAAGTACATGGGTGACCTATGCTTTCCAAACAAGTATGTTAATTTTCTACATGGCTCAGGAACATTCCATCCATTGTTTTGTCTTTTATAGCTTTTTCCTTGGTCATAAAGCCTGCATTCATTCACCTTCTTTCCACTGAAAATATCTGAGAGGATGAAGGCCTAGTACTCGACCAGCCCAAGCTATGGTTTGTGCTACAATCCCACAACAACCATGAATTTATTTATAAATGTGTTATTTCAGGTTCTAAGATGATCTTTTTGATGAGTATTTCTTTTATGAAATTAGTCAACTAATTGGTTTTTTTAATCAAGTTTAACAATGTGCAGAATAAAAATTGCTGGGAGTTTTTTAAAAGAAGAAGAAATAGAACCCAGGGGCTTGATAATGTAAAAATACAAATTACCAAATTATATCGATGAATAAGAAAACTGTAACTGATGTAGATTGTCAAGTAAGTTGCAATGAATCATGAAGAAACAATAACAATGCTGTTTGTGTTGCAATGGAGTGCTTTGTGCTAAACAAGATTGTGAAAGAGGACAAATAGAGATTAATGTGAACCACACCAACTAGAAATCCCAGGTACAGTGAGAGAGAGCTCCCAGGTGCACTAGCCAGTAAGAGGCAGGCATCTGGAAACAGACTACCTTAACAGGCAGCATCAGGAGATGGAGAGAAACAGTAACTAGAAGCTCGGTCTATAGCTGCCCAAAAAAGACAGGGAGGAGGTATCAGGTCATAGATGCTGAGGTCCGGCAGCTGTCTTTCCCAGATCTAGCTTTGCCACCTGCCAGGGTCACTCTTCTCCTCTCCTAGACATGACAGCACCAACTGCCTCAGAGAATCCTGATATGTCTGGTATGATCAAATACAGATATTCTCATTTCCAACCCCACAGAAAGTGCAGGGCCTTACTGAAAGGCCTTTGTGTGGAATGATGAGATAAATCAATCAGCACTCTGGGAAAGCACCCATAATCTTACCAAGGAAGGCCTCTCCTTCTGCACCCTAGATGCTCTTCTCAGTAGTTTGACTAGGCTAGTAGCACAGTGTGAACTGGCTTCTCCCTCAGTTTCAGCATTACAAGACAGCTGAAGACCCTGGAACCAATCCTCCCACTTCAGTCCTCAACCAGAGATTCCCAGGAACTCTCCAGTGTCCACTCTAACAAATGCTGAACCGCGTGGGCCCATGAAACTGAGCATAGGTAGAGAAAGCCATGGATTCAGACAGTGGCTACATTTGTTATTCTTGATTAATTACTTCCTCATACCTTGTTTTTCTTACATGTGTAAAATGTATATCATAAATGTGACTTGCTTCAGTTGTGAGGCATAAGTGAGATGGTGACAGCAAAGGCAGATAAACAGAGGATCTGGGCAGACAGGTATGGTGGTGCACAATTGTAGTCCCATTACATGGAAGCCTGAGGCAAGAGGGTTGCAAATTCAAGGTCAAATTGAGATGCATGGTGAGAATCTTTGCATGAGAAAAGGAGGAGGGAAAACTGGATACAGTATCTAGTGGACCTGCTATGCTTCAAAGGCCCACTCCTTGGCAAGCAATGGGATCTAATTCAGTCATAGCACACACAACTTAAAGTATAACACAACAGGACATAGTGTAACTACTTTAACTATCACAACAATCCATGAGGGAGACCATGTCATTGTTCCCATTTTATACACGAGGAAATCAAGGTTTTAGAAGGGGTCAATAATTCACCAAGTCACACACAGTAAGATCCCATGAGTCTACCTGATTCAATGCACTCCCACATACTCAGAGTCCTGACTGAGTGGCCACATAACACAGTGTTGATCCCCAGGTCCAGGGCATCTTTAATCTCAAGCCCTCAGTCATGAGAGTACTCAATGACAAGCCATATTCAACAGGAAGTATTACATTTTATCCACAAGGCACACATTGCCCATTCTGCTCCTGTTCCTTCTCTCTCCAGAAGAGTGAACATTTTAGTGAGAATTTCTGTTTTCTCACACATTCTGCCTTCACTTTTAGCTCTAGATAGACTACTGTCATATTAACAGTGTGTCCCACTCTCATCCAAGCTGAATGGGTGGCATTGCTCTGTTCAAACTTTCAGCTTTACTGGTCATTTTCTCAGAGCCTGGGATATTTGTTCTCTTTCTGTCCACAACACCTCCTACTCCTTCACCTACTTCTGCTATATTATTTCCCTCAGGAAACTTCCCACTTATCCACTCTGAGGACACAAGACCTACACCCTCTACAGAGCACTGCTGTGCCTCAGTTGTCACCGACATCTCTTTGAAGACTTCCATAAAACAGTATTCTGGGAAAAATAACATCTCTCCATCTCAGGCCCTCTCTAAGCATGTGACAAGTCTGAAAAGGTATCTTGGATCAGCTGCTGCCTCCCTGAATAGCCAGAGCTATCTGTTTAAATCATGATTTATCTCTGCTGACCCAGGGTAGCACTGGAACATTTTATTTTTCTGGGTGTCTTCTTTACTTCAGGAGAGAGGAAGTGAGAGTCCCACAGAGACGATGTGTATCTTCTCCAGTGTCAAGCCGAATACCGCCCTCTAGTGAAGCTAGATCACAGGTGGACTTTAGGAGGGACAGGTCCGAGTCTCCATGTGATCCTAGCGTGTAACATGCAGACCTGCCCCTGTGTATGATGCTGAAGCCTAGCACATGCATTGTGTGGATGAACCCCTCTGTCGTACTAAGATACCAGGACTTTTAAAGTTTTTCTCAGTTTTCAGAACCTTCCATGAGGCTGTGTCAGTCAGCAGACATGTGACCTTCATCCATAGTAGAAAAAAAACATAAATTATTTCGGTCACTTTACAAAATAACCAAAGTATTTCAAACCATGATTTAGCTTTCCATCAATGGAACAAAGCATCCAAGACAAATCAAGTCAAAGGAGGAAAAGCATTTTTGCTCATTGTATTAGAGGCCCCAGCCATAGTGGCATGGCCCTGTTGCTCTTGGGTTGAGCATTGCATCATGTCAGGTGTGAGGAGCAGAGGAAACCCATCTACCTCCTAGCACCCAGGAAATGGCGAGACAGAAGAAGGAATTGCCAGAGTTCTGATCTCCACTTCAAGGGCACAATCCAATGACCTGACTTCTGCCTACCAGGTTCCCCCTCCTGACGGTTCCACTGCCTCCCGAGTGCCTTTGCAGAGCATTTCAGATCCAACACTCACCAGCTGGAATCAGAAGGAATTGAATAATTAATCTTTTCAACTGTGACACACTCCTCGTGATGTTCACGATGGACTGCTGTTCTTGGTATTTTTATGATTTTTATTTAAATTTACTTTGCTTTGATTTGGGGAGTGATTTGCATTTCTATTTCTCTTATTCTGCTGTCTGCCACTAAAACTGTTGTAATAGCTATTTCCAGCAATCAGCTCCTTCTGCTGAGAGGCATCTCATGATTCCATTAAAAGTCCTCTAAGCTATACTGATTATGGGGATTTCCTGAGACCTCCGGGGTTCACCATAATTTGGTGAATCCATGTGAGTTAACTTGGTTTCTCAAATGCATTTGGTTCATGTCACAGTGTTAGCTTATTTAGGGCTAGTTAAAAATGTTCAATGTTTCAGAGTGTGTACTGTTTTTGCAGAGGACCAGAGTCTGGTTACCAGCACCTATGTCAAGTGGCTTACAACCACCTGTAACCCCAGCTCCAGGAAGATCTGATGCCTTTGGCTTCCACAGGCAACAGTACTCATCTGCATGCGTGCGTGTCTGTGTGTCTGTGTGTCTGCGTGCACATAATTTCAAAATAATTTAACTATATGCTTTTTAAAAATAAGCTTCTTGGTACACACTGTAAGTTTTAAAAGTCACTACACACACTAATTTAGTGACTACAAGTCAATGCTCCTCTGGGAGACAGGAGGCTAAGCTCCTGTAGTTCTCTGTTCGCAACACTTTCACCAGCTGTTGTTTCTGTCATTTAACAGCAGACACTTATTACAAACAATTGATTGCACAGGTTTTGGGTTATTTTAAACCAGGAGCTTTGGAGAACATTTGTGCTCCATGGCATCATAACACAAGTCAGTCTCCCATACTCCAGGAAACCATTCCTCCGTGAAACCCTTCACTCTCACCCTTGTCAAGTGCTTTCGGGAATTTTCTACAGATTTTTGATTTGCAGACTCTTATTTGGCTGCCAGCGTCACACATATCTTGTGACAGAGGTAGTCTGAGAGGGGCTTGTGAGTCAGCCGGTGCTGGCCCCGGGCTGATGAGCATCTGAAAGACCCTGGGTTACACAGATGAACCTGCGGTTTCTTTGCTTTCATCCTTGGAGCAATGCTACCCATGAGGCTTTTCTTCACTGTTTATCTTAGGTATTTCAAGTTCAGTCACATTTAAAATATTTTCCATAGCCTCATCATAACTTGCAGGTGTCATGTTTTTAATTACCTGGTGCTTTCCTGTATGGAACAGTGAGATTCTTCTTCCTATAGTATTATATCATTGACTCATCAATATTCCCAATGATGGCTCTCTAACATGTGGATTCTCCCCAGAAGGCCCAACACAGTCTTAGGTTTAAGAACACCAGAGAGAATTTAGCCCAAGGTTCACCATCCACTATAGAGACTGAAATATCAAAAATCAAAACAAAGACTTTAAAAATGAGAAAGAAGACCATAAAATGGCACTAACACAATAACAGAGAGAGACAGAGAGAGAGAGAGAGAGAGAGAGAGAGAGAGAGAGAGAGAGAGAGAGAGAGACTGAGACTAATAAGTGTGAATGTTGAAATGAGGAAGCAGAGTGACCCAGATAGGTGTGGTGGCAAGTCTATAATCCCAGCAACAAGGAGGCTGAGGCAGGATTACAATAAACTCAAGGCCACCTTAGGCTGCACAGTAAATCTTGTCTCAAAATAAATAATAAATACTAAGTCAGATGACAGCCATGTCCAACTTCCTAACATTTGGGTCAGGCAACTCAAGATTTTCCCTGCTCTGCACAAGAGTAACCTAGAAATTCAACATTTCAAAAAAAGAAAGAAAGAAAGAAAGAAAGAAAGAAAGAAAGAAAGAAAGAAAGAAATGGTGGGCAGCAGATGGATTACAAGCATGGAATCTGGGCATCAAGATGATACCCACCCATGCATGCAGTATGTATTCATGACTGTGGGGGATATGGGAGGGTGTGCTTCTTGTGTGAGTCCTACTGTTCCATCATCAGCTAGCAGTCTGTTGATTATTACTCAAGTACTCTAGGAGGCTTGTCATTGTTGTTGTTATTTTTTAATTGAAATTCAGTATTGTATCTAATTAGTAGGTGTTGAATAAATATTTGTGATTCAACTGACAGAAATGTTCAAGTTTCATTAAACATTCTGGCGTAAAATGTGATGCTAGTGAAGGGAGCGCTGATGGATGGCTTGTGTGTATTCCTCACAAAGTGGGCTATGCCGAGAGTGACTACTGTCAGACAGTAGTGACGTGAGAGTGGTCCCATGATAGTATGGATCTGAAGAGCAGTATTCACGCCTTCTGATGTTAAGATAGGAAAAACTGCTCAGCCCATAAAACTGAAGAGAAAACAGACAAACAAAAACAAAAAACTACCCCAAAGGTAGTTTCCTATACACAGAACAATCAGCAGAGTTGATATTCCAAGAAAAGGCTAAAGCTAAGGGTCCATTTTAAAAGATAGAAATTTTGACCTCAGGAGGATAGAGAGGTCTTCCAAGGAGCCTGAATCTCAGGGTCACCCTAAAGGAAATGCTTGTGGCAAACACTGATATTTGTTTTGAAGATGTTTAAGAAAGGCTCTGGTGGTTTGGTGAAAACATAAACATTTTTAAAAACCTTCTTCACAATATGGACACAGGCTAACAATCTGATGTTAAAAGTGAGAACACAAAAAAAAAATAATAATAAAATTGAGAACTGGAACTCTCTGAGTAACTACAAGCAAAAGAGATGCCGTAAATAGCATTACGGTTCATATGTCTCAATTAATATAAGATCGCCTAAAAATTATAATTATCTACAGTCAAATAACAATGTTTCTTAATGTAGGTGAATCTACCCAAGAAAGTAAATTTTTTCTTGGATAATTTAAATAAGAATTTACTAAGAAAATTCTCACAAGATACCATGTTTTAAAAGATGTTGGGTATATTACCTACTTCTCACATCATGGTGACAAGTGCCTGACAGAAGCTACTTCAGAGAGGGTTTGTTTTGGCCCATGGTGGTGCGTCTATCCTGGTAGGAAAGTCATAACTATGAGGCAGCCCACAAGACCTCCCCAGGGAGCACAGAGGGACAAGTGTCAATGCTAAGCTCATGCCCTCCTTTCCTTTTCACTCTATTTAGACCCCAGTTTTTGTGATGATACCCCACCTCACATTCAGGGTTGGTCTTTCTTCTTCAGTTAAACATCTCTGGAAACATCCTAGCCAGACACAGAGATGTGTCTACACATCAAATCAAATTGACACCAAATCAAATTGACAATGAAGATGAACAATCCTATTGTGGTATAAATATATTTACCTCACAGAGTAAAAGAAGATGGGGAGGGGTGGAGATCCACTTGAGAAACAACAGCTTGTATGTGACATGTAAAGCAAAAGACTGGCGAAGAGCCTCAAGGACAAGCTTATAGACATAGTAGAAGAACTGCAAACCCAGCATAGGGGTGCCCAGCTGGACTCTCTGCACTGAGAAGCTGAAGCAGGAGGATTCCTACAAGTTCAAGACCAACTTGGGCTACACTGTGAAATCCTGTTTCAAGATTAAAAAAACAAGAAAGAAAGAACTAGGAGGAATAGGAAGAGAAAGAAGCCTCTAATGACCATTGGTTTCCCCCAAACATGTGCCCTTTTGTAGTTGTCCCACAGTGAATCAGGGAGAGCATGTGTGACTAGCAGACCTGATGATTACTGAGCATAAAGGAAACCACCCCCTGCCCAGCTCTGCCCGCTTCCTGCAGGAGAGCCAGCTACAGTGCTGTAGTTCACAGAGACAGGTATCCACACTGTTTTCCGGCAGGGACAGGAAAAAGAATTGCAAGTGTCTCAAGTCATTCTTCCAGAGCAAGAGGAGTACTTATGTTATTTGTATTGCTTTTTTTTCTCCTCTTTTATGATGGGATTTGGCCAATGGAGAGATTTTTTTTTTTTTTTTGGAACAGAGTGTTCTAGGGTAAATAATTTAAAAGAAACGTATAAATATAAAAAATAGGACTTGGGGACATTTCATTTCAAACAGGAGGCATACAAGGCCACATTTGCCCTCTCCTCTTCCTTGGATTAGCTGCCTTGCTTTGTAAGAAAGCTTATAACACAGCAGTTCACCACCGTAAACCTCTGCAGTAAAACATCACTTTACCTACATTGAACACTTGTGTAGACATGCAGCCACTTTTAAAATCCTGGCCAAAAGCCTGTAAAGTAATTATAACCTTGAAAAAGATCCAGCCCTCACAAATGCTGCACATAATTTTTCCCCCCAGAGGAACAGAATGATCTAACAACAACAACAAAAATCCATAAGCTATCAGGACCCAGCTTTAATTCCATCAGTGAGCTGGCACCTTATAATCCAAAAAGAAAAAAAAGTGCATGAAGCAGGGGAGGTAGAGCGAGATGAAGTTCCCATTTGGCTCCTGGGTTTAATGGAGCTTCTGGAAATTGCTAAGCCCAAGGCCCTGCCCTGTGACTCTCACTGTTCTCCAGCACAAAGATGACACAGGTATCAGTGCTGTGTGTCAGATAGGGGCCAAATTCACTCAGGACCCACGGGATATGGAAAACAGACCAAAACAATGCTTTCCACGCTGCTTTGATAGGTCCTTTTCTTGTTGCTCTAACAAAACACTTGACCAAAAAGCCTAAGGAAGGACAAGCTTGTTTTGTGTCATCACTGTGGGGAAAGCATGGCACCAGGAACAGGAGGGCTGTCGTCACAGTCGTGTGGCAGAGCAAGGTAAACAATGTGGCTCAGCTGGCTTTGTCCTTTCTATTCCATCCAGCACTCCAACCCACAGGACAGGGCCATTCATACTCAGACTGCTGTTCTTGTCCAGTCAAGCCTCTGGAAACCCCCTCACACTCAAGAGTTGTAAGTCTAAATCCTGTCAGTGTGGTGGAGGATTGACCATCACGGCTCCTGAACATCCAGCTGTCAATCTCACAGACGTAGGGCTCTGACAACATAGTGAGACCCAGGACCAAGTTCACATACCTAAGCCTCCTACTTTCTCAGTATGGAATGCTAAGCAAGCAAATTATACATCTCTGAGCTCTGCCTTCCCTACAGCAAGTGCTTGGCCAGTGACCTGCTCTCAGGGGTGTGTGACAGCTAGAAGGGTTGCTTTCCTGCCGTAATGCAGACAATCTATAGCACTTTTCATCTCAACAGTGATTGAGAGATGAAAACTTAACCCAAAACTCTGTGTGTGTGTGTGTGTGTGTGTGTGTGTGTGTGTGTGTGTCCGAACCGGGCACTTTATTTCAGCAGTGGAATGAACATCATGGCATCCTAGGCAGCCGAGGTCTGCTTGGCAGCCCTCCTCTCCTCCGGCATCCTCTGCTTCTCCTTGGCCAGGCACTTTCTGGCAGAGTAGTAGGCTCCTAGGTCAAGGTAGCGGTCTTGGTAGGCTTTAGACACCTTGGTAAACTGCTCCAACTCCTTGGCACAATTTTGCTGTGCACTCTCTCCTTCCCTCTGCTGACAAGCCTTAAGTCTCTCCTGGATGATGTTCATTATTTCCTGGTCAACTTTGAAGTCCCTTTTCCACTGCATCTCAGCCTAGTAGTTACACACGACATCACCCTGTTTGCATTCTGTGATGTCTGACACTCGACAGTACTGTCGGTGATAGTAGTAGGTTCCATTCTTAGCATGCTGCTGTTCAATAAATTCTCTCATGAGCCTCACGGGCTGGTCCACAATGAGGTCGTAAGCCTTCGTCAAGTAGGTGATCGGGTTGGGGAGCGAGGTCTGCAGCAAGGGAGCAGGCGTGCGTCACAGGGGCTCCGGGTACACATCCTTGTCCCAAGACTCTGGCATGGCTTAAGCAAACCCTGCCGACCTTCCACTCGCTCAGCTTCTGGGTCCGCTCGGCCTGCTAAGGATGCGAGATCTCTACGCCTGCGCCTGCGCCTGCGCCTGCGCAGTAACCCAAAACTCTTAAGTTGAAAAATAACATCACACACTCGCTAGACATGAAGTTTATCTGAGACGTTATCTCCAATTCCACAAAAACTAGTCAACTCCAAGAAGACTATTGCACAATAGTCATGACATAACTGATTTCTACATTTCATTCCATTTAAAACTTAAGCAGCACGGCCTCAGAGGGTTGTATTCTCAGCTTCGGAGTAGTACATCTTCTTACTGATAAAGCTGATGTTTGAACCACAGACTTGCGACTCATCAGCAAACAATACCACTCCACCATGATGAAGGAAATATAAATAAAGAGAAATTCCTTTTACACACCTGTTCAGCCTTCCATCATTATTCAGTTTCCTGATCTGAGAATTATACCATTTCTCCCCCATACAAGCCTTGATTCTAAAGGGCATGATGCTAGTGACATTGTCATATCATTTTGAACAAAGTGACTTCTTGGAATGCAATCTGTTGCTACCCAGCGCTTGCCACATTGCCTAGAATATAGACACTGAGTTTTAGAACTTCCTCGGGAGGAAGTCAGAAAAAAAAATACTTCAAATGTATCTGCTTATCTTCCTGTCCAGGCAAAACAAGAAATCAATCACCCGTTCTAACTCAGAGTTTGCCAGCTGCCTGGATACAACCAGACAGGAGTTAAATCTCAAACTATAAAATTAGCTGAGCATTACAGATCAGTCAGGTTCATGAGAATGATGTAGAGGATGCAGGTGGGTGTGTGCTCAATAAATGATCCTTGTTCCCATGTTTACCAGAAGAGCTACCAAGGAAATGTATTGTTGGGAGCCGACTCCTAGCAGAAAGCGGCTATCATCTTTGCAGCCATCTCAGGCCATATACCCTGACAAGGGACTTGTTTTTCAACAGCCTACAACA
Organism: Arvicanthis niloticus; assembly: GCF_011762505.2. Taxonomy (NCBI): domain Eukaryota; kingdom Metazoa; phylum Chordata; class Mammalia; order Rodentia; family Muridae; genus Arvicanthis; species Arvicanthis niloticus. Next base: position 85,423,928 of record NC_047666.1, read on the forward strand.
GCTGAGCACACTCTGATAAACATCTTGTTTATCCCACATAGCTTGTTTTGCTGTTTAGCGCCCCCAGCTGCAAGACGCAGGTGGTATCCACGCCTACAAGGCACGTGGCAAAGCATATAATACCCAGGATTTCCTTTCAATAAAGGAGACTAGAGACTTGATCAGACTCTCTGTCTTGTCTCCGTTTGTGCCTCTTCCCCTCCATCCCCACTCTCTCTCTTGCTAGACAGATAGTCTCTTGTCCTGACCTGTGGACCAGAGCAGCAGCTCGGGCCAGGACACAGTGGCCCCCAAGCCGGGCAGTGTGGGCCTCAACAATACCTAGCCTGTTTGCTTCCCCCAATCAGGGGAACTCAGATACATCTTTATCAACATAAATAAACCATTATTTTGCTCTTAAAATTATCAAGATAAGGAAGGCTAGACTTTGGAAACCAGGCTATGTGTGTTTAATACATGTATAAGAGCAGGAGCATAAGACCTAATTCCTGTGCGGTCATCTTGTTTCTTATTGCCTACATTTAGGAGCAAACGTCTCTTGGAACCAAGGTCTCAGACCTCACTGGTCAGTATTCTCTTCAACCAAATGCATCCAGGTGTAGGTGTTCAGAAATGATTATAAGAAAGTTTCCATTAATCTTCATGTTCTTTAGAAGAAAATTAGTTTTCAAACCTTAAATCAATTACTAGGTATGAGTGATAGCACAATTTCTCCATCCCGTGGGACGGAAAATCAATCATACCACAAAGGCTCCTGACACCATTCCTTAAATATTAAACTTCTTTCAAGATACAAATGGATATAAAGAGCTCACTTGAGATCATCAGTGGCAAGCCTCTACAACTATGCAGGATTCAAATATGATTTTTAAAAACTTCAGAACTCTTGCTCTGTTTTTCTAAAAAAAATTAATATCAATATGAAAAGGCTTCAATATCTCAAATCTTTGCATTTAAATATCACGTTCGTTCTGACACATAACTTTTTTTAAAAAAAAAACTTGGGAATCTAAGTCAAAAGGCAACCACAATTGTTGCCAAAGACAAGAGTTCTCTTGACACTGCCTTCAGGTTCCTCCACCACCAGGCTCCTGTCCATCTCCCTGAGATTCAGACTATAACACTCATCCACCTGGAAATCATACATCCGTATGCTGATTATGGTACACCTTCTGCCTAGAACCTTCCCCCACCTCCCTTTGAGGCCAGTCTGGTCTACAGAGCAAGTTCCAGGACAGCCAGGGCTACACAGAGAAACCTTGTGTCCACAAAACAAACAAACAACAGCAGTAGCAACAACAACAACAAAACCGGTGTTAGATCCTTTGGCTTGTGGCTCACAATGCCACACTGACTTATATCACTATACCTTACACCACTTTGCCACTAATGTGTAAGCAGACATCTAGCCCATGCCAGGCAATCAGTCTCTTGTGTGTGTTCATAACCATAAGTGGCAGGAATTGTCCTGCACAACTAAGTTATCTTCCCAGCCCAGCCTCTGTACTTTGTATCTCAGAGAAGCCATGCAAACCTGGGTTGGATGAGGCCAGTCTGCCTTCACAAAATAGGAAAAGCCGGTCTTTGGGAAAAAGGAAAATGAAGACCACCAGGACAAAAGGCAAAAAGGGATTTTCAGGAACAAGAGAAGGGACAGAATGAATCAGGTTTTCCACTTGCTCTGTCTAGAAGCCAATACCCCACACCCATACTTGGGCCCTGTGAGAACTCCTATGCCCTTCCAGTAATTTCCAATTTTTGCTTATGCAACTTTGAAAGCATTTTAGTTTTTAGCAAGGCACTAATATAGCAGACGTGATAACTAGTTGTGTTTTAGCTCAAAGACACTCCCTCCCAGATTCCATCCCCAAGTAGGGCCTCAAAGTTCTCACATGCCATGGGAAAAAATAGCAATGTCTCAAAGAGCTGCTGTCTACAGTTTTATAAAAATTTGTAAGAATACCAGAAGGAACTGTGGAGGTAGCTTAAACAGAAATACCATTTCATTCCTGCCATTTTCAAGATAAAAAAAACTGGGAACCAGAGAAACTAATCCACTGACCAGAGGTCACACGGGCAGTCACAATCCTGTCCTAACAGATGCGGCCTTCTCTTACCTAAAATATACTTTTAACTTGGTGGAACAAACAGGGAAATACTTACACAAGGACACTGGCATGTTGGGGGTTGGTCTGATGCTGCTATGTATTTAAATGTTAAATACTGGCTCCCAAGACCTGATTGCCCCTGATGAGCAGATCCTCATGTACACCAAGTGATGCTGTGTAAACTTTTCTCCCCAATTTAAAACTATTGGTTAAATAATGGTGGCTGCAGTCAATCACTGGGGAGAACAGAAAGGCAGAGTTTCAGCTACCAGGCTGAAATCATAAAATGGGACCACAAGGAAGGAGGAGAGAGAAGGAGGAGAAAGGAGGTGAAAAAAGAAGACAGAGAAAACAGGTGGTCTCTGTTAGATGTGATGAAATAGGAGCATGTGCAGAGTAAAATGCCCCACCCCTGCTGTCTCCGCCCCCTGCTGATCCCACCCCAGGACAGACTGCTGGAACAGAAATAACCTGGGCGAGAGTCAAACAGCAAGTATTTGGGGAGCACAGCTGAGAAATACCAGTCTAGCGATAGAGAAAATTAGGTTAGCGGTAATCCCCCAGTAATTGTGCTAGAGCTGATTTTAAAAAACCCATAGGACTCTGCCATGATTATTGGGGGGCTGGCCAGGTCATATTAATAACTAATAGAGTTTATTAATATCCATTTACACTAGGCTTTAGGAGAGCACAGCATGAGTTATCCTACATCATGAAGGACAATGATAAGGTGGTCCATAAGGCAGTCTATGCTCTGGTCCCACCATGGTAACGCCTGTATCTTCTGCCTCAAGAATACTAGAGCCTCTTGGCCTCAGTGTTTCTATGTTCATATTTTAAGTTATAAATTGTGTGACTTAGCAAAGAATTGTTGGAGTGAGGCAAACTATATTGGAGACAAAATTCTGCATAAAAAGTTTTAAAAAATCATATTAACTGAAATGTACAGATTATAATTTTTTTGCGCTTCTTTGTAAAAATTACTTAAAACTAAAGGATATGAAGAAAATCTTTGATTAAAATTAAGGCTGCACAGAGCTCTATCAATCAACAGTAATACATATTGATAATTCATTAGGGCTTAGCTGGGTCCCCAGGCCATAACACCAACACATACCATCAATGGTTGTTCGGTTTTATTTCCTTTTCAAATCATGATAAATTAATTGTCTCCTTCCCCCTAGAAGCCTGGGTTTATGTTCTATTTAAATATTTCACCAATACTTTGGAGGTTAAATCTTTAAATCTCACAGTAGAAACTGAAGCTGAGGGTGACTTCAAAAATCTATGTGCATTTTCCAGCTTACAATAGCAGCAAAGGCTGTGCCATTGAAAGATATTCTAAAACCTATTTCCAAATAGCTTCCTGTATGAAAATAAAGTTTATCTATCTAGAAATTAGAAAAAATATGAAGGTATTGCAATGGCTGGGTAAAGTCATTTGCCATGCAAGTCTGACAACACAAGTTCAATCCCCACAACCCATGTAAAGGTGGAAGGAGAGAAATGACTTCACAAAGTTGGCCTCTGACCTCCACACACATACTATGGTATGTGTGCCACCCCCACAAATATAATTAATGATGATAATAGTTAGTAGTAAACAATTTTAAAATTAATAAATATGTCTATTTTTGCTTTTCAATAAACATGGTATTTGTTTATTTAATTAATGGTGCTTCATTTCACAGTGCTATCACATGGACCTGGAATGTTCCCCAAGCCCCACCCACTGAAGGCTTGGTCCCTGCTTAGTACTTCTGGAATGTGGTATAAACTTTAAGAAGCAGGACTTAGTAGAAGGCCCTTACAGCACTAGGTGTGCGTCCTTGAGAGGATGGAGGGATCCTGGTCTCTTCCTCTCCTTCTTGTTCACTTCTCTGCCACGAGGAAAATGGTTCTGCTCCACAAAACATACCCTCCAGAATGTGCCACCGAGGCCCCAGGCAATGAAGCTAGTCATGGTGGAGAGACTGTCACTATGAGGCCAGTGACCAGGTCTCTAAGACTTTGAGCCACAATCAACCTTTGTACATTAGAAGTTAGTCATTCCAGGTATTTGTTATAGTAACAGAAACCCAATTATGTAAGCAGAGACTCAAGGAGAGACAGAGACAGAGACAGAGACAGGAGTACTTTTAATGGCATTGGTCACAATGACTAAGCACAGCAAAGCTCTTCAGTCAATCCTCATCTATCAGATACACACACCCTTCTGAGGAGCTTGCACTGACGCAAGCTTCCCATGTCTGTAGGAACTGGCGTTGGCACAAGCTTCCCGTTCTAAATAACTCGGAGCTTTACCATATCCTGGCACATTTTTCTTTTTATTATGTATTCCTTTTTACTGCTCTTGTTTCCTCTCAAATGCTCATAGAAAGGAAGCAAATGATTTATGTCATAAACACGTCAAGCTAAGACTTTACTGTTTTCCTACTTAAAGAGACAGGAAATGCTATAGAAGGAGTTGCCTCTCAGTAATACTTTCTCAACACTGTCATAGGACAAAGAAGGAAACCCGAACCTGAACCCTTATAGTGACCTCTCTACCAAGTTGTCTCCATGACTTTCTTATATTACACCATTTATTTCTCACATCAGCCCTAAGGTGCAGATAGTAGTGTGTCAGCCATTGCCTATGTAAAGAAACTGAGTCATGGAGAGCTTCATCAAGTCCCCTGTGATTATCAACCTGGTAAGTAGGATTGCAGGACAAGAACTTAGCCTGTTTGTCATGAATATGTCCATGCCCTCAGCCACTCTGAATACTACCTACTACCTAGGTAGTATTTCTCTTTTTATAAGAAAAAGAATGTATACTGAAGAGGAACTTTGGAACACTTGTCCTCCCCACCCCCAAGGGAGAGACTAATTAACATTCCTGGTCAGCTCAGGATCTTTGAAAAGGTCATGGGACACTTGCCTTGTCCCATGGTCATGGGAGAGGCTGATTAACATTCCTGAGGCCACAGAGGAGGGAACCCACCTGTGGGGAAGGCCCAGAGCACTAGACACCTTCTGCAGGATGGACCAACCCTTGCCACCTGCAGACAAGGGAAGTCCCTGCCACCTCATTCCCTAAAGACCAATCTGTTTAAAAATTCACACTGTTCTGCCAATCACATTGTGCCTAATGGCTGCTGCCCTAAAAACTACAAAAACTGGCCAAACGGGTGTCACTGCCTCTCCTTTGAGTGCTGGACGACCCCAATGCATTGGATCATTAAAATTCCTCTTGCTTTTTGCATTGATTAACGTCTCTGTGTGGTTTACTCAGGGGTCTCCAGTAAGCTAAGGCTCACAAGAGTCTTACAATATACAAAATGGTTACCATAGTTCTTGACCATAAGAAGCCAGCTTGTGGCAGCTATAAAAATTACCACGTTGACCATTGGATTGACATTCATGAGTTATAATGTTTATTGATGGATTATAAAGTAATGTTTATGTTTTTAGGTTATTTTTAATGTCTAAATTTCTATGTTCTTTCTACTGGAAAAAAAATTGGCTTCTAAATTCTTTTAGATTGAAAAAAAATGTACTTCCTGGCTTAAAATTATGTTTTTATGGAGGAGAACTATCTATGTGTCTTCTGTATTTTCCCACTATAAAAATAAACAGATTGATACTTTTATAATTGTAATCTTCCTCTGAAAACACACACATGTACCCTTACAGCAAAACCAGAAGCACCTACACCCTCATAGGATAGCTTTCAGTACATGTTCCTGGAGATATATTGAAAGCAGATGCCTGAATTTGATTAGTTTCAACTGAGAAGGGAAGAGTTTATCTTCCATTGATGGAAATTCACATGGGTGATGAAAAATTGCCAACCCTCATGCAATCTACATGAAGCAAAATGAGCCAAGAAAATAGTAGCTAGAGCTTCTACCAGATGCTGCTCGTGAGTTAAAGGAATTTTGTCTCCTTCATATGTGATTTATTTGGAAGAGCTTTTAGTGATAATTTCCAAATGAAGCCAAGAAGCATCTTATTGAAATGAGGCGTGTCAGTGCTGAGCTCAGTCTAAGCAGCAGCCCAGTTTCAAACAAGCATTCAGCTGAACACATCAGAAGAATCTGTGCTTTACTTCACATACTGGGGACTCAATTAGAAGGAATAACTAGTCTTTCATATATACACAGATGTTAGATAAAGAGAGAGATGGGTGGATGGGTGGATGGATAGATAGATAGATAGATAGATAGATAGATAGATAGATAGGGATAGATAATAGATGACTGATAGATGAGATGATTGATTGATAGATGAGTTGATTGATAAAGATAATAGATAAATGGATGTTAGGTGATAGATAGATGATGAATAGATGATAGATAGATAGATAGGGATAGATAATAGATGACTGATAGATGAGATGATTGATTGATAGATGAGATGAATGATAAAGATAATAGATAAATGGATGTTAGGTGATAGATAGATGATGGATAGATGATAGATAGATGATAGATAGATAGATAGATAGATAGATAGATAGATAGATAGATGAATGACTCAGTCACTATAAAGGAATTTGGGAGACCTGCTTAGGCAACCACTGTAAGGAGCAGGCCCTTAACAGGACCGACTCCATATTATAATAGGAAAGAAAACAAGTTTGAAGTGAAGTTGTTTTGAAGTGCTGTGATAACCAGAAGTTGTTTTGAAACCTTATGAATCAAAATATTTGTGCACAAAAACAAGTTGTTTTGAGTAAGTATGGTACCAGCGGTAATGGGTTCAGAGGCCTGCGATAGCCAGATGCAAATGGCTATCAGCCAAGCACTTCAGCAGGCATAAAAAGAGGAGCCCAGCCAGAGCACAACATCACACACTGGTAGCCATGACTGCCTGACGTGATCCCCCGACCATGCCTCCTCATTGAAATTCTACACAACCGAGAGACCAACAGCATCGACCACGCCCTCTGCTTCATGGTCAAGCACCCTGTGAGGTCAAAATAACTGGAAGCCACCCGTGACCACCTTCCCGGACTCTGGACCTGAACCCGAAACCATCATAAGGACTCAGGTCGTATAACCCATGAATTAATGATGTACTTGTTGCTATGCTTATTTCTTTGGTAACTAGCAATTTATTATTTGTGTTTGATAGAGACAATACATGGAATGAATAAGAAATGTGGCAATACCTTTTTGTAGCAATAGCTTTAGCACTGATGATAATATATTGTTTGCTGTGTATCATTAAAGAGCAATTGAATGTCAAACCCTCTGTCTCTGGCATACTCTCTTCCCTCTCGTGGAGCTGATAATCTCACGGTCAATCCAGCATATAATCACTGAGCAGAGAAGGATCTGTGACTCCTCTCCCCAGGAGGATACTACAACCTCCCAAGATTTGCTCGTGACAACCACCCAAAGAGCAATAGAGCAAAATTCTCTGAGACAAGGCCCCCCTTCCCTAAAGACAGTCTCCAAAGGAAGGTGGTACACCCTTAAGAAAATGAGTAATGTCAGTGCTTCCTAAATTCCTTAATGGATACCATTATTCCTTCTTCTCCTACAATCAAGCAGATCAGCCAGATATGTCTCAGTATTTCTTTCAAAAAAACTCAGAGGCTCTCGACACAGCCTACTCTGAACTCAGAAGCCCTCACCATAGCCTCAGCTGCAGCAACCTAGCTAGAGAGGAATAAGGCCAAGAGAAAGAAACATGCTGTTCAGCTCAGCAGACCTGGGATGCTGACAAGACCTCTTCAAGGGCCCAGGCCATATGCTAAGTACCAAGCAGCCCAACATTTACATGCTAAGTACCAAGCAGCAGCCCAGTTCTGGGTAACTGATAGGACCCAAAGAAACAGATTAGCTGCCCCGGTTAGTCACCAATGGCCTACCCAGAAGCCCTGTGCACATTTCAACTGTGTATCAGTGAGATGCCTGTCACCAACTGTTTTTGCAGTAAGTCACACAAGAGCAAACACACAGGACAGGCTTGAAGACGTAGATCCTTCACTGCCTCTCCCAGGACTCAGAGAGAATCACAGGTGGCAAATAGCAACCCAGGGATTATATCTCCATCTAAGATCCACCCTGAAAATTGTCTTCCAAGGGCACATTCCCAACCATTTAAGAACCTCTGTCTAAACCCAGGGGTAGTGGCACACACTTTTAATCCCAGCACTCAGGAGACAGAGGCAGGCAGATCTCTATAAATTTGTCAAGGCCAGATTGGTCTAGAAAATCTGGGACAACCAGGGATCTATACACAGAGAAACCCTGTGTTGGAAACAAAAACAAAACAAAACCCCTCCCCCTGAGACCCTGCCCCCTACAAGTGCCCCACCTCCCAGCAATGCCACCCAGTGGACCACACCCTTCATCTTAGTGGACCCCAGGGGGCACAAACACATCCAGCCACCACACAGGTATAAATGCTCTTTGGCTCAGCTTTACTGTTTACATAAAATTTCCAATATGCAAAGATAACTTCTGATTCACAGAAATCAATAAAATAGAAACAGAATAATACAAAGAATCAATGAAACACCAAGTTCATTCTTTGAGAAAATCAACAAGATAGACTAACTGAAATGTGGAGAAAGAATATCCAAAATAACAAAATCAGAAATGGAAAGGGGACATAACAACAGACACCAAGGAAATACAGTAACCATAAGGATAGACATTTAAAAACCTGTAGTGAGCCAAATCAGAAAATCTAAAAAAAAAAAAAACTGGATGATATTCTCAATACATACCACTTACCAAAATTAAATCAAGATCATATAAACAATTTAAATAGGCCTATAAGCTCTAGGGAAAAAGAAGCAGTCATTAAAGTCTCTCAACCAAAAGAACAAAAATAAAAAGCCTAGGGCCACATAGTTTTAGTACAGAATCCTACTGTAAGATCTCAAGTATTATATTGAATAGACATGGAGAGAATGGATAGCCTTGTCTTGTTCCTGATTTTAGTTGAATTATTTTGAGTTTCTCTCTATTTAATTTGATGTTGGCTATAGGTTTGTTGTAATTTGCATTTATTATGTTGAGGTATGTTTCTTGTATCCCTGATCTCTCCAAGATTTTTATCATGGAGAGATGTTGGATTTTGTCAGAGGTTTTTTGGGGCATCTAATGAAATGACCATGTGGGATTTTTTCTTTCAGTTTTGTTGGGAGCCGACTTTAGTAGAAAGCGGCTAGATCAACTTTGCAGCCATCTGGAACCATATACCCTGATGAAAGACTTAGTTGTCAAAAGCCTATAACAGCTGAAGCACACTCTGATAAATATATTGTTTATCCCACATAGCTTGTTTTGCTGTTTAGTGACCTCAGCTGTATGGTGCACGTGGTAAAATGTTTTCACCTGTGTTCTCCTGCTTGTGTATATTAATACCTCAGAATTCCCTTCAATAAGAGAGACTTGAGAAAATAGAAGAAACTGAATCACACCCTGTCTTGTCTCCATTCTTCGCGTCTCCTACCCCAAGAGCCACACTCTCTCTTGACCAGAGCACTTAGCCCCAAAAGTGTTGAGGCAAAGTGTTGAGGCAGAATGTGGGCCTCAACACAGTTTATTTGTGTAGTGGATTCCTTTGGCTGATTTTTGTATGTTGAACCATACCTGCATCTATGGGATAAAGCCTACTTTGTCATGGTGAATGATCTTTTTGATGGGTTCTTGGATCCTGTTTGTATTTTGTTGAGTATTTTTGCATCTATGTTCCTAAGAGAAACTGGTCTCTAATACTTTCTTTGTTGAGTCTTTATGTGGTTTGTGTTTCAGAGTAACTATGGCTTTATAAAATGAATTGCTAATATTCTTCTGTTTATATTTTGTGGAATAATTTGAGGAGTATTGGCATCAACTCATAAAACCAGATACACTGAACCTGATGGAAGAGAAAGTGGGGAATAGCCTTGAACACATGGACGCAGGAGACAACATCCTAAACAGAACACCAACAGGGCAGGCACTAAGATAACAATTAATAAATGGAACCTCATGAAACTGAAAAGCTTCTATAAGGCAAAGGACACTGTCAAAAGGATAAAACAGCTGCCTACAGAATGGGAACAGATCTTCACCAAATTCACATCTGACAGAGGGCTAATATCAAAAATACATAAAGAACTAAAGAAACTAGACATGAGTGGATTCTGGGGGAGAAGGGAAGTGGAGGGATGGGAGGAGGGGACAGAGGGGAAACTGCAGTCAGGATGTATTGCATGAGAGAAGAATAAAGAAGAAGAAAAAAGACAAAATGAAGATATTTCTCCCCCTAGGCCAAAATTTATGAAATAAATTAAAACAAAATCTGCACAGTAACACTTTTCCTAGCACTCATTCCTTTAGAACTAAAGCTGGAAGGCCTGTCGTCATGGCTGTCAGTCTCTGAGAGCCAACAAAGCATGGGGAACAGGAGGACCAACAGGGCAGAGTGGGGTGGAGGAGAGCTTATGAGGACTGCAGTCAGGGGCCCTGGGTGCAAATTAACAGTGTCCCTGCTGTGACAGCAGGGACTGGCACTGGTACTGAAGGTAAAAGCACTGGGGCTACACAGCTCTCCCTCTGCTGCATCCCTACTATGTGACCTCCCTAATGTGTGACTCTAAGATGACGCCACCTCCGGGTACCTCAGCTTTCCTAACAAGGCCCACTTCACAGGATTCTTAGAAGGCAAAAAAAATCTAAATTTTGTTGAGTATTTTAAGTACTTCCTGGCGTGTTTAAAAAAAAACACCAATTAAGCTCTTGCCTTTTTAATTTATAATAATAATTATTTTTGATTTTTTGAGACAGGGTTTCTCTGTGTAGTCCTGGCTGTCCTAGAACTCACTCTGTAGACCAGGCTGGCCTTGAACTCAGAAATCCGCCTGCCTCTGCCTCCCAAATGCTGGGATTAAAGGTGTGCACCACCACTGCCTGGCCTTACTTGTTGGGAGCCGACTTTTAGCAGAAAGCGGCTATCAGCTTTGCAGCCATCTCGAGCCATATACCCTGACATGAGACTTGTTTTTCAACAGCCTACAATAGCTGAAGCACACTCTGATATCCCACATATCTTGTTTTGTTGTTTAGTGCCCCCAGCTGCAAGGGGCATGTGGTATCCACGCCTGCAAGGCATGCAGTGCACGTGCTATCCACACTATACACGCCTGTAAGGCTTACGTCATATCCACACCTGCAAGGCACAGGGCCAAAGTGTATAAATACCCCAGATTTCCCTTCAATAGAAGAGACTTGATCAGAACCTCTGTCTTGTCTCCATTCTTCGAGTCTCTTCCCCTTTATCCCCACTCTCTTGCTAGACCCTGACCTGCAGACCAAAGCGGCAGAGCAGTCCGGGACATTTTGGCCCCCAAGCGTGGAATGGAGAGGGCCGCAACATTTTGGCCGGCCAAAGTGGGGCAGCTCGGGCCTCAACACTTACTGTTATTATTATATTAAATTAAGAGGGTTTAAAACTCACAGAACTTATAACAAGTAATGCCTTGAGAAAGCCAGTGTATCATAGTTAAAAGCACTTGGGGCCTTGTGACCAGACTATGTGTGTTCAAATCTCAGCTCTGCCATTTAGAAGCTGTGTAACCACAAGCTGATCACTTAGACTTTCTATATTTCACTTTCCCTGTCTGTGAAATAAGATCTCAAAAATACCCAAAATATTTTATGATATTAGAACACTGGAGATACCAAGTGTCTGGTCTTAGTCAGTGAACAGAAACATTAGTCATTATTTTATGTTTATGCTGTTATGATGTTCTTGGCACATAAACAGGAGCCTCTTCTTTCTCCTATGCTGACTATTAGCGTGGCAGATGTCCAAGAACTGACCTGTGATTTGTGATGTATTTAGCAGGTGGAGCCATGAATGTCTTTGCACAGATATAAAGGAAAGGGTGGTCCTTTTGCTACAGCCCAGATAGGCCATGTTGACTGTTATTCTCTGTAGCCTTGTTAGCCATGTTGACACACTCAGGGACAATGACCATTAAGGGATACCATAACAGCACTAGAAACAACACAAAGTACTGGGTCACTTGAATTTAGATAGCTGAGAAAGCAGTGAGAGGCTCAAACAATTGCAGAACCATAGTTAAGTGGAGTAGTAAGCCCATGGCACGGCACTAGGATAAACTAGAGATATTTTCTGGCATACTGATTTTGTCTCCTGTAGCAGCATATTTTCCCGAAAGGTGGGAGGAGCTAAGGTGGGAGGAGTAAGGAGAGGAAGAGGAGGAGTAAGGAGGACAGAGATGTAGGAGCCATGAATGTATGAAGAGCAGTCCTGGGTAACAACTTGTATCTAGGTTAGTTAATTGGTTAACACTTCTAATTGTGTGGGCATCTTGTTAATTGAGCATTACCAAATATATAAAGCTATTGGATTATCTTTGAACATTAGAGTCTCATTTCTACTGGGTACCTTGTGGATGGCGGGATGGTCTAGGCTCAGCCCAACCTCGTAGAGACAGCGTGGAAGATTGTCAGAACCATCTCCTACGCTGGCGTCTCGTGGGTGGCAGGGCCTGTGTCTCTGTCCACCTGAGCCAGTGTCCTGAACCAAGCAGGGGCTGAGAACAGACCACCGTTCATGGCTTCAGGCCTAGCCTAGCCAGGAACATGGTGGCTAATTAAGAACAATCAAGATTGGGTGTTGTCGATTTAAAATATTACCTCAACAGTCTCCTTTGAATATTGTGTTAGTTACTTCTCATTTCCGTGACCAGAGTACCTGACAAGAAGAAACCTGACCATAACACCATCATGCCAGGAAAGGCACGGTGGCAGAAGCCTGAGGCAGCAGGTCACATCGCACCAGTAGTCAGGAAGCAGAAAGTGACGAATGCTGGTCACATTATACAAAACCTATTAAAAAGGAGAAATAATTTCAAGAAATTTACCATAGTTCCCTCCTCTCTGCTAGAGATGCAGCCCAAGTTCCCAGGGGATTCCTGAAACCATAGAGGATATACCTGTTGGGCACAAAGCCCTGTATACACTTTCTACCTGTGATACATACTTGTGATAAAATACGACTTTATATCTCGGACACTTTTTTAAAACCAGTAATAATATGGAACAATTATAACAATTAACTGTAATAAAAGGCCTGTAGTCCTGTGAAAGTTGAGACAAATGTCAGCATTTCCAGAAGGCAGTTGACTGTGGGCAACTGTGACAGGTGGAGCCCCAGATAAGGATTCCCATAATGATAAAGGGATCCATTTATCCAGGAAACACAGCAAGCTTTGAGATGTATTAAGTTACAGCATTTAAATACACTGTATTAAATACTGATAGAAAGGGAAGCTAGGGTAGCTTTGTCAGTTGGGCTGGTTTGTGTCCCCCATGGAACCAAATACAGATACTAATCTCTATCTCTCTCTCTCTCTCTCTCTCTCTCTCTCTCTCTCTCTCTCTCTTTCTCTCTCTCTCTCTCTCTCCCCCAGCATCCATTGACATTCCTTTCCTGAGTCACCAAATTGTGACACTGGGCTTATTAACATCACTATCATAAGGCCTACCTCAGAAGGAAATTAAAATACTCACAGCAACCTAGGTTCTATGACATCTTTAAACAAAGACATTTCACATGAAAATGGATTTTTAAAAAATGGATGGGAAAAATGACTGTTAGGAACACAGAGAAGACAGGAAGAGGGAGCAGGGCAGAATCTTTCCAGAAAATCTGTAATTACACCCACTGTCATGACACCCACAGTCACCACCCTGCCTAGGCTTTATGCAAAGAGTCTTTACTTGTGAATTAGGCCTGAACTCTCCTGGGGAGATGTTAAAGTGAAGGGAGTCACCAGAAGAGCAAAGAAGAGTTGGCAAATATCAGTGTAACATGGTACCGCAATTTCTATGGGGAGTTGCTCACTGACCTCACACCTTGGTCTGGCAGACAGCAGCTAAATGACATCCGTAACTGTCCGTGTGAGTCCTGTGTACAAGGGAAGTTTTAAAATGGGACAGAGAAAGGGCAAGGGAGCCATTTCCTTAATAGACAATGTTCTGCTTCATGAACACACGTGATGTGATCAGAGATTCCCCGTGTAAATCTCACAGAATTAGCTCACCGGGTCTCTCTGGTTCCTGCAGGACACTAATATTCATCTGAAATAGTCTTAGCTTCTCAAACTTTTATATAGGGCAGAATCTTAATTGGCTTTAAGAGATTAACCGACCATCATGAGAGTAAGTTATACAATGTCTTCTTTAGGGGAAACCAGCAAAGCACAAGGCCTCTGACAATAAAGCAGGAAGAGACATGAATTAGTTAATTTACCCCACAATGCCAGTGAGGACTTTTGTGAGCTTCCTCATGGCTCTTAATTTTCAAATTTTATTTCACTTCTGTGCCGTGCATGAAACCATTCTCAACCCAGTTCCCTGACACAGAACTGGGCCTACCTAACTTGTACAAGAGGATACAAGAGACTTCTGAGACCCACATGAGCAGAACACAAATTGAAAAACACTTTGTTCATCAATCAGCCAAGCTCTATATATGCAGGTTTTGTCCTGTTGACTGCCACATTCTCCCACATAAAGGATGGAACCTGATACATAATAGGCACTTGATAAACCGGGTTAAAAGAGAGAATCTGAAAGAGCCTGTAAAACAGGCTCCTACAGAAAAGAAAAACAATAGCCAGGAATTCCAAGCCAAAAGCTGCTTCACTGAGTCCTATGATGTGGATCATCAAAATGTGAAATACACATAAAAAACAAAAGAAATAATCAGGGCATGAAGTACATGCTTCTAATCCCATTACTCAAGGGCTAGGGCAAAAGGATTACTGCAAGTTCAAGGTCAGACAGATAAACAGAAAGATAACCCTGGGCTGGCAAGATGACTCAGTGTAAACACACATGCTGGCAATCCTTGATGGTCTGAATTCAACCTTGGAACTCACACTGGTTCCAGAAAGTTGTCCTCTGACCTCCATACAAGCACTATGGTGTTCATGAACGTGTGTGCGCGCACACACACACACACAATTTCACAAAGTCATATAGAAACCTACTACTACAGGAGCTTAAAAACATACTAGACTAGACTAGACTAGACTAGACTAGACTAGACTAGACTAGACTATGCTGTACATATACACACACTTAAGTGAAGTCACCCTGTAACATGGCAGCATTGCCACCACTAGGCACCATCGTTTGACAAATAAAAAACCCAGTTCCAGGAATGGGTGCCTCTTTGGAGGCTTTGGCCAATGAGGCTATAGAGAGCCCAACATTACGAGCTATTGCCAATGCTCTTGGTTACATTCCAGAACTTGATGGTAAAGCCCTGTTACTAAAGGTTTCTTTTAAAAGTAAAGAATTGGGAACTGAGTTTTGATGCTTCTAGCAGTGCAGGTCCTTCCAGTTTTAGAAATTTGTTCAGGTAGAGCTCAGAAATGGAGGCAAAGAAAGAATTATCCAGAGATGGGGCGAAAAGCAGAAAAGATGTAGGTGACAATTACCACAGAGCCTTGAGACACAGAGGACACTAACTTCTGGGGAAAGTTTAGATGCTCAAGACTGGACCAGCAGAGAATACTTGCTATCATCCATTTGTCAGTAAGAAAAGTAGAGGGAAATTAGGAGATGGTTTGATTTTTAAAGGCATTTTCAGATGCACAGTTGAGTTTCCATTGAAGACTGGGTAACTTCTGATGACCACTGAGAAGCGGTCTTTACTGGACAGAACAAGGCAGATGACATTGGGGCTAGGTCTCCTGTTTCCCAAGACTGGGTAGCTTCCGATGACCACTGAGAAGCGGTCTTTACTGGACAGAACAAGGCAGATGACACTGGGGCTAGGTCTCTAGTAAAGAGAGTTGACCAGCTAGTTTCTAAACCACTAAATTTACTTATTTATAAATGTATTTATTCATTCATCATTCATCCCATTGGAGAGAAGAAAGAAAGTGCAACCTCTGGCCAGGGTGCTCGGGCTGATGGCATCTGAGTGCTGCATCTTCATTTGACTGTAAAAATCAATGCCGAGCTTGGTTGCAGTGACACTGGAGAGCTCAGCCACTCAGGGCTCCTGGCGGGGGATTTATAGAGACTGACAGAGCAGCACTGTTAAACCAGCCCCAATTATCAGCTTCACAGGCAGAAGGATGATTAAAATTTAACAACATATCTCAGCTTGTTGCCATTCGACAGAGTTGCTGCCATCCTCCTGTCAAGGGGGATAAAGAAATGGGAGAGTTAAAAGGGGGAATATTTTTAAGGTAAAAGTCTTCCCTTGACAGTGTAGGAGAATAAATCAGCCATGCAAAGAAAAAGATCAGAAGTAATTTTCCCCGATAATGACTGACTTCGATTCTGCATGTCAAATGGTTACTATTTATGGATGTAATGGAGAAAGAAATTCTCAGCTAGTGCTTTAATTTCTAATCTGCTTAGTCATGACATTCTTGCCAATGTTCCATACATTAAAACATCTGCAATTTACTTTTTTTTTTTTAGTCAAATAGGCTACTAGGGCTATGCTTTATTTTCATTGTATGTATTAAAATAATGTAACAATTTGAATTTGGGGTTCAAGCAAACCATCTGTGGAATTGCAGTGACCAAGTCCCCAGAGGGGGCAGTATTCTTCCACACCACTGAGGTACCTACAAAGGTTCCAAGTCAAGGAATGTCTTTTGATGTGGATCACCCCTCTTGGATATATTAATTGAAATTCAGATAGCTTTGCAAATGGAGCTCCACACTAGAATGGCATAGAGGACTCTAAGAATGCCTTGGAAGCATCATGTGCAGGCTCTGGAGACCCATAGGCTATAGGTACACAATTATGAGCCAGAAGCTAAGGTTGTAGATACAGCAACTTTTCACTGAGTCTTAAAACTATAGATTACATATGTGTGATCATGAGACATGACAAACACAGTTGTTTCCCTGTCTCATTAATCATTCCTGTGCAGTGCAGACTCAAGTTAGATCTTTCGAGGTCTTCATCCAGTTGTCATAGAAACAGGCCATGGGCAGCAACTCCTGCAGAGATCTTATGGTGTAGACAGCTCTCCTTACTCCATGTGGCCTTAAATCAGTCTTCAGTCAGTGGAGTAGCTCTGGTTCTCTCTGGCCCACCCACCATCTCTATCTTAGCTTCGTTTCTGTTGCTCTGATGAAGCATCATCAGAAGCGACTCTGGAAGGAAAGAGTTTACTTTGCTTTACATCTCTCAGCTCATAGTCCATCACTGAGGGAAGTTAGGACAGGTACTCAATGCAGGAAAATAGAGGCAGGGACTAAAGCAGACGCCATGGAGGAATGTTGCTTACTGGCTTGTTCTCTGTGACTTGCTCTGTCCTCCTTCTTATATGACCCAGGACCACCTGCCCAGGGGTGGAACCACCAACTGTGAACTGGACCCCTTTATATCAATAATTAATCAGGAAAATACAGTACAGGCAATCTGATGGAGATAATCTCTCAAGTAAGATGACTCTAGCCTATATCAAGTTATCAAAAAATCAACCAGAACAATTTCCTTGTTCTCTTCTCATCTTGTCCCAAAAGACTGTTGGTGACACTGACGTACAGCTCCTCATTCACCTACCACACGTAGGAGCTGCAGTTGAGGAAAAGGATGGCAGGGCTGTTCAGCCAGTGCTGCTAAACCATCCCTGTGGTCACCGCTCCACATCATTCCAGGTTACTCACAGCCACTTGACAAGTTGCCTCTACTGAAAGACCAGAGTGCCAAGGCTGTTGCTAGCCAACAGTCAATGGGGTACATAAAGGCTTTCACCTCGAGGGAATGCTTTCAAAAACACTGAACAGAAAAAAATAAATTCCAGCTAGGCAGTGCATGCCTTTAATCCCAGCACTTAGGAGGCAGAAGCAGGCGGATTTCTGAGTTCGAGGCCAGCCTGGTCTACAGGGTGAGTTCCAGGACAGCCAGGGCTACACAGAGAAACCCTGTCTCGAAAAAAAAAAAAAAAAAAAAAAAAAATAAATAAATAAATAAATAAATAAATTCCATTTTGGATACTTCTATCAAGGATCCAACCCACAAGGCTTGGTAAAACCAGCCACCCTAGAAAGCTGTCCTGAGATGGAACTTTAAGCTGGATCTTGATTATTCCTTGTTCCCTAGCAATGATGACCCTCCATGTGGTACTCAGCAAAATCCAGAGAGTACCCGCATAGAATGGCAGCTATACAGAGTGGGAGGGAATGCATTTGTGGATGCCTGCAATATACAGAGAAAAGAGAAGTCACTAAGTGTGTCAGATACTTGTCTCACTGCTGTGAGAAAATATGTACAAAAGCAACGTAGGGAAGGAGGGGCTCACTCTGGTGAGACCATCACATGGTAGAGAAAATATAGCCCCGGGAACATGAGACTCCTGGTCACAAGACATCCATAGTCAGGAAACAGAGAGAGATGAATGTTCATGTTCCCTTTTTATTCAGCCCAGGATCCTAACCCATAGGTTTGTGCCACACTCATTCAGAATGGGTCTTCTCTCCCTAACTAACCCTCTCTAGAAATACTCTCACAGGCATAGTTAGAGCATGACTCCTAGGTGATTCCAAATTTCATCAAGTTGGCAATGAAGATTAACCATCACATGGGATGATGGTATTGGCTTGTTAATGCTCCCATAGACACTGCAATAGAAGTAGAGACATGAGCCACTCATAGCCAAGATATTCATTACTGAGGCATGAGAGCCAAGAAACACTTGATCCTTACAGAGGCTCTACTCTCTGTAGACAAATGAAGCTGAGGGACAAGATCCAATGCTCAACTACCAGAGGGACTGCATTGTAAAGGAAGTCAATTCCCATCCAAGCCAAGTCTACTAGGTCAGGCCCTCGGTAGGGAGAAACATCTGGGCAGATGTCTTCCGTATTTTGAACCCTTATATCAGAGTCCCCAGAACACTCTGGATGCTATAGAAGTGGCCTACTACTCCTTATCTGGAAGTACCCACTCCCTCCCTGCTCCCCACCAATCTTGCTGGAGGAAGTACTGAGAGTCTTCCCCTTCAGATAACATGCAGCCTCACCTAAATAGGCAGGCTGTGCCCTAAAGCTGCTGTGAGCTCACCCAGGACACACAGAAGAAGTACACATGAGCTGTATCCTGTGGGCTATGACAGAAAATTGATAAAGAGGTCATCAGTTTGAGAACATTCTTAAGGGAAACAATATTTAACCCCCTGAGGGAACAAAGAAACAGATGTTGTGAACTTTCTGACTTCTAAACTCTTAAGAGACACAGAAAAGATGTCAATCCATGCCAAGCAATATGGAAATGTGAGAATTAGCTAATTGACCCTAGAAAAGGCTGAAAGAAAGGCAAAGTCACAAAGATATACAATGCAGAATCTGAGAACCTACCAGATGACTGTGTTATTCCACCCTAGAAGACATACCAAGGCAGGTGACCCATATCTCATGACTCTAAGCCAGGAGTGACCAGAGAAAGAGCCAGCATCTGCTATGGCAAATGACTGCAGTGTGGAAGGTAGGGTCTCAGAGCAGCAGAAGCCACTGGGTGGCACCCAGCTGTCAAAATCCAGCTGAGAGCAATTATCATAATGAATAGCAAGTCTGAACCCTGACAACCTGGCCACAGAGCCCTTGCAGTGATTTGGAAAAGACAATTCCCAACAGGCTAAGTGCCCCGGCCCGCGGGGATTCAACGAGACCTTAGGGAAGGGGGCGAACGAATGAAAGGACAAGAGATACAAAGAATGAGAGCAAGTCTGAGGTTCTGATCAAGCTCTGAAACTTTAATTTTGGGGGCAGGTTATAAAGACACAGCAAACCGGGAAGTTTGGGCGAGGGTCATTGCTTAGGGCTATCCTACTATGGAATCCTTATCGCCCTAGACCTTCCCACTGTCATAATCTTATCACCCTAGACCATCCCACTGTCATAATCAGCTCCAAGGAAATGCCAGACGTTCTTTAAGTTCCTGGGACCTGAGACCTGTGAATGTCCTTTCTTAACCTTGTACTGACTAGACTTTCTAAAACAGCAGGTAATTTCCTGGGCTTGGCTCCTGGCAGCTAAGTAGATGGGCAATTGTGTAGTGTGTGTGTGTGTGTGTGTGTGTGTGTGTGTGTATGACTCCCCAAAACCCTATGAAGCTTCTCCCCAGACTCATGGTGCTCTTTTGGGAAGCTGTTCAATCTGGGGAGGAGGCTTAGCTGGTGGGAAAGGAATGAGTCTTTAAGATGTGGACCCTTGACTCCTGCTGTGCTAGCTGCCATGATGTGACCAGCTGCACTCTCCAGCCACCATGATGTTCTGCCTAAGCTCTTGGGACCAAGAAACCATAAGCCAAAACTCTCTAAAGCCATGGGCCAAAGGAAGCCTTTTTTTTTTCTTAAATTACTTATATGGTATTTGGTCATAGTAATGCATAGTACTCTCTCTGCAATGGCACAGCAGATGGATGGAGGAAGAGACGATACTTAGTAATCAATGTTCATTTCCTTTTGAAACTGTGTTGGAGGAAGATCTAAACATTTTGTACACCCTCTAGGCATGGGACTAAGTTGGCATCCATATAGTCTATGTAGATTGGTGTATTAGTCAGGGTTCTCTAGAGTCACGGAACTTATGGGATGTCTCTATATACTAAGGGAATTTATTGTAATGACTCATAGTCTGTAGTTCAGCTAACCCAACAATGGGCAGCTGTGAATGAGAAGTCCAAGAATCTGGTAGTTGCTTAGTGCCACACAAGGTTAGGTGTTTCAGCTGGTCTTCTGTATAAGCTGGAATCCTGAGGAAGTAAGTTCCCACAGATGTGCTGGCAAGTAAGTGCAAGCAGACGAAGAAGAAATTGTGAGCCTTCCTTCTTCCAGTGTCCTGATGTAGGCCTCCAGCAGAAGGTATGGCCTAGATTAAAGGTATGTACCACGATGCTTAAACCTAAGCTGTTCTTTACTTGGAGCTTGCTCTGTCCCAGGCTGGCTTTGAACTCTAAGATCTGGTTGCCTCTGTCTCCTGGGATTAAAGGCCTGTATCACCTTGCCTGGGCCTAAGCTTTTCATGGTAGCTATGCTGCAAGATCCTGATCAAAAACCTGTGTCTTCTATCCTCAAGATCTGCATCACAGATCCATTTCTGGAATTTATTCCAGATACAGTCAAGTTAACAACTAGGAATAGCCATCACAATTGGTACATATGAGAGCCAGGTAGTAAGTGGAAGATTAGGACCACTGTTCAAGGTGGATCATAGAATCTACAGACCCACTCTCTGACCATTTCCAAAATCTCTGAATATATGACTAGAATAAATATATTTGGCAAGTGGATTAGTTACTTCTCCCAGGCCGTGACTACCAAATATCTGACAATACCAACCTAAGGCAGGAAAGATTTGTTGCTGTCTTACAGTTCAGAAGGCATACAGTCATCATGGTAGGGACAGTATGGTGGCAGCAGGAGACAGCTGATCACATCCACAGTCAGAAGAACAGACAGGAAGTAGGGCTAAACAAGAAAAACCTCAGGTGATCTCACACACACACACACACACACACACACACAGTGACCCACCTCCTCTGGTAGTGGCTCCACCTCCTAAGGGTCCTATAACTTCCTAAGCATTGCCATCAGTTGGAGACCAAGTGCTCAAACACATAAGTCTATGGGGACATGACACACTCAAGCCATAACAGCATTCAATGCTGTGGTTGCTGTTTTATCGGAACAGTCGTGCCCCAAGGACTTCCATCACACATATTATTCTAGTACGATCTAGGTTTTTTTAATACTATTACAATTTGAAATCTGCTATGTGTTTTGAGCTCCAGATTGTGTTTATTTTACTGAAAAGGTAAAAAGTGTTTGGGACCTGAATATAAAATGTTATTACACTATCAAAAATGAAAGGCTATGTAGCACCAACGTCTCTCTTTGTCTTCGTGATACTGTCCTTTACCATGTTGCCTATGCATTTCTATAGAAACACCCTTAAGCCATTATCAAGTTGGTTTTTGTGGTCACTGCTAACAGCTAGAGCCAGAAGGAATCATTTACTACTGCCTCTCTGTATCTGAAAAATGTTCCAGTTTTGCTCTCTGGATTAACTCATGGTCTGGATATAGGTGTCAAAACTGTGGCCAATGACTTGCAAATGGCCAATTGCCCAAATCTGTTGCAGTTCCTCTGGAAGATGACAAGAACAGCTTGGCTGACCAAGCTGCTCTCCAAATACCCAAGGGCCCCATCACCTATAAGAACAGCATCACTCAACCATCTGATTTCACTGTTATTTGCTTAATGCCAGACCCTGAGGTCACAGTCGATTTAAATAGTGCACAACTGAGTGCTTGATTACCCATCTGCTGGGCCACTTGACACTAAAGCTCCCAAGAACACCCTGTCGTCAACACTTTCCTATCCAGTGCACCCAGAGATGCAAGGGCATCTGCGGTGACACATTCCGGTCATCACCTCTATCATGAGCACTTGCAAAGGCAGCAACCTGCAGCAGAGAAAGGCTGTGGTTGGAAGATCACAGAGCTTTAGTCCCAGCCCCAGTCCCTGACAATGTGAAGTCCACCCTCCATGACCAGCTTCAAATCCTAGCTGAAATCTCCCACTCTAGATAAAATAGGATTGCTAATTGCATTAAACTCTGAAAGCAAACTGAGATTTTTAACTAGTACTTATTTATCTGCTCTTAAAAGATTAAAATCTGAACATGTCTGTAACCAAAACACATAGGAGGTAGCAGCAGATAAGTTTGAAGCAGCCTGGGCTACATAAAAAATCTAAGGCCAAACCAGATATAAATAACTTTTCTTTAAGTAATGACTTAGGTCAATGGTTTTGCAACTATTTTAGAATCTTCATGTTCCAGTATTTCTTTCCCTCCCTCTCTCCCCCTCCTCCTCCCCATCTCTTCCCGCCTCCTCCCCATCCCCCTCTGTCTCTCACCTTCCTAAGTTTTTCAAACTTCAGATTTGCAATTCTCCTGCCTCTGCTTCCCAGTGCTGGGATTACAGACATGTATCATCCCACCTGGCTCCAAACATTTTTAAGAATGTATATTTCATCAAGCATCATGGCATAATTCCAGCCTCAAGTGGTTGAGGCAGGAGGATCACTAATTTGAGGCCATAATGGACTACATAAAAAACTGGTAAGAAGAACAAACTAAAGCAGTGGTTCACAGCCTTCCTAAGGCTGCAATGCTTTGTTGCTACTTCATAAGTAATTTTGCTACTGTTACAAATCATGAATATATCTGTGGGTTTCCAATGGTCTTAGGCAAGCCCTGTGATAGGGTTTCAGCACACATGCACCCAAAGAGGTCGTGACCCATAGGTTGAGAACTACTAAGCTGAAGGAATTTATATGCTGTTAATCAGAAAAAAAAAACATGTTTTTCCCCTGGATAGTCTAAATTTTTATAATTTGTTATATAACAGTTTCCTCTGAAACTGTTCCATCTTGAAACATTCCATCTTGAAGGGAAGGTAAACAACTCAAAATAGTTTCAGCAAGTCCCTCAAACTGACCACATTCACTAGGCCCCTCCAGAGTAAGCAATAAAAGCTGAGAGCCCCTCTTATACATGCCAAGCTGCAGAGATTCTCAGACAAGCAAAAGTTGCAAAAAAGACTGAGACCGGCCTGCTGCCTGAAAGAAGCAGAAACTAGCCCAGCTGTCTGGGATAGATCTACAGACTATCTGGGGCACCTGGAAAGGACACTCTGCAACCTGTTGAGCTGCCCACAGGCTGAGCAGTGTGCTCCAGGGCCCCATCTTTGTGAGCTTTCACCCATGCTGGTTTGGACCTGGGTGATACAGCTGTCTTTGAGTCATTTCTGCTCCTGTAAGTACCCCCCAGTAAAACTCACGGTTACAAACTTACAAAGCTGGACTTTGATAGTGTCTACACTTGAGTTTGTCATGGCTTCCCTCTCTGGGGTTAGCAGATGTGTGTGTTGCCTTTCCTCAGGAAAAGTTTTGTCACACAACATAACTATGTCATAAATATCATACTATACCTGTAAGGCTTTATCTAGCACAGGAATACACAAAGTCACACCACACAACAAACCTCACACAAGAGATTTGTTGGAGAGAAACAGGATGGTTATTCCATTTGAACAGGAAGAGAGACAGCAAAGGATTGTGAGGAAAGGAGGAGTTTATAGGGTTGTTCTAAAATATGCAGTGAGCTAGTAGAAAGTACAGGGTAGCCAGAAGTATGGTTTGACCTTTAAAGCTTAGTCATAGGGGTGGGGATTTCCAAGTCTCAGGAGCTCAGGAGCAGGCTGTTCTTTCCTGGGCCCCTTCTCCCTACATTACCTAAGTACTTTTACATTTCTAGCTTTCCCATATTAGCTCCTGTGAAACTGAACAGCTTAGTGAGTATGAGTAAAGTTGAGGGATGTCTTACCCTGCCAAGTGTATCTTCATAATGTTTCAGAGAGCTAGTTAGCTGCATGCCGGTGGATAAGATTTTATCCTGAACTTCACAGACCTGTGAGCTTTTCCTAGATAATGAGCCACCCCCATGCTTGATGGCTCTAAAGATTTAAAAAAAAAAAAATGATGGAGGATATTCCTAGTACAGCGCTGCACAGGTCAGCAGCTGGGGCTGAGTTCTGCTGGGCAGCTCCTCTGTCTCATCCTGGTTCACTTGTGCATCTTTGGACTATGGCAAGATCACCACTGCTGACTTCAGGTAGCCTCTCTAACAGGTCTGAGTCCTCATGGAGGGTCATCCGTCTTTGCTCCACATGGCCTCTTATCTTCTCACCCTCTAGCAGGAGAGCTGGGCTTGTTCATGTGGAGGTGGCAGGGAACAAAGAGAAGAGGTATAGGAAGACTTATACCCTAGGCTTGCCCATCCTCCCTTTTCTTTTCCCCTTAAGGTGCTGAGAAGCAAACTCAAGGCCTTGCAGGTGAGATGTGAGGACTCTACCACTGAGCTACGCCTCCAGCCCCATCCTTACCTCTACTGCATTTTACCGGACTGAGCAGGGCACAGGCTGGCAGAAATGTAAAGTCTAGGAAAGTAAAGACATCATCTTTGTGGTAAGGGAAGAATTTGTGGTTATTTTACAATGGTCTATTTGTCTTTATTGCCTGTAAATGTAAAGAATTCTCATTAATCATCATATTAAGTGGAAGCACTTATAAAAATCACAGGGTTTGTTGGTATCTTTCAAACCAGGGATATGAAGCCCAAAGCAATAAATGTCCTTGTGTGGCTTGTTGGTACCACCTGATTAACTTAAGGCTTAAACAAGAACTGCTTGGAGTTTACTCTGATTATCTAATAAATCTGTAGATAAATACATTGCAGTTGACTTAATTATCCCAGCACTCAGGAGGCTAACACAAAAAGATTACTGTTAGTTCTACACCAATCTGGCTACAGTGCGGGATCCTGTCTCAAAATCCAAAAAATAATAGTTTAATTTCATGCTTCCATTGTTGTATTGCCTCTAACATACTCCTCTGATGTGCTACTTCATGGCCACCTCCTCAGAAACTTGTTCAGGAGTCTGCTCAAACGTGTCTCCAGTTTTTCACTTCACGGTGTAATCTGATTTCTCAGACAGATTGCCTCACCTTTCTTGCCCTCACCCACCCTCTTACAAAGGTCTTCTCCCAACACACTCAGCTGAGTCTGGCTCCACCTTTCTCACTAGTTTGTCCCTTTTTTATGTTTCCATGGTATCTTAATTAGGGCTTCTATTGCAGTGAAGACACCCCCTGACCACAGGCAACTCTTATTAAGGAAAACATTCAATTGGGGCTGGCTTACAGTTCAGTGGTTTGCTCTTGGGGGGTGGAGGAGGGTACATGGTGGCATGCAGGCTGACATAGTGCTGAAGAGATAGCTCAGAGTCCTACATCTGGATCCATAAGCAGCAGGAAGTGACTGTGAGCCACTGACCTGATTGGAGTTTCTGAGACCTCAAGGCCCATCCCCTAGTGACACACTTCCTCCAACAAGGCCACATCTACTCCAACAAGGCCACACCTAATAGTGCCACTCCCTATGGACCTATGGAGCCATTTTTATCCAAACCATCACACATGGATTCTTTTCAGGTAGTGCCCACATATATTAGAACCTTTTCCGAAGGTCCTCTTAGTAATAAAGCAGTCTTCTTTGCATAACCCAGCCTAAAGTCTATCAGTTCGTGATCATATTAATGGGCTTCATTTGTTTAATGTAGTCTCTCTTCACACACTTTGGCCTAGGAAAGTAATCGTCAGAATAATTTCTTTCTCCTAGATATTACCTTCAGTGGATATTAGCACAGGTTTTCTTTTTTCTTTTTATCCCCACAAAATTTTTTTTTGCTAATATTCCGTCTAGGGATAAGTGGTACAGGACTGCAGATCTCTGCTGAGACTGCCATTTTTCCATACTATGATTTCCTACTTTTGCTTAGATGCTAAGTGTTTTATAGTTTCTACATGGGTGGCTTCACTAACAGTTTGTTTGGAGAATTTAAAGGTCAACATTCTAGGGTAAACAGTTTATCTCCCAAAAATACATGTTAAAACTCAAACCTTAAGCACCTCAAACTATTATCTTATTTAAAATTTGGTTCATTAAAGGCTTAATTACATTAAAATAAAGCACCCAAGATAGTTAGTGGACTCTGGTTTAATGATTGTGTTTTTACAAAATTTAGATACAGATGTTTGTAGACATAAGATGGCACACAGAGGAGTGGTTACATAACTGAAGTGTCACATCTAAAATTCAAGGAGTGTTTGCCTGCTTGTCTGTGGCTGAAGAACCAGGCATGACACATTTGCCTCTCTGGCATCTTCAAAGGAAATATAGTTCCACAAAGAGTATAATATTTTTTTTCTGGCCTTTAGACCTGTGACTAAATACACTCTGTAATTTTTTTTTCAACCCTAATAAAATCTATATTGAAGGGATTTCTTTTATTTGTCATGTATGAATTGTTAGCACAGATTTTCCCTGAGGAGAAAAAAGGAAGATATTGCCTACACAAAATTCCACTGGATGCTATCAAATTTATAATCACCCCCTTTGAACTTTTCTCCTCATGTATTTCCTGAAATGTTTTAACTGTGTGCTATGTTTGATATGTTAACATTTTCATCCTAAGTTCAATTCATTGAAAGGAGACCACTTGCAGGGACTGGTATAACAACATGAGACAGTGATGTAACTCTTTCCAGGTGAGGCTGGCAAGCACAGTGTAGGTTGGCAACCTGGGGCTCCATTTGGCTTAATTTTCACAAGTCCTTTTCCCAACAATGTGTCTCCCAACATGGAACCCTTACCTAGCCATAGCTATGTACAAACAATTGACTCTTCCTCAGTGGTATCTTAGCAACTCATCTTGTGATTCCTTCCATTCAGAAATGTCTCATAACACAACCAAGAACGAGAGGCAAGAGGCCAGTCCAGCCTGAACCAGTTTGGGATGCATAAAAGTAACCCAAACTGTGTCTACTGAGTGAACTTTTAGGAGAATTCTCCTTTTAACCACCTTATGTCTATGCATGATGAGGCATGCAAATTGGGATCATTATAACTATGTGCAAGAAAGGCTTACATGACCCAAGATCACCAATCCAAGCAGGTAACCCCAAATACTTAGCAAACAGCTCCTTCTTCTTTGAGACCTAACAAGAGACTCAGTCACCAGTACTTTTGAGTACAGTAGCCCATCTTGTACTGTCTCTTTAAATAAAACTCTTGCTGCTTTTCCATTTGTGTGCAGTTTATAGTTCTTTAAGTAAGGGTTACTTAAGACTACTACTACTACTAACAAGACTACTGTCAACATGCAAACCCAGTGGTATCTACATAGAACAACCAAAGACCTTGCTGTCCTATTTATATAAGTGTGAGCGACCTCATTTTATAGCCTCTCTTCTACCACATGTGCTGGACAGTTTTACGTCAACTTGACATAAGCTAAAGTCATCTGAGAGGAGGGAATCTCAATTGAGAAGACACCTCCATAAGGTCAGGCTGCAGGCAGGCCTGTAGGGCATTTTCTTAATTAGTGATTGGTGGGGGATGGCCCAGCCCATTGTGGGTGGTATCACCCCTGGGTTGGTGGTCCTGGGTTCTATAAGAAAGCAGGCTGAGCAAGCCATGGGGAACAAGCCAGTAAGAGGCACTCCTTCATGGCATCTGCATCAGCTCCTGCTTCTAGGTTCTTGCCCTGAGTTTCTGTCCTGACTTCCTTTGACGATGAACAGCAGTATGAAAGGGTGAACCAAATACACCTTTTCCTCCCCGAGTTGTTTTGGTCATAGTGCTGTATCACAGCAACAGTAACCCTAAGACATCAAATGAACAGTGTCCCTCCACATTGCTTTATCTTAGTATATAACACCTTTCCACCTTGGCATGCTTGATATGCTTTTGTCTATTAACTCATTTCTCTACATGAAAATATACATACAAGCTGACTTTTCTCTATAGGAAAAGTCATAAAGTGTTAAAATTTATTGAAGATTAAGTTGTCATTACAATCATAATTGATAAGCAAATGCATTATGAGTTTATTAAATATAAGATAAATCTCTTAATATGATGATTGTAGCTTTTTTCTTTTTTTCTTTTTATTTTATTTTATTTTTTATTGGATATTTTATTTACATTTCAGATGCCATCCCCTTTCCCCAATACCCCTCCCTAGAAAACCCCTACTCCATGCCCCCTTTTCCTTTTTGCTTTTATACAATTTTTTTAATGTTAATCAAAGGCTTTATAAGTTTGATAATGCTCAATCAGAAGTGTAACCCAATACCCAACCTAGATATATCAACTATCTTTGACTGGTGGAGACACGTGAACATCTGCCTCCATGTCTCCCCCCGCCCCTTTCTCTCTCTCACCTAGCTTCTCCTCTCCTTCTTCTCCTCCTCTCCTTACTCCTTCTCTTCCTCTCACCTTGTAGCTTCTTTTCTTTATCCATTTACATTGCCCTGACGAAATTCTACAGGTAACTGACACATAATTCTGACAGGTAACTGACACATAACAGAGATTTAGAGTCTTAGAAGCCAAGGTCTCATCAGATTCAGAGTGTGGTGGGGTCTACTTTCTCATGGACACCTTCTCATTGTGTTCTCACACCCTTTAAAGTCTTTTTACATGTATGTTTTGCCTGAATATATGCATTTGCACCACGTGTGTGCCTGGTATCCAAGGAGTTCCAAAGAGGGTATCAGATTCCCTGGAACTGGACTTGTAGACAACTGTGTATGCAGAGAACTAAACCCAGAACCTCTGTAACAGTGAGTGCTCTTAACCTCTAGGCCATCCCAGCCAATCCCACCCATCTCCTTTTCCCTCAAGACTTGGTCACTTTCCCCAAGACCTCACCTTCAAGTAAACTTGAGAAGTTCAGTTTTGGTGCACTCATTTCTCCAGAGTCAACATTCAGACCATAGCAGGTTGTTCTGCACATTCGAGAGGGTTTTTTTGTTTTTTTTTTTTGTTTGTTTGTTTTTTTGTTTTTTTCAGGAAGAGGGTATGAGGCACTGATTCTTGAATCCCTGGTTGTTTTTACCTGTTGCTACAAAGAGAATACATGAAGCACAGACTCCAATCTTAATTATCTGTCACTCATGTGAACCAGTGAGATGAAGGGGAGGACTGTATTGAGTCTTTCAAACTCTCTACATTTCATATACCCTCCCCAATTTGAGTAATGATCTATATTCAAACATCTATTTGCTGACACATAGGCCCACAACTCAACAATCTGTTTTGCTGAACATACATGGCTAGCGTACATACCAACCACACTTGCTAAGCACCCTGCTGCCCTGTTCTTACAGTGAGTGACATCTCTTGGCCTGAGAAGCCCCTTGGGGATTGTTGAGATCTAAGGAGACACTGGTACAAATTTCTCTCAGCCTTTGGCTAAAAGCTACCAACTATATGGACAATTCAGAGAAGGGAGGTGTGCCTCTAACCTTTCCTAAGGGATGCACTGCCTCTGGCTTCCAAGGATGTTTTCTGTTTAAACCTGTCCTTTGTTCAAGAAAACTTGAGCTACATATGACCGTGAGATAATCACAGAAAACTGTCTCCTAGCTTTAACTATGTTTTCACCAAAGTCTTGAGAGCTGTGAATTTTTTATTGGATATTTTATTTATTTACATTTCAGATGTTATCTCCTTTCCTCATTCCCCCAAGAAACCTCTATCCCATCCCCCCTCCTCCTGCTTCTATGAGGGTGTGCCCTCACCCACCCACACCTACCTTCCCACCCTCGAATTCTGCCCACACTGGGGCATCCAGAATTAACTCACTTGATTTATTGGAAATAGTTGCCTTTAACTTAATTAATTAAAGTCCCTAGACTTTTATAGAATTGCTGTCAAACAAGACTGCTTTCTATTTAGGGGTAAAGAAAGAAAGACAAATGGATGAAGAGATGAACAGACAGATAGGCAGGTGTGTGTGTGTGTTGGAGATCTAACCCAGAACCATGTATGTTCTAGGCAAATGCTCTATCACTGAGCTACATCCCAAACTCTCTCTGAATTTTTTTTTTTTTTTCGTGACAGGGTTTCTCTGTGTATCTCTGGCTGTCCTGGAACTCACTCTGTAGACCAAGCTGGCCTAGAACTCAGAAATCCGCCTGCCTCTGCCTCCCAAGTACTGGGATTAAAGGCATGTGCCACCATTGCTGGCATGAATTTCTTATTTTGAGGCAGGATCTCACTATGCTGCCCAGGTTGACTTTAAACTTGCTCTATGGCTCAAGCTGGCCTTGAACTTGAACTCTTCCTGCTCTGTCTCCAAAGTAACTGGGATGGCAGACCTGGGCCATCCATCTCTAAGAATCCCTGTAACAACTAACCCCCTAATATAGTCCGTTATTTCCAGAGCTGATGTGGATTGAAAGCCCGGATTCTGAGCCTTCCCCTGTGTAGAAGCAAGCATGGATAGGAGAGCACTGTTGTGATAAGTGACTGCTGTCTTGGTGCAAAGAGGTATCCTGGCTCCTAGATTTCAGAATCAGTGCTGAGGTTCCCCATAGTTCTCATACTTGTAGCACAATACTTTTAGAAAGTGGTATGCCTCCTGTTTATGAACTGAAAGTTGACATGGGAGAAAGGAAAGAGGGAACCAGGATGATGTCACAATCACGGGTACATTGGGTTAAAGTGTGTCCTGCATCTGCCCTGCCACGGGGCTAGGACTGTAAGGCCTGCCGGGAATTCACGACCACCCCAATAACTGCAAGACACCAAACTTGATGCAATTAACACGAGGTATATTTGATTTCAATTCGTTGAGGCCGCATTCAAGCCAGTCCTACGCAGAGGCAAGCAATAAAGTAAGACCCCCTTAGAGAAGAGGAAGAGCTTTTTAAAGAGAAAAACCGCAACCCAGGGAGACGAGGGGGGAAATCATGATTAGGTATCTATAGAAAGCACCTGTCCAGTGTTCAGCTTCCGTGACAGGTTCAAGGAACGGTCATGGGGAAATATCTCATAGAATCAAATCCTATCTAATTTATCTTGTGGTCAGTTCTGTTCCTGATATCCAGGGTGCACAGGCACACTAACTTGAACTCTCTGCTCAAATCCTATTTAATCTATCTTATGGTCAGTTTTTAGTTCCTGGTACCCATGGTGCACAGTCATGCTGACCTGAACTCTCAGCTCTGAACTCCTATCTTACCTATTTTGTCTTGTGGATAGCTAGTTTCCTAGGACCCAGAGCGCAGAACAAGCTGATCTGCACTTTTGACTCCATCTCTGGAAAGTTTAAAAATTTTTAACTCTTTCAGGACCACTGGGGAGACAGAGGCATGGGAAGTTTGACTGCACTCTCCCCACACTGGCGCCAGGCAGACAGTGTCGGGCTATGGGAAGCTGTGGGACCCTGCTCCAGGGGTGGGGAAGCACAGTCTGAGGTCCCCAGGGACTGCCAGGGTTGGCCTGCGGGGCCCCAGGCCTGTAGCACGGCCAGGGACCAACTGGTTCTCAGGCTCTTGGGCCTCTAGGCTTTGCTGGAAGTTTCGAAAGAGTCAAGAACAAAGTGGGAGCATACAGGCTGGATTGGCCCACAGCCAAGGGGGGAGAAAGAGAGAAAAGCTCTGGCTGTGTCCCACAGGGTTGAGAGTTCTTGGCTTATTGCGGTGGTCAGCTTGCTTGGGTTGGTGGCCACCATGGCTGGGAATGCAGAGAGGTCTTCTGCAGGAGATTAGACGGCAGCTCTGTAGGCAGAGGCCTGCTCCACTGTTCCCAACAGCAGATCCCCATGAAAAGAAACAGTCCACGGTCTTAAAATGTTTTATTGTCATGGCGGAAAGTAGATGAGAAACTGTACCCCAGTTTTCTCATGGCAGGCCTGAGGTTAAATATCTTTTGTAAGGAGAAGTGTCCGGGAAGGAATGCTTAGTTGGCTACGCCCCCCCTGGCCTTTAGGTACCTCATTAATATGGAGATCTATCTTGAGGCTCCATGGCCTGTAGTCACACGCTCTACCTGTGGAGGGGCTAGGGGGCATTGTCCTACGTAACTAAAGGACCCAAATCTATGGAGGGCTGTGGCCTCCTGTCAGGAGTCTGGAGTCTGGAGTCTGGAGTCTGGGAGCTGGTGAAATGCCTGCCGTCCCTTACAGAGGACCTTGCGGGGTCACCTGTGGGGTCTCCAGTGATTTCTAGCCTGTGATGGACCAGAAACCAGGCTGCGTTTCACAGTCCTACACAGGTACATGTCCAAGCAGCTGTAGAAAAGTGGAAATTTAGATTTGAAAATATGCTCTTTACAAATGCCAAGCCCTTGCCGGGCGTTGGTGGCGCACGCCTTTAATCCCTTTAATCCCAGCACTTGGGAGGCAGAGGCAGGCGGATTTCTGAGTTCGAGGCCAGCCTGGTCTACAGAGTGAGTTCCAGGACAGCCCGGGCTATACAGAGAAACCCTGTCTCGGAAAAACCAAAAAAAAAAAAAAAAAAAAAAAAAAAAAAAAAGCCAAGCCCACATGTCCTCATGAAGCCTGTCTGGACCCAGCTGGCTCAGCATTAATTATCTGCAGGTATCCTGAGAGTGCCATTGGCTTCCTACCACTACCTTGGCATGTGACCTCAAGGCAGATGACACGGCCAAAACATCCACACTCACTCTCTAAACAAATAACTTTGCCCACAGCGTAACTGTGCTTAGATTTCAATAGCTCTAAATATAATGTACAGGCTACACCACTCTTTCTGGTTTGAAGAATAGCATGCTAACTTTCTTTGTTATCGATCAAAGAATTCTACATTTGGAACACTAGCTGTATAAAGGAAGAGGGAGAAAATGCAAATTTAGAACATGATAAGTACGAGAAAGGATGCTTGCTGTTTAAACCACCTAGGGTCTTGTAGTTTTAGAATAAAAACTATCCTCCTTATTCTTATTTATAAAGATAATAGCAGTTAATTAGAAAAGAGTCTATCTTAGACATATGATAAAGGCAATCTTGAATAATAATAAAGGGAAGTTTGCTACACAGATCCAACTAATTATTTACAGAGATACCTCCAGTGGTGGTACCTCCAGTAGGTGGTAGTGGTGGGGGGGGGGTGTTCTGATCATTTAATATAATTTCAATTAAAGTAGAAGATTAAATTTTTGAAAGAAGCAAAAGGATTAATCAATTTTTACTTTATGTCTGGTCCATTACTCCATGTTCTGATCATATTCATTGCTCTCACATGTGAACAGAGTCTAGTCATAAACAGCACTGATTTAGTAGTAGGTCTGGGTCTTTAAACCAGTTTCTGCTCAAGAGTTACTAGGCCAATTTTCCTCTTCAACCCAGATAAGGTACCATCAACAAACCAAAGAAACATTCCACACAAGTCCAGCTTGATGAACCTAAGAGTTTATTGGGGTTACTAACAAGAGCATGAACAATCAAAACCAGCTTCATTCCTAAAAAGCCTACTCCATCATGGGTGACACTTCACTAGCTACTGTTTACTGCTCTTGTAACATTAACAGAGCCTTTATGACCTGTGAGCTCTCACTATACCCGAGTCTTATAAGTTTCATGAGCGTCCTGAGTCTTAGGTGCCTCCTCCCTCCAGCAGGGAATGCTTCATTTAGGAGAAAATAGCTCCCTAACAGTATCATGTATATGCAGTATTTAGCACACTAAAACAGAACATATGATCACTGAAGTCAACAGGTTCCTGAAAACACCATAAGCAGAGCAAAGATCTTTGTTTATAAAAACAAACTATTGCAATTAATAATTAGCCATTGTCCCAGCGTCTGTTGCTTGGTGTGTCTGCATAAACAGCCCTTTATCCTGAGCCACCTGTGAGCACTCACAGGAAAGGCAGTACAATGGGTGCTGTTTTGAGAAATAGCTTGCTGTCAACAGCCCTAAGCAGATACTGGGCCAGCTCCTTCCATTGGAAGTGCTACACGAATCATTTGGGTTGAGAAGCCAGGAAGGTCCTACATCTCTGCCTCCCATCATTTTGTATATTTTAACGATTGCTTGTCAACAGGGTAACTTTCTAGCTCAGGCTGATCTGGAAGTCACTGTTGGGAGCCGACTTTAAGCAGAAAGTGGCTAGAAAGCAACTATCAACTTTGCAGCCATCTGGAACCATATACCCTGATGAGAGACTTGTTTTTCAAAAGCCTATAACAGCTGAAGCACACTCTGATAAATATATTGTTTATCCCACATAGCTTGTTTTGCTATTTAGTGACCCCAGCTGTATGGTGCACGTGGTAAAATGTTTTCACCTGTGTTCCCCTGATTGTGCTTATAAATACCCAGGATTCCCTTGTAAGTGTGTGGTGTAGTAGTAGTAGGTGTATGGGTGGTAGTCAGTAGGAGGGGTGAATATAGTCTGTGGGAGACAGTAAAGGAGACTTGACTAAAGATCCTCTGGTTTGTTTCCATTCTTCATGTCTCTTCCCTTCTTCCCCCCACTCTCTCTCTCTTGCTAGACCCCGACCTGTGGAACAGAGCAGGCCGCAACAACTCACTATGAGGATTCACTGGCCAATAACTACTGCCATAGTTCAGGAAGTGTCAGTTGAGAAATGGAGTCAGCTCTTGGGCAAGTCCATTGGGCCAAATCAGCAGGATGAGACAGTTGCTCCTAGGCAATGAGGCAGTTGGACGTTTATCACTCAGGTCTCCCTGGACCACCATGATGAGGCTGAGCAATGGCACCTTTGGGCTCTTTACAGCATTCAAGCCCAGGGCACCTTCTTAATAAATGTGCATGCTAGTGCCATCACAATGAGAGTCTGCTACTCCAACTCAGGACTATCCCAATGGGTGCTATTTGTCCTGGAGCTCTACACTGAACTGGCTATGATCTTCTCAGCTCCAGCATGTCTGAGTCTCTTATATGGCCACAGCACTTCCTCCTTTCACAGGACTGTCCCCTGCTTTTTCTGTACTTTCTTCCAAATGCCTGTCTTCCCATAATGAATCTTTTACCCCCAATTCCATCTTAGCATTTACTTTCTACATATCCCAAAATGACTCTTAGAGTCACCAGTTCATAACAAAGACATAATTATAGCATAGGAGGGGAAAGGCCACATTTTAAATAAATGATCAGTGAAACATAGAAATCAATTCTGCATGGATTTTAGATCTAAGAATAGTAAAAAAAAAAAAAAAAAAAAAAAAAACACATTACTTTAAAGAGGGCCGGTAAGAAATGAGAAGTCTTGACACCCTGGATTTCACTATATAAACAGTAGCTGCTCATGAAAAGACACCATGGGGCAAAAGGAAAACACTGTTCAAGTTTCTTTTCTGTTTCTGTGACAAAAATGCCATGATGAAAAGTGACTTAAGGGAGAAAGGGTTTATTTTATCTCACAATGTTTTATTTATTTGCTTGCTTATTTATTTAATATTTATTTTATGTATATGAGTTCACTATCACTTCCTTCAGGCACACCAGCAGAGGGCATTGGATCCTATTACCGATGTTTGTGAGCCACCATGTGGTTGCTGGGAATTGAACTCAGGACCTCTGGAAGAGCAGTCAGTGCTCTTAACCACTGAACCATCTCTCCAGCCCCTTTTTATTTTATTTTTACATCATTATTTTTAACATTCCAACTACAGTTTTTCCTCCTGCTTCTTCTATGAGTCCTTCCCCCACCTCCCCAGATCCACTCTCCCTCCATTTCTTTCGGAAATGGAGGGCAAGCCTCCAGTGGATATCAACCAAACATGGTATATCAAGTTGCAGTAAAACTAGGCACCTTTTCTCATATCAAAGCTGAACAAGGCAACCTAGTATGAGAAAGGGGGTCCCAGACCCTGCTCCCACTATTAGCAGTCCTACAAGAAGACCAAGCTACAATATGGTGGTTTCTCAGAAAATTGGTAATCGCTCCACCTCAAGACCCAGGCATATCATTCCTGGTCATCTACCTAAAGGACATATGCTCAACTATGTTCATAGCAGCTTTATCCGTAATAGCCAGAAGCTATAAACAATCAGTATGTCCCTCAATAGAAGAATGGGTAAAGAAAATGTGGTACATTTACACAACAGAGTATCACTCAGCTGTTAAAAAACAATGACATCATGAAATTTGCAGGCAAATGGATGAAACTCCTTTTTTTATTAAACAAGGTCTTGGTATGCAGCTCAAACTAGCCTTCAACTTGTGATGCTTCTAACTCACCCTCTCAAGAGCTCGGCTCACAGGGATGCAACACCACACCAGACTGATGATTCCAAGTGTGGCCAGGGAAAATGCAGTAGCAACACACAGCTTGTGCTGAGTCCTTGGCGTGTATTGAGTCAAAATATTTAGCAGCACTGAAGCACATAAAAAGCAGTATGGGCCTAAGGCTCTTACCAGGAAGAGGAGGAATGAAAGAAAAGAAATCAAGAATGAAAGCAGAAAGGCCTGCTGGGGTTACTCCTGTGGAGCCTCAATCGACTGGGATTTCAAAGGAATTAGAAACATAACAACACAGCTCTGGTTTCACTGAGCATCTCCGTGTCTGTGTGCTTCTAAGTCCCAAATGTGTCACTGCAGCTTCCTCCTAGCAACAGGAAGAACGTGTTTCTGTGTTTCCATCAGGCTGAGCTCTCTGGTGACAATTGCCCGATGTCCTGTTACTCTGATAAATCATGCCACACCTAGCTCTTCTTGTTATATTTCACATATTCTCAGGGGTAAAAATGTCAAAGACCCAATTCTTAGTTGTCTTTTTTTTTATATAACAGAATACTGTGCCTACTCCAAGTGAATGATAATTTTGTCTTAATTCTCAAAACAATTTCAATGCATAAAATACATTTTCTCCATTCTGAATCCATTTATCCTCGGGATAGACTTCTGTTTCCTCCATTGTTGCTTTCTATTCTAGATCAGAATGGAGGCCAGAAGGACAAACACTACTAAGGATCTAGTAACTCACTGGGCAGGCTTTATGTTTTCCAGTATGTGTTATTTTGGTCCACTGAGCTTCATTTTAATTCTTTTTTGGCTGTGTTTAGCTTCACAATGTGATTAACGACTCAACTTGTCTCCCTGTGATTGTCTTAAGAATTTGCAATAGCAGATTTATTCACTCACTATAAATGCAAAACAGAGATGTGACTCTCAATGCAAATGCTACCGTTAAAACACACAGATATTTATCACCAAGTGCTTTTGTAATCAACTTCTTGGGTTTTGCACACAGTATAGTAACTATTAACTTTTTAAAATACAATATTGTCTCTGATAATTATCCAACTCATAACATTGCAAAATTGAACTCTTTCTAGCTAAAGGCAGCACCGCAGTGAAATCTTCCACACTGTGCACACCTCAGGATTCTGCCTAATAAAGGGCCATGTACTTGACTGACAACTAGTTTCCCCTAGGGGATGATGTTAACTAGAATTCTGATAATAAATGGATTTATAAAGTGACTGTCACAAATAAGTTGATCACGAGTTTGACCTAAATTGATCATCTGGATAACAGACCTAATAAAAGACCAAACATCATCCCTCAGGATTCTCTCAGTGAGCCACTGGAATGTTGCTCTCTTGAGTTAACAAAGATCCCTGACTTTCCCAAGTGAGCAGGATTAAAAACCCATCTTACTGTCAAAGCTATGGACCTCCTCCTCAGTGGCTCTGAGCCTGGGTCAGATTTACATTGGCTGAACCCCCCACCCCCAATCTGGATTCCAAACACACAGAAATATTTGTCACTTGATCTGTTAATGAGCATTCATCAATGTGACAGCACCTGTGTAAAGCATCTTAAAAGAGGAAGTTACTTTGGCTCAGGGTTCTGAGGTTTCAGTCCATAGTCAACCATTTCCTCTGCTTTGGGCCTGAGGCAAGGCAGGACAGCAGAGAGAACACATGATGGAAAGTGGTAGTCAGGAAGCCAAGAGAGGGAGGGAGAGAGGGAGGGAGAGGGGAAGGGAGGGAAGGAGGGAGGGAAAGGACAAGGGAGGGAGAAAGGGAGAGAGAGGGAAAGGGAGGGAGAGGGGAAGGGAGGGAAGGAGGAAGGGAGGGGATGAAGGGAAGGAGAGAGAGAGAGAAAGAGAGAGAGAGAGAATGAACAAAGGACAATATATAGTTTCTACCAGTCTACCAATAATGCCATCAGATTCCAAACCCTCATGGGCTGATAAATCAAAACCCTCATGACCCAATCACTTCCCCAAAGTCCATCAGCTCACAACTGAACCAAACCCCTGTTAAACGCCCCTCAGGAACACTTCAAATCAAAACCATGACACTTGGACATGGTACACTGCCTGTCTCTCCTTTTTGTCCCACAATTAGTTTGGCAGTGGGATATAGAACACAGCACTCCAGTCAGACACTAGAGAAGTCTCAATCCTCAAACCAGAGAGGCACACATTTTCCAGCATGGTAGTACATCTGATAGCTTGTAAATGCTAACGCTATTTCAAATCCACTTACCTATTCCTTTTCTTTTTTTTCATTTCTCTTTTTAACTCAAGAAAGCAGATCTATATTTAACAGTACACCTGAAGCTACAGAAAATTGCTCAGGCTAAGAGAAAACGCCTCCACGACACCTGAGCTGCCAGTGCGTCTGGTGTTAGACAGTCTGCCTACTCCTGTTTTCACAGGAACCGTGTTCATCTTAATTTGAGTAAAAACGTGTTTCTCAAGGTTGCGATTCCTACAGGTCTTTAGTGACAGACTGGGACTAGGTATATCCTATTATAACCTATTTAGCCGCAAACTAGGGTATGCAGCCTCATTGACTATGCAATCAGGACTCAACACTTAAGTTCTACTCTTTAAAAGTATGTTATTCATCTTTCTTAATGCTGTGGCAAAATACTGACAGGAAGCAGTCTAAGCAAGATTGGCTTACATTCTGAGGAGATACAGTCCATCTTGGCAGCAGGAACATGAGGCAGTCGGCCATGTTGCTTCTGCTGTCAAAAAGCAGAGATGAAGCCTAGTGCTCTAACCCTGCCCCATAGCAAAGGGCCTCCTCTATCCCCTCTGGGAGAATGAACTGATCATCTCCTGGGTAAGACATAAGTTTAGTTGTCACAGTCTTAGTTGTCACAATGTCCCATCACCCCATAGAGACTTTCTTCACTAAGCCATCAGCCATGTATCTTTACCCAAGTGTAGGGCTTACAGTTTTGAAACCCTTAAAGGAGTGGATGTGAGATTTACTCTGTTTTTTTTTTTTTTTTAATGTTATGTATATGAGTACACTGTAGCTGTCTTCAGACACACCAGAAGAGAGCATCAGATCCCATTACAGATGGTTGTGAGCCACCATGTGGTTTCTGGGAATTGAACGCAGGACCTCTGGAAGAGCAGTCAGTGCTCTT
The DNA here is from genome assembly GCF_011762505.2 of Arvicanthis niloticus. NCBI lineage: Eukaryota > Metazoa > Chordata > Mammalia > Rodentia > Muridae > Arvicanthis > Arvicanthis niloticus. The sequence goes on from NC_047666.1 coordinate 85,463,838, forward strand.
AACCTCTGAGCCATCTCTCCAGCCCCTACTTCTACTCTTTAAACTGAAACATCATTCAAATACATGACTTCCCTGTTGCCTCCAGACATCTGCAGAGCACAATGGTAGACAAGGAGGTAGACTGGGAAGTGAACTATTACATAATTGCTGTTAGCCTAGAAGAAACAGCCGGGTGAGCCGGACGGTGGTGGCGCATGCCTTTAATCCCTTTAATCCCAGCACTTGGGAGGCAGAGGCAGGCGGATTTCTGAGTTCGAGGCCAGCCTGGTCTACCGAGTGAGTTCCAGGATAGCCAAGGCTATAAAGAGAAACCCTGTCTCAAAAAACCAAAAAAAAAAAGAAAAGAAAAGAAAGAAACAGCCAGGTGTATACCAGTGACAGTTCCGTGCAAGTTAACTGAGACAGTGTCCCACATACTGTGGATGGGATGAGCTAGGCTGAGGTTCACCAATGGCTACTCTGAACCAACCTGGAAAGCCAAGATAATACTGAAGGCCTTCACATCCTCCAAGTCCGGGCCTCTTTCCCTCAAGCTCTCTGGGGATCTTGGGTCCAGGACACACACCCTTCCTGCTCTGTGAGACAGAAACAGCCTTTTCAGGAGCACTTCCCTGAGATTAGTGCTGTTCTGTATAGGGTCTGGGCCACTCTCAGGGACTCCCTAAGGTCCAGGTTCTCTTGGTTCAGTGCGGCTAGAAGCAGTGTCCTTTATCTGATATCAATATATTTGTGTCCAGCAATTGCAGCCACAAGCAGCTGCTGAGGTTACATTTTATGTCACGCTTAATTAACCTGACAGGATACAGCCCCACCCCTGTCTGAGACTAAGAGAAGAGGAGAGACTTGGGGGAGGCTAACAGAATGGGTTTTATGTTCTTGGCTCTTCCACGGGTAAATGTCTTGGAAAATTGCACTTTTATTGTTTCCAGGACCTGAGCCCACATGGCAGCAGCCCAGGCTTGGAAGGTCCTGTCAACTCACGCATCAGCTTTCACAGGGTGGAAACCTCTGTAAGATTGAGACCGTTTAGCACAACATAGATCTAATGACAGGGTCCCAGCAAACAGCAGTCCTCAATCCTTGAAGTGGTAGCCTTCCTGTTGTGACAAGAACACCATTTTAAGGGAACTTTCTAGAAAGTGTGTGTGTGTGTGTGTGTGTGTGTGTGTGTGTGTGAATTCATATGCTCAAAAGGAAGGATCAAGGCACAGCATGGAACAAGCAGATGAAGCTTTATATATGCTATTTTCTCTGTGAAGATTGAAGCCAATAACCCAGGATCACTACAGTCTTCTCTGCAGTGACAGGCTGTCACATGGTCCTGTCAGTGCTCGTGGTAGAATGCTTGCCTAGCACACACAAATCCCTGGGTTTGAGCTCCAGCACCATAAAAACAGTAAGCAAACACATAAATAAGTCAATCATCTGTTTATGCCCCAACTAGTTCTCCACTAACATCTTAATTGCATGTGTTGTCCAGAAGACAGCACTGACAACCTAACTGAAAAACAAACACACAAACAAAACAAAAACAAACAAACAAAAACAAGATTATCCCAGAGTCTTAGTCAGATTGGCTCCTTTTAAGTTCAGGTATGTTGAGTATTTTTACAAATGCTTATCAGGTTACAGCCTGTTGCTTTTCTGAATGCAATTTCCCATACAAAGCTGAGAGAATAACTTCAACTAGATTGTTTCAGGTATCTTTTACACAGCAGCTATAGATGCCCATGAAATCTCTAAAGCAACCATTTAAAAAATAGACTGTTTAGGGTTGGAGAGATGGCTCAGTGGGTGAAGAGCTTGCTGAACAAACACAAGGGCCTGGGTTCAGAACCCCCTCACCCACATACAGAGCTGGATGTAGGGGAGTGTCTGTCATCCCAGTGCTTAGGAGGCAGTGAGCTTGGGAGCTTGATGGATGCTCAGCCTTGCCAAATCAGTGAGAGACTCTGTCTCAAAAACAGGGATAGGAAAAAGAACCCAAAACTGACCTTTTCTTACACAGAGACACATGTGAACCTGTGCAAGCAAGCAAGCAAGCACGCGCGCGCGCACACACACACACACACACACAGAGAGAGAGAGAGAGAGAGAGAGAGAGAGAGAGAGAGAAAGAAAGAGAGAGAGAGAGAGATTAAACCGTTCTTTGGGAAGTGACCCAACACTTTAGATTTCATCAAAGAACATAGCAGGAAAATATTAAAAACAAAAACCTAAACTAACTATATTGTCTTTCAGGTTCTTTTCTTAAAGCTACTTTTTCTGCTTTCCTGCCAATAAAATGTAAACCTTCTTCTAATTCTGTAATGATGTGCCTACGTATATTCTATTCCTGTAAGGTACTGAGCACAGACAGAAAACCCCAGAAACGAGAATTTCATGCCTGCATGTGGAATTCACTCCAGCGATCCTAATTATGACTAAGCATTGGTTGCTGTTTTAAATAGAGTTTAAAGCTAAACTATGTAAGTAACAGATTGCCTGATACATTGTTTTTAAAGGGCAACATGGGGGCTGGAAAGATGGCTCAGCTGCACTTGCTGCTTTTTTGTAGAGGACCCAAGTTTGGTTTCCAGCATCCGCATGATAACTTCTGATCCAGGGGATCTGATGCCCTGTTCTGGCCTCACCAAGTGCCTGAACCCCAACACATACACATGCAGACACACACACATGCTGCTGAGACGTTTTGAGTTCATAATCTACCCATGTAAAGAATTTCACATTTTATTTTCACTCAGAATATATTTTAGATTTATAATGATTATTAATAAAATCAAACTTTCCAAAGTTTCCAAGAATATTTTAGTTGTTGGAGGACCCATCAGAATCACATGCTACCAGATGAGAGAAATGGAGCCTTTACTACAGAAATTATTTCCTTAGAGATTTCATTGTTTGTTTATTGAGGCTGGGTTTCACGTAGCCCAGGCTGACCTCAAATTCACTATGTAACCAAGACTACTTGGAAGTTCTGATCCTCCTGCTTCCAGCTCCCAAGTGCTGGGAGATGGGTGTGCATCTCTGCACCTAGCTTCAAAAATGTTTAAGATTCCTTTTTAAATTTGAGATGAGTAAGGCCGAGAGGTCTATAAATAGGAAGTGAATATTCTTGCTATGTGAAAATATTCTCATTGAGATGCTAACTTATTGAAAATACTGATAGGTAGTCTTTCCCAAGAATAAACTGGGGTAGTATAGATCATGCCTGCTATGCTATTGCTGTTGTTAACACTGGGAATCTGATATTTTTATAGGTCAAGAAGGGTAAACCAGAGAGGAAAAGTACTCTCAAAGCTCAAGCTATAGTAGCTACCACAGTTGACAGGAAACTCAACCTACCATTTCCTGAAAGCCAGGTTAAAAGTTACATAGCTCTTATCCAAGACCTATGCTGATACCCACTAAAGAAAGTCAAGTTTTTTCTAGATGGTGAAATATGTACTTTTCTGGTCAATTTTTGTCAACTTGACATAAACTTAGACACACCTGGGGAGACTGAGTCTCAATTAAAGAACTGCCTCTATCAGACTGACTTGTAGATATGTCTGAGGACCATTTTCTTGAATGCTAATTAACATAGTGGGGCTTAGCCCACTGTGAGCAGCGCTATCCTTACGCAGGTGGGCATGGACAGTATACAGCACATGTAAGAAAGGTAGCTGACCAAGCCACAGAGAGCCAGACAGTAAACAGCATTCTTCCATGGTCTCTGCTTTAATTCCTACTCTGGGTTACTGCTTCGAGTTCATGCCCTGACTTTCTGTCATTATGGATTATAACCTGTGAGCCAATTTTTTTTTTGTCTCCCAGGTTGCTTTTGGTCATCATGTTTATTACACTAATAGAAAGTCAAATTAGTATAAGTACATAAAACAATCTTCATATAGGAAATTTCTAAAATTAATACCTAGTATTTATGAAGTGATTTTTTTAATCCATACATCTTCCTAATATGGATGGATGTTGAAAGAACGAAGCTGTAAGAATGTGAGAAAGAGGGAAAGAGGAAGCTAGAGAAACCCGGAGCTCCCCACACCCCATTCGTCTCTTCTGTTCTGTATAGAAGGGAAGGGAACTGATCTCTGTTCACATACTCACCAGCCAGTTTCTCTTCTAACATATGTTCTCATGTTGGAAAGTAATTTTATCTTATGGGCTATTAAATTTAGTTTCTGATAGACATTAAATTAACAGCCAATTCCATCAGGAGTCTCTTCCCTAAAGGATCTGACTGATGAAACATTAACTTTCCAGATCTGTTGAGTCAGAAGAGACCACTTGGAGGCATTACTAGAAAGATGGTTTTTCTCTAGGCCTCCATAACCCCATTACAAATTCAGCAGGGTCACATTCATAATTCTTACATCATAATCCCTTTAGTTTACACGTTCAGTAACACCGGCCTGTTGTGTTTGTTTGCTTGCTTGCTCTAGGTTTTTTGAGACAAAGTCTCACTTTGTTGTAATTTTAATTTTTTTTTCAAATCCTATTTTTAATGATGGTTCTTAAACACTTTAACCTTCCTTATAATGTGTTTACAAAAAGATAAAGAGGGGGCTGGTGAGATGGCTCAGCAGTTAAGAGCACTGACTTGCTTGGAGGTCCTGAGTTCAAATCCCAGCAACCACATGGTGGCTCACAACCATCTGTAATGAGATCTGATGCCCTCTTGTAGGATGTCTGAAGACACCTACAATGTTCTTACATACAATAAATAAATAAAAATCTTTGGGCCAGAGCAAGCATGCTGGAGCGAGCAGGGCCAGAGCAAGCATGCTGGAGCGAGCAGGGCCAGAGCAACAGGGAGAAGGGAAGGGGAAAAATAAGATAAAAAAAATAAAAGAAAAAAGATAGAGAATATCTTCTATGGGGAAGTGGTGAGGTATGGGGAAAGGGGATATCTCAGCAGGCCCATGCCCAAGGCATCTCTTCCCCCTGAGGGACCAGCTACAGGATGGTAAAGTATAGAATAGAGTTTATTCAGGGCATGGGGAGGGGAGTTAAGAGGGTAGTAGAGCCAGAGAGAGAGAGAGAGAGAGAGAGAGAGAGAGAGAGAAGAGGCCAGCCATGAGCATGCTGGGGGGGGGGGGGCATGGGGAAAGGGCAAGGGGACAGAGCGGGAGCAAGAAGGCAAGAGGGGAACAAGAGAACAAGAGAGGGAGAAAGAGTCAAGAAGTCCCTTTTATAGTGTGTCAGGCCTACCTAGCTGTTGCTAGGTAACTGTGGGGTGGAGTTTAGACAGAATGCTAACACCTTATAACCCACCACCCACCAGAGAGAGTGGAAAAGAAAGGATATGGGGGCCAGGGGAGTGGACCTGCTTACAAAGATTCTTTGAGTAACTCCCATGTGTTGTCTGGAAATCAGTTCAGTTCACAGGTTACGTGCAGCAGCAGTTCAATACACTCACAAACACTTCACGGATACACCAGCAATCCTGTTCGGTAGAGTCGGGTTAGCAACTGAGGTTGACATGACCTAGCAGATACAGCCAGGCCTCATCCTCAGCTCGAGTCAGCAGGAGGGACCAACAGGAAACACCAGGAGAAGTTCTCAGCTGTCTGGCTCTCAGGGAATCGAAGATCAGAGAGACACACTAGTGTCGCACAGCTAACTGTACCAGCAAGCCAAGCTCAGTCTCCATCACTCCGTGGAGTCCTTTTTATAGCCTCCAAACATCACATGTCCCCCCACACACACTTGTCTGGCCTCAGCACGTGCATCCAATCAGCCCAAGTCCTTGGAAACAACAACAAACTGCAGTATAACACCACAAGTTTTTTGGGTGAGTTTCTTCTCTCTATGGCGTCCCAACAAATGCAGTTCAACTACAAAGTGTAAGGCAGACCGATACTTGTGTGGCGTTAGCGAAGGATCTTTCATCACATGTCCTTTCATGTGCTTGCTTTAGCAGAACATCCTCTCTTCTGTGTCTGCTTCGATGAAATGTTCCTTCACCTTTCACACCTGTGTCCAACATTCCTTCACCTGTTTGCTCCAGCAAAACACCATCCAACCGACTTTCCAAAGATCCCTTAAGTTTCCACTTCACTCTGTGGCCCTAGATGACCTAGAACTCACACTGTAGCCCAAGCTGGCCTCAGATTCAGGGCAATCCTCCTCCCTCAGCCTTCTGAGTACTGGGGTAACAAGTGTGCACCACCGCATTTAGTTACCCTTTTTTGATACTTAGATGGGAAATGTTAAGCTAATAGTCAAGTGTTGAAGGAATGATTCATTGACAGCTGACTTCCCTTTGAGTCAACAAGGGACCTTTAGCAATGGTGTTCCAGCACAATGAGTCTCAAGTGCTCACAGCCACAAAAGTCTTCATGCTTAAACACTAGACTCAGCATTCCAACCACAGCCAACAGACTATTCACACATATGAGCTCACTCTATTATCTATCTATCTATCTATCTTCCCCTCCCCCCCTCACACACACACAGACACACACACACACACACACACACACACACACACACACACACACACTCAGCAGTGCTAGAGATTGACCCTAAGGCCTTATTTATACTAGGCAAATGCATTACCACTGAGTTATCTTCCTAGCTCAAAATATTCTAAGAGTAATTGATGAGAATCTATCCACATTTTTATTTCCCCAGCCAACAAATTATTCAAAGGAGAATCTGAACACAGACACCCTCATTTAAAAAGTGATTGTGAATGCTAAAATGAATACACAGATCTCTGTGTCACAAAGAATGGTAATTACTCTCTACTAGACAAAATTCATTTTATCTCTGTGGATGAGAATTACTTATACAACTACCAGCTTTCTGTAAATTGTAGAATCACAACATAGCTGGAAATCAGTGAAATATACAAACCCATGAAAAATCAGACAACAGCACCGAGAGACTGCACACGGCCCCAGTGCAAAGAAGCCCGAGTTGTTTGCCCTTTTTAAAATCTTCTACTTTTTTTCCTGAGAATTTTAATTCCCAAATTAAAAGACTTATCAAATACACATCCCTGGGATATAACCACCCCCCAGAATGATAACAAAAATATTTCTACCTTCAAAATTTCTTTTCCCACTGCCATTATTATACTTAAGTATGAAAGTTCTGCTCATTAAAATGTTAAATTTGCATAACTTAAGAATCAGTATTGCCCATCAAAAAGAAAATCTTATTTGCATTTGTCATCACCAGACACAATTTCTAATTATCCTGTTGATAGTCTGAGATCAGAAGCAAACCTCTACCTCCTTCCACCAGAGCTTTAACAAGCAGGCTAGAATGGAAAATGAACCATTTTCTACTAACTTGCTATTTCAGTCTTTATCGTTTTCTCGGACCCTAGGTCACAGGGCAGTTCACAAGGCTGAGCAAGGAAGACTTAACTCCAACCAGCCTAACAATATTGGTACACTTTTCCTTCCTAGGGAATCTACACCACATAAGGTTTCCCAAATCTTTTCTAATTTAAGGATAAAATACAAGCATGTTTGTGTCAAAATTAGCTCAGATCTCATTATGAAAGGAAGAAGCCTCCGGGAGTTTAAAGGTCACTTGACTGACAGTTCTGTGAGCAAATGCACTGTGTGACTGAATGGTCAGCCAACGAGTCAGAGGTTCAGTGGAGACGACTACCAAGGAGCTGCTTGTTTGATTTATGGGGGAGGGCAGGTATGGTGATAGTTTACTGCCAACATGTAGCTCCTGTGTCTGTTAAACAAAACAAAAACAAACAAAAACAAAAGCCCTTGAAGTGTAGAGGTCTTCTGGCTGTTTCCAGAAGATCAAAACTTCTTTGACTGCAATTGTACTATATTTGCAGTGATCTAATCAAAATTTAGGAATAAACAAAAGTCATACCCACTCAAATTATAGGCTGACTGGATTTTGGAAATCACTTTTTACTAATTAATTGAGTAACTAATCTATAACTGATGGATTCCCCCCCCCCAAGGCTTCCCTGTGTTATGCTAATGACATTTATAATCTCTCTATATGTAGTTCAGACTCAATTATTTTGACAAATTTTTTTATATGAAAACTAAGTGGGGTTTTTTTTGACAAATATGAATCACCCCCAATTCTATAGTCAATATGATCTTCTGAGTGGTGCTGATTTGTGAACGCATGTAAACCTATGATGAAGCAGTCCCTAGGAATCATGAGCTTGCTTTTTTAGTTTCTTTCTTGGTTTTGGGGTGGTGGTGGTAGTGGTAATGATACAGGGTCTCATTTAGCATAGGCTGGCCTCAAACTCATGATATAGTGAAGTTGGCCTAGAACTCCTGATCACCCTACCTCTACCTCATGAGTACTGGGATTACAGAAGCACACCACTATGACTGGCTTAAAAATGATGTTGTTCTGTGTTTTGTTGGTTTTTTTTATTTTCTATGCATCCTGTTCACACCAAGGAATCCAGAAATAAGCACAAATTAAATCGATTTTCTTTCTTTGAATCTGAACAACAGCTGGTGAACAAGGATTTAAAAGCCACTAAAATATTTTATCTTTTATAAATAATAAATTATGTGTTTGCTTGACACTCTCCCTTGGTGATCCAATAGTTGTTGCCATTGAGCGTTCAGGATGAACAGGTCCCTGGAGTTATTAAACATCATTGTCATCAGAACGACAGATGAAGAACTGTAGTCTTCACTGCAGAAAGCTGATGCCCCAAGGTGCTCAGAAAAGCAAGCACATATGAGCACCTGTGTGTACCCACTACAAATTAAGATCTTAGCTTTTCTCATTCTGCTTTTTATTCGTAGTCTTTATGATGTAGAGCTGCACAGATGAAGATCTAGATATGGATACAGAAGACCTGCACAGATATAGATACAAATACAGATACAGATACAGATATATAAAGTTAACCTGACATTCCTCACATTAGGTTGAGTGACAAGGTGACCCACAAATTCTATTCCACATTATTGCCTATGAAACCCAGTTAATTTGTGGAAAGAAAAATATTGATGTTATCTTCTGATGCAGATATTCTCTGGTTCTGCAGCCCCCTTCTGGTGATGCACTGAACAGAACTGTGCTGTCAGTAATTGTAGGCAACCCAACCTGCATCCCTCATGTTGGACGAAGACTCCCCAAGGAGAACATGACACAAATGTGATTTTAAGGGGGGGGGCATTTAAAAGGAAATCAGTTCCCTTGTGTTTCCACCTGCTCTCCTTTCTAAAATAATCTGTCTGAGAACACATCCATGGGCATGTAGCCACCCCTTCCATCTTTCCAGTTCTTTTTCTCTAGGATTTTTTTTTTTTTTTTACAAACATAGGTCATAATTCTAATCCAGGATTTTACTGAGGCTGTGTACTCCTCTGACTGAAAATCTATGCAGATGGTGACTTGAAGTAGAGAGATCATCAAAACCTTATAAAATGTTGGCCCAAAATTCACAGTAAACAATCCTGTCTTCACCCCAATCTCCTTCTCCAACACAGAAAGCATAACACACAAGGATGATTTTTAGCAGTAGATGGTGTGATGTCTGTAATCCCAGTACTGGGGAGGTCGAGTAGGGAAGATCAGGATTTAAAGGTTATCCTCAATAGCAAAGCAAGTTTGAGACCAAGTCTCAAAGAACAGGGAGTAAATAAAGTATTCAAGGGCTGGGAAGATTTAAGTGGTTAAAGTGTTTACCCCATAAATATGAGGATTCCTAGAACCCATATAAATGCCTAGTGGGCATGTGATCCATCTGAAATCCAGAAGACAGAGACAGAGTTCCTAGAGCAGCAGGTAGCCTAGCAAGACTAGCCATATGGATGAGCTCTGGGTTTGTATGAGAGACCCTGCCTCAGTGAATAACATGAAAAGCCACCAAGGATGGTTCATGCCATCAGTCTTGAACCTCCATATGTACAGGCACACATGAGAAACACACACACACACACAAATGGAAAAGAAAATAGGGTATCTGGTATTTTGTCTGGGGTCTGATTGCCCTGAATCCAGGAATGAGCTCTCAGAGGAACATATTTCATAGCCTCATTTTAATTGAAAACATGAAATCACATCAAGTAAGTCTAACCTGTTATTTCATAAATAAAATCGATTTAGGTCAAATAGGTCAAATGGTAGACGTCATTCATAAAATGAAGAAGTTAAACCTGGATTTCTTAATGAAAATACTTAACCCAAATATTCATATTATATGCAAATATAATATAAAATATATTAAATATAAAATGACCATTTTATTTTAAGGTATTTTATGTATCTTAAAGTACTGTTTGACAAATAAACTATGGTATTCCCATTAATAACTGATTCTAACTTCTTGGGTTGAGCAAGAAACCTTTAAGAGAGTAACAGCTGCCAGCAAAAAATTCCTTAGATGAAGTAAAGCCTGTCTATATGTTTCCTGAAATCTTGGAGAGGAACTAACACTGGAACAACATATTGCTTTCTATCATTATGACGGAAGATCTAGGAAAATCGACTAAAAGGAGGAAAGATTTACTTTGGCTCCCAGTTTCAGAGTCATCAGCCTTGTCAGCTTACTTCACAGTCAGAGGGTTGTATGTGGTCAGAAAGAACATCATTGAACAAGTGTGTGGTGGGTCAAAGCTACCTACCTAGTGAGAGAAGGAAAGACAGACAGACAGACAGACAGACAGGAAGAAAGAAGGCAGGTTCTAGAGTCAACTGGCCCTCCAGGGACACCCCAATGGCATAACCTTTCACTGGGCTCCATCCCCTAAAGGTTCTATCCCCTCCTAACACCCTGGGACCAAACCTCTGCACACTGCATTTGGGGTCATCTAAGATACAACCCATGGGCTAGAGAGATGGCTCAGCAATTAAGTGCTCTCAGAAAGAACACGCATTCAATGCCAGCACTGTGTCAGGTGGCTCACTACTAATTGCCTGTAATTCCAGATGCAGGGGATCTGATGCTCTCTTCTAGCCTCTTCCCTGAGAGAGAGAGAGAGAGAGAGAGAGAGAGAGAGAGAGAGAGAGAGAGAATGAATTAAAAAGAAAGAAGAAAGAAAGGAAGAAAAAGAAAGAAAGAAAAGAAAAGAAAGAACCCAATCCATACAATCCATAACTCAGCGTGATAAATCATTTTGTGTCAGGTGAGTTCCAGCCATTAGCTTTCAACAAGTAATTGAGTGGTCAGAGACATAACACTGAAAATAATTTCTGATAATAAATCACTGTGGGTTCTGGCATACCAAAAGGAGTCTTTTCTATGTCATAATTCTTACCTTTTGAGGTGAAAATCTATGAAGAAGAAACATAATGCCACTTGCAACAGGTAATAACTATCTCAACATAAGCAGCAACCTCCAAGGCACATGTCTGCATTTAGTATCTAATTATCAACTCTGTTTAGTGTGTGTGCATGTGTGTGTATGAGTGGTTTGATGAACTCTGTGCTAATAGTACAGGAAGTGATAGTCTTAATTAAATTTTTTGACATTTAAAGCCTTACAGCTATGAGAAATTAGAATTCTCGAATTTATATACATATTTATGATGTTGGGAAACAGACATTAATAAGAGAGTTTTTAAGTGTTATTCACAGTGAACTAAAATGCTGTGAGGGAAACTGAACAGAAATACTTGTTTCAGGAAAAAAGGAAGAATGTAAAATATCTTAGGTATTAAAAAATTAGCTTCTGGGGCTACTGAGATGGCTCACTAGCTGGGGAGATGGTTCATCCAGTGCAAGCAAGAGACCTGAGTTCATATCCCCAGCACCTACATAAAGCCAGGTGTGACTATGTGTGCCTGTTACCCCAGCACTGGGGCTTGAGGGATAAAAACAGGAAGATCTCTGGGGCTTTCTAGGAAAAAAAGAAAAAGAAAAAGAAAACAACAACTACAAGCTCCAGGTTCATGCCTCAAGAGATAAGACAGAAATAAAGACTACGCAGTGTGGTCCTCTAGCCTTCTCACTCTAAACGCACAGAAGTAGGTCACATTAGAAAGTATGAATGAGGTATAGTGGCACATACCTTTAACCCCAGCACTTGAGAGGCAGAAGCCAGGGGATCTCTGTAAGTTCAAGGACAGCCTGGTTTACAGAGTGAGTTCAAGGACAGCCAGAGCTGCATATTGAAACCCTGACTCAAAACAAAAAAAAAAAAAAAAAAAAGAAAAGAAAAGAAAAGAAAAGAAAAAAGAAATTGATTGTGTTTTGTCCACAAGCTCTTGACCCAGAGGGTCTAGGGGTTGAAATTCTGCTGGGAAGCCTGGCCACAGGGCATACCAGTGGCCACTGTATATGCTTCCCGGAGGACAAGGCAGGTGGGTACTAGCTCTTCAGACCTGGGACTCCTAGAGGTGACCAGCCTTGAAGAGCTTGAGGTGGGGTTCACCCAGGTGCCTCAGCTCAGGATTCCCAGGCTCTTTCTGAATGACTGTGCTGCAGATAGGACCCAGTTGCAGCATCTTTGAAGAGGCACATTGACGGTTGGCATCTCTTTCCAACTGTCAGCTCAGTGCAGTGCGTTCAGCTTCAGTGTGAGTGCATGCTTTCTCCCTGCTGACATCATTTCCAGGAATAGACACCAATTACCACCCCTTCTCACCTGTGTGCATGGGTTTACACACATACACACACATGCACAAACCCATACATGCAATGCACACATATAGACATATACACGCACACATGCGCACACACACACACCTACACACACCTACACACACATATACACATGCATATATGCACACACACATGAGCACACACAGGCACTCACATGCACATGCACACACACACAGTATGCATTCGTGCATGCACACACACACAGGCAAATGCACACACACACACAGGCAAATGCACACTTTTTTTTTTAAAGAGAGAGGACTGGAGGTATGGCTGAATACTTAAGAACACATACCTATTCTTGCAGAGGACTCTAATTCGGTTGTCAGGACCTACATTATATGGCTCACAACAGCCGGTATCTACAGCTCTACGGGATTCAATGCCACCTTCTGGCCTCCTTGGATAATTGCAGCCACATGCACAGACCCACATACATACAGGGAAATAAAATAAAATTTTTAAAAGAACGTGCAAGCTTCTTTATGTCTGTATAAATGGGAATGAAGAGGATGAAGACAGTAGAGTTTTGTATCTTCATGGATTTAGATTCCACTGAGTACATTTAAGGCAGAGATAGTGAAGTTTTACTTTAAGATATCAGAATATATGGTGAACTAAAAACATTTCAATTTAAAATTATGTTACAAATTTAAGTGTTGATCTAAAAGACAAAGAGGACACATACATTGTATAAATTCTTTTTATGAAAAACAGTGGAATGTTTCCATCGAACACTCGAATTTTACAGCACAATCCATTTCTGCTTTAAAGTCAGTACTAAACCCTGACAAATGAGGTTTTTTTTTTTTTTTTTTTTTTTTTTTTTTTTACTCCAGTTGGAAATTCATGCTTACAGCAGATTGGAAACAATTGCTACAAAACACACACATGCACACACACATGCACACACACTCACACAGGGACACACATGGACACCGATAGATATCTCACCTTAGTGCCCTGAGAGGGAACATGGGAGCTACAGGAAGCCTGGGGCAGAGTGATCACAGATGACAAGGTTCAGGCTGGATTCTACCAGGGGGAAAAAGGTTCTATTTGTAACATGGCCAGAAAACTTTCCATCGGACCCTGCTATTGGTTGATAGGAACTCACGGCAACAAAATAACAAAGGAGTAGTAGCAAAGGAGTCTACCAGCAAATACTCTCTTAAGTAAGATGTGAGAGAAGCCGTTTGTAGCCACATAAAACCTGGAAGAGTTAAAAAGAATCAAGGTAACACTGACTACATTTTGAAATGAAAAGGTAAGAGGACTCTGGCTCTATCCAAATACTGTACAAAGAAGAAAAGATAAACTGAAAGACACACTTATTTTAAAATTTTACCCCTATGGCCATCAAGATACCTGATGGCCATCATGGTTCATCAGATAAGAGCTGTCATTGCATAAGTCTCATGGTCAGAGTCTGCTCCCCAGAATTCACATAAAAAAGCTGTATGTTCTGGCATGCATCTGTAATCCCAACACTCATATATGATATGGGGGGTGGAGAACAAGGACAGGACATCACTCAGCTATCAGTCAGCCTGGAGCATGCAATATGGTGAAAACAAACGAACAAACAGTGAGACATTGCCTGGAAATAAGGTAGAAGGAGAAAACCAACTTCTAAAAGTTGTCCCCTGGCATCTGTATACATGCTGTGGCACAAGCATGACACCCTGCCACAATTAATTGATCAATCAATCATCAATCAATCAATCAGACCTCAGTTCATATTTATCATTTGGAAAGGAAAGGAGATGTAATTTGTGGGAATTAAAGTAGTAAGTTATACTTGTGTTTATCATACTCATACTGGTAAAGTTTTTGTAATAATGAGAGGATGCATGCTTCCTCTGCCCCAGGCATGTTTTCCTCACTGCCTAAACTGATCCTTCTCAGCAGAGAACCTACTGTTCTTTGCCTCTTCAACCTTTACCCTCTCCTAAAAATTAATGATTAGGTCTATTAGAATTTCACAAACCACACCTTTTAGTCACTTGTAGTCTTCAAATTAAAGAACAGTTTATTTTTGCAACCCATTTTCATGAAAAAAAAAAAAAGTCAATCCTATCACACATTCAACATATACCTGTAAAAAGTAACAGAGATGTGTTAGGAGTTTAAACACACATTGAAGGTTTTTTTTTTTTTTTACCTCTATTAAACTCATAAATAGCAGCTATTTGACAAGCAGACTGAAGTTCTTAATGGCAGCAATTATAAGCTCTGGTCTATTTAAAAACTCATTCTTTCTGTGATGAATGTACTCTTCCTTGACAGAAAAAAAAATTTTTTCACCTTTAAAAAAATCTGAGAGAGGTTTTTTTTTTTTTTTAATGTTCTATGTCTTTGTGGTTCTTGATATGACGATGAGAGGTATACTGCTGAGTGTCAACAAGCTGGGATAACTGAAGATATTCTGGCCGTCTTCCTGCCTTTAGGTGATCCTTGGACATTGTTCATAGCCTGGGTCTCTGACAGCTCCCTGTGATTCAGATCCTTTAACACTCCCACAAAGTTCATGTCAAGTGGGGGTGTTGCTGCAAAGGCTGGGTTGGTTCCCTGAAAGCTGGAGGAGCCAAAGTCCTGACAGGAAGTCCCTTTCTCTTCACCCATATGAGTAACCACAGAGCCTGCCTCCCCTTTGGAGAACAGCCTGTAAATCCCTCTTGCATCTAGCTTGAGCCACTTTGTTCCTGCCTCTCCACACCCTTCTGCTTTGTCTTACTGACGGCCAAGGGGCCTGACAGCTGACTGTAAGTGTGTCCTGCACATGGTTCTATCAGAGCTGTTCTGTGTCTCATCTCCCTCTGGTCTTGGTACTCCTCCAACAGATGCTTCTGCTCCCCTCTCTCCTTTTCATCCTGTCTCTGCTGAGCCATGCTTTTTCTCAAAGAGGATAATTGGCTCTTTTGTTCTCTGAATATCCCTTCCCTGACCTTCCTAATGAGCTAGCTGAGGTTCTGCAGAGGAACAAGACTGCTGTCCTGTAGCTGAGGAAACCTATAATTCCCAGCACCAACTTCTGTATCTTTTGAAAGACACAACTCTTATACCCTACAACTTCGCATATGGGGATATTCATTCATCTGTTTGTTAATTAATTTATTCCCTTTTGATGTGTATTCTGTGATTAGCATTCTGCAGGACATTAGGGACAAATCCAAGAACAGGATACACCTGCCTTTAAAGACCTCTTAGTCTGATGAAGGAGGTGGACATACCCCAGTAGTAACAGTGTAACTGGTTACAACCATGACACTGCTAATGGCAGTGTTCACACATGGTGTTATATAGTGTCAGAAATATATGACAAGAAAACTGACATATGATTCCTGAGTGCTGACCACAAGCTTATGACATATCAATCAAATGGGGGATGGGTCTATTTCCATCTCACAAAAGAGGAAACTGAGGCATCAAGAACAGCCAGAGAGATGGAGAGATAGGCCAGCAGTAGTACAGAGCAGGTATTGCTCTTCCAGAGGACCCCAGTTCAGTTCCAGGCTCCCACATCAGGTAGCCCACATCACTCCAGCTACAAGGGGTTTGACACCCTCTACTGGCTTCTAGGGGCACCTGAGCTCATGCCATGTGCACATCCTCGAGTACAAGTGCATACACACATACACACACACACCATTTAAAATATTTTTAAATCTTTTTTAAAAAAATAACAAGCCCATGAACCAACAATAGCTATGCTTGCCTTCATAAGAGAAAGCCTATCAACACACCAACATGGATGGAGTAGGGTCTTACCAGACCCCACCCTATCTGAGGAGATTTGGCAGCTGATAGTTGCTGAGAGATGAAAAGTCTGTTTTCTTCAGGAACACAGTTGCTGGTAGATTGCCCATGTTCCAGTGGATGGCTCTACATTTGTGAATATAATGGATTCAGTGGGTTATAAAAAAAGAGAGAGTGAGAGAAAGGAAGGAAGGAAGGAAGGAAGGAAGGAAGGAAGGAAGGAAGGAAGAAAGAAAGAAAGAATCTTAGGGTTTTACTGATGTGAGCAGACACCATGACCAAGGCAACTCTTACAATAGAAACTTTTAGGACAACATTTAATCAGGGCTGGCTTACAGGTTCAGAGGTTCAGTCCATTATCATCAAGGCGGGAACATGGCAGCATCCAGGCAGGCATGGTGCAGGAGGAGCTGAGAGTTCTGCATCTTCATCTGAAGGATGCTAGGAGAATACTGACTTCCAGGCAGCAAGGATGAGGGTCTTAAAGCCCACACCCACAGTGACTCACCTACTCCAGTGGGGCCATACCTCCTAATAGTGCCACTCCCTGGGCTGAGCATATACAAACCACTACAGAGAGAGAGAGAGAGAGAGAGAGAGAGAGAGAGAGAGAGAGAAGAAGAAGAAGAAGGAGGAGGAGGAGGAGGAGGAGGAGGAGGAGGAGGAGGAGGAGGAGGAGGAGGAGGAGGAGGGAGGGTATAAAGTAGGGAAGGAGATGTGAAGGGAGTTGGGGAAATAGAGAGATAGTGAAGGGTAAATATGATCAAAATAACCCTGTAAAAATGTATAACATCTCAGGTCTTCTAAATTAACAAAAAGGAATAGCCAACCTAAAGTGACACCTGCAATGAGAAATGGTGTCAGAATCTGGACTTGAGTCTGTGTGACCCTCTTGCTGACGTCACAAACCTATAGGCATCCCTGTCTCCCACGTAAGCCATGATTAGAGACTGAAAAGGCTGGGCTACTGATCTACCATAAAATGTTTGTGATACATCAAAGAATCTTGGTGTTGGAGGGTGTCACGTGTCCTTGAAAATGCAAGGTGGCTACAAACCTATAGGGACTCCCTTGCAGGTAAATGCGATCTGTGCTCCCTGTAGTGATCTGGGCTGCTGCTCTGTCAGATCTGATCAACAGAACAAGATCAAAGTCTCACTGTTCCAAACTCAAATCTGAAGGAACCAGCAGCTTCTACCCTCTGCCTCCTTGAACACTTTATCTGAGGGAAGGTGAATGCCATGTGAGAAATCCAGTGATCCTGAGACAGCCACACCTGAAGGAAGCTCAAGCCAGCCAGTAGAAGCTGGGCTAATAAGGAGAGATACCCAGCCTGTCTTAGCTGTTGCAGCCACCACAACCCAGGCTTCAGAGATGAGCAGGAAATCCCCTTGGCTCTTCAGCCCTACCAACTCAGTAAGGAGGAAAGTTAGATATATAAGTTAGTCCCACAAATCAGTCCCCAACTATGAGCAGCTCCAGCTGAGGTCCTATCAGCATGGAGCAGACACAAGGATGCCATGTGCCCTGCTGGAATTCTCACTCAGTGCTAAGAACATAGTGAAATGCTAGGCAGTTTGTTCTGACAGGATATGGGGTGATATTTTACACAGAAGAGCTTTTGCCGCTGTGGTAGAAGTAATGTACACATTCCTCACACTTGAACACACACGCACACACACACACACCATTTCCCCTGAACTCATCTGTTTACTCTATAGCAAATCTGAAACCTGGAACATTTCAAACATCTTTAGCTTTATAATTCAGGCTATAGAAAACTACAACCAATGTCAAATGCCCTTCTACAAGGAAGGCACATCTTATCTTATTCCTAGATTAAACTGGGGCTGCAAGAATGGTGTGAGTCATTTTTTTTTTTTTTATCCAACTCTCCCCTTCTTGCTTACTTTTGAAAACATAACTGATAGAAAATAACAGAATAAAGAAATGAGGATGTACATTTCCACTGTTTCTACCACATACTCATTAAATCTTTTTTATGCGTCTTATGTGGTGCGGCCCAAGCTGGCCTAAAACTATGGGCCCTTCTGCCTCACCCTCCCAAGTGTCAAGATTATGTACACACCACTAGTTCTGAATTTATCACATCTTGACACGTTAACCTTATTTAAAAGTTACATATCTTCAGGATCTCTTCTCTCACTACCTCTTCCAGCCCCTCTCCTAGAAATCATCATTCTGATTTTGTCCTTAACCATTCTTGGCCCATGTACATAAAGGAACAAATAAAAAGCAGCAGCTTGACTTACTTTCAAACCTGGAATCAATGTTATCATTCTTATCATTCTATTAGTTACTTTTCTATTGCTGTGGTACAAGTATGATTTGCTGAATGCTGTGGCTCCTGTCTTTAATTTCAGCACTTGGGAGGCAGAAGCGGGCAGATCTCAGTGAGTTCAGGGCCAGCCTGGTCTACTTAGCAAATTCCAGGCTACAAATTCGTGAGCCACACAGTGACACCCTAAGAAGAAAAAAGCCTACTATGACCAAAGCAACTTACAAAACAATTACATTTACTGGTTCTAGCAGGTTAGAGTCCACGATGGCAGCAGAAACAGCCTAGAGCTCATATCTCCATAAGCAGGAGGTAAGTAGTACACTGGAATGGCAGAGTCTTTTTAAACATTAAAGCCCATTCCCAGAGACACACTTCCTCCAACAAGGCCACACCCCCTAATCCTTTCCAAACAATCCTACCATCTAGGAACCAAGTATTCAAATATATGAGCCTATGGGGGCTATTCCCATTCAAAACACTGCAATTACAATGCCCTCCCCCAAAATAAGTAAAAATGCATAAATTGTACAATAAAGTAAATTATACCCCAGGGATCCCAGAGCAAGCTGGCTAGCAAAACTAGCCAAATAAGTGAGCTCTGAGTTTTATTGACCAACCCTGCCTCTAAGAATAAGGTGGAGTGTGGTCCAGGAAGATTCCTAATGTCAACCTCAGGCGTCCGTGTGCACTTGCCACACTTGTGTCCACACACATGCAAACATACATGTAGCCACATGCACCTCCACTAGAGAGAAGGAAAGTCAGGAGAACCCTTCCCTTTTCCATAGGGACGATGGTTATGGTTTCCTCATGTCCTCATACTCCATGTGCCCCAATGAGGTGTTGGTATAAATTGTTTGTGGTGTGCACATGTGTGCATGCATGCATGTGTTTGTGTGTGCACACACAATGTGCACATATGTGTGTGCATGCATGTGTTGGTGTGTGTGTGTGTGTGTGTGTGTGTGTGTGTACATCCTGTACCACATGACAAAGCCCTTCATGCCTGGAAAGGTGAAGCCCCGAGTCAGGACGATTTCTTTTCCTCACTGTTTCTCTTGTCACCTTATTTTTGCATCATCTAAGATTAGATTTAAAGGAAGAAAAAACAAAAAAGATCTAGAATCAAGAAGCACTGCTGGACACCCTTATCTGGCTGCAGGTGCTCTGCAAAATATATGCTCAATGTATGCTCTGTGAAGCTTCAGTAACACAACAAATGTGCTCCTGCTTCCCAGATGGAAGAGGTGCTTAGCTTTGTGGGGAGGAAAGAGACCTATTCCCTCCCTGTTCTTTGTGTTTGGTATGAATTTATTATGGCACAAATATGAGAGGGAGGCCAGGGGACAGAAGAGGAAGAAAATGATTTTAAGGCATGGGATTTTTTGGAGCCCTTTGCAATGTTTTTGCTTTCTTTGATTCCTGAATTCAGCAGCATCTTGTAAACTGAGTGTACAGTTATAAGCAAGATAATATCCCAATAACCATAGAAAATGTTCGTGTGGTGGGTACTTCAATTCTCATCCTCAGCTCAGTCCCAGCAAATGCTCTCTTTTCTGGGTTTTGCTCACAGTCATTTTCTGCCTGCCTATCCACCCATTCACCCACTCCTACTCAGCAAATAGATGCCAAATGTCCAATTTCTCCAGCACTGTTCTAGGACCAAGAACATCATGAGGAACCATAGAGACAAGATGTGATTTTTCTTTCCAGTTGAGCAAGACAATGATGGAATGTAAAATTGGAGGTGACAGAAAGGATGGTCCAGCTGGGCTGGTTGGGGCAGCCTCCTTCAGCGGGTAAAGTCTGAGCCAACCTCTCCCCCCATGAATAGGCAGCCAGTCCTGCAGGGCTCTGCCAAAGGGCTCCAGATCTGAGGGCAGTGAGAAGGTTGGGGCAGGGAGAGGGAATCAGGAGTCAGCCATAAAAGCCAGTGAAGATTTCTTCTGAGTGTTATGAGAAGTAGTCTTGTGTTTGTTAGTTTTATTTTGGTTTTTACATATTGGTTGGAAAAACAAAGAGATTTTTTTAAAGTTTAATCAAAGATCAATGGCTCCATGGGGGTGCTTGCTACCAAGCCTGCCAACCTGAGTTCAATCCCTGAGATGCACATGGTGAGAAGAAAGAACTGACTCCAAGTCCTCTGACTGCTACAGTCACACACAGACATAGACAGTGAATAAGTGTAATTTTTTTAGTTAAAATACTCAATAGCTGTTTGAATCAAAAAAGCTGGTAGCAGGTGGTTATGATGCCCATGAGAAGTTAAAGGATCCTGTGTTGTGGCAAGGAAGAACAATGGAAGCCTAATGGTGTGCACTGGCTGGTTTTGTGTCAACTTGACACAAGCTGGAGTTACCGCAGAGAAAGGAGCTCCAGTTGAGAAAATGCCTCCATGAGATCCAGATATAAGGCATTTTCTCAATTAGTGATCAAGGGAGAGGACCCAGCCCATTATGAGTGGTGCCATCTCTCTAGGCTGGTGGTCCTGGGTTCTAAAAGAAAGCAAGCTGAGCAAGCCAGGAGAAGCAAGCCAGTAAGAAACATCCCTCCATGGCCTCTGCATCAGCTCCTGCTTCCTGACCTGCTTGAGTTCCAGTCCTGACTTCCTTTGGTGATGAACAGCAATGTGGAAGTGTAAGCTGAGTAAACCCTTTCCACCCCAACTTGCTTCTTGGTCATGATGTTTTTGCAAGAATCGAAACTCTGACTAAGACGGGATGCATTTCTTTACAGAATAAGCAGGCTTATAAATGAATAAATATATAAATGGATAGGATGAGAGAGACCAGAGAGGAATTTGCTGAAAATTACTTAAGAGATGATAAACTCTCAAGAAGACATGAGAAGTGCAAGAAATAGAAAAGGGTTTATGTGTTTTGGAAGGGTGGAGAAGGGGAAGAGGCATCAATCAGTAGCCAGCTGCCTGAACTTTTATTATGAACAGTCCCCAGGGGCTTCTATGTGTAAACACCTGATTTCCAGCAGGTGGTGCTGTTCCAGAAGGCTGTGGAACCTTTAGGAGGTGGATCCTCACTGAAGGAAGTGTGGGCCACCGGGATGACAGCCTTGAGGTTTTATAACTCAGTTCCACTTCCTGTTCTTTCTCAGCTTCCTGGCCAGCTAAGATGGCATCAAATAGCTTCACACTCCTGCTACCACACCTTTCCACCATGACAGACTCTTCCCTCTTCTTCCCTGACATTGCTTTGTATTGGGTCTTGCTCACAACAATAAGAGAAGTAGCACAGATGAATACAGCAATGTCAGCTAAACAGTGGGGAAGGTGGTGGCTGCAAGGGCAAGACTCCTTCAGAAACTGCCTGTGTCTTTTAAATGTGTGTGTGTGTGTGTGTGTGTGCGCGCGCGCGCGCGCCAAGTATTGTGCAGTGTGTATGCACATGTGTGTGTGCACTGTTTGTGCATGTGTGTACATGTGTGCGCAATGTGTATGCATGTGTATACATGTATATGTATGTGTGCCAAGTATGTGTGCAGGTGCCCACAGAAGACAGAAGAGGTTGTTGGAGCCCCTGAGGCTGTGAGACATGGGTGCTAGGAATTGAACTCAAGTCCTTGGCAAGAGCATTGTGTTCTAATAGCTGAGCCATCTCTCCAGCCACAGGTACCACTCCTGTGTCCCACTTCCCAGCACTGTGCTAAGCAGTGAAAGGTATTCAAAGAACAAATACAAAGTGAGTGAGCAGAACACACTGGAACTACATGTAAAACACTCAATAAATTTGGCAAAAGACTAGGGAGAAATTAAATGTTAAACTCAGTGGGAAAAAAAAAATTCACTGTCATAGGAGAGAAAAGTCTAAGAGCAGAGAGCCCAGGAAAGAATGACTGGTATCACAGGTTCTTCGATAAAAGAAGAAAAGAAGACATCTGTCACCCACTTCTGGCACACAGGAAGTGGGCTAAATCTGCCACCTGTTACTTCTCTCACCCACCACACCAGTAAAGAGATGTCACATGAAACCCAGGATGCCCAATTCAACTTAATTTTGAATAATAAAAGATTTTGTTGTATCTTAAGCAATAACTTTAGTTTGTACCACATGGAACACTTAAGGTACTCTTATTTTCTTCAAATATTTTATTTAATCTAAAAATCAAATTTAGTGAAATGACCTTTATTTGTAAACACAGATACTGTCAGCGCTACTTTGAGGTCGATCGTCTTCATTGGGTATTTTATCTGAAAGAAACTGTGTGTCTGTGGGGTCCATTAATACCTTCCACATACGTGAGCTATTTATAAGTGGCAAAGTCAGGATTGGGATACACTATCTCACTTCTGATTCCATAATTTTCCCCTCAGCCACATCATGGGGTAAGTTGCAAATTAGTGCCTCCACCTGGGGCTCAGCAGAGTGAGCAGTCCCTTTGCACACTGTGTATGTGTGACTGGTCTCCTTGTTAATCTTCCAGTACAGGACATTTCTTGGAAATCACTTCTGTGTCCATAAAAAGAGAGATTTACCACAAGATTCTTGACGTCTTTCCACGGGGTTACTTTTCTAGTACATATGGGATAATGACAGGCTTAAAAGATGATTTCTAATCCCCTGAGTAACTTGGATAATGAGGCTCACAGCTGAAATGGACCAGGTATTCTCCAAATTAGTTTACAAGGAAGGGGCTTTCTCTATTTGAAATGCAAGCTGTCTTTTTAAAAAAGAGAAAAAGAAAACAAAATACATGTATTTTATCTGCATGAGTGTTTTGCCTGCCTGTATGCAGGTGCACTACTTGCATGCCTGGTTCTCGTAGAGGCCAGAAGATGGTATCCAGTTCCCTGTAACTAGAGTTATAGATGGTTGTGAACCATCATGTCCCACCAAAATGGCTGGGAACTATAGCCAGGTCTTCTGCAGGAGCAACACGTGCTCTAAACTGCTGAGACAACTCTCTAGCCCCAAGCTGCCAGTTTTTAATGGAGAAATAAATGAACCAAGTATAAAATTATGTCTGTAGTCTGTTTGGATGCTTTTGGAGAGCATGAGCCAGGCATGCTTACCAAAGCACCTAAGAGGTAATACAGTCAAGGTGAGAACCCTGAATCTGAAGACAGAGGGATGTGGCTTGAATCTTGACCACATCACATGCTTGAAATAGAGTGATATTTTAATTGTTGACATGACTGAACTAAAAGTCATGTAGATTAGTGGATTCTGAAAGATCTAACCTAGCCAATATATCGATCCCCTGACTGATTCATAATATAATGGAATTGTTGGGAAGTGGTGAGAAGAGTTGGAACCATGTTGAAGGAAGCCTCGAGAGATTTTCATATTCATGAGTTACCTAAAGGCCAGAGGGCGTAGCTAAATTAAGTTATTCCTTTTCCCAGCCATCTATCACACGCCATGAGCAATAAAACTCCTGGAACCTCGACACTTTCTCAAGTTAGTGGGACCCGCTGTTGGGGAAAGCTACCCTGAGTTCCCACCGGTCAGCTCCCACAGATGAGCAAGATTTTTCTTCCCTAAGTTGTCTGTCAGGTGCTTGATCACAGTGATACAACAGTGACTAACATTGGCAAAAGTTAAATCACTTAGCTTCCTCATCTCTAGGATATGAATAATGGTGATGGCAAGTGAAATACCATCCATACCTGATAGCCCTGAGAACCACAGAACAGTGACAGGCACTGAGGTCAGTAGCATTGCTGTGTCTGTGTCACCAGAGCCAACATTGCTGTGTCTGTGTCACCAGAGCCAGCATTGCTGTGTCTGTATCCATGGGGCCAGCAGCAATCTTCTCTGTTCCTGATCCCTTTGTGAATAATAGTGGATGGCATCCTACAGGTTAGAAAAAGGGTTGGGAAAGGATCTTGCTATGGTTGAACTATGGGAGCTGCCTGTAATGAGAAGCCTTGTACTGGGAAGACTTGTACTGGGAATTAAACAAATAAAACATAAAATATTGGGCAAAAATGTTTGCATGTGTCCCCAAACAAGGAAAGGGGTTTCAACTGAATTCTACTTCTTTAGAGATTATAGGCAACTTGTTTTTTTGTCTTAAATGACAAAGGCCTTTCTACCGACTGGGAATATTAGATATAGGGGTATAGAATATGATTGTAAATTTAATTGATTTTGTATTTTCACTGTATTGTGCGGTGCTATATATAACACCTCCCATCCCCACCAAAATATTAAGTTCATGCCCACAGCTTTCCCTTTCACATTTGAAAGTTCAGTTAAATCAATGAGAAATCTTAGATAGTTTTGCTATGTAATCTAGGTTGCCCTGCCTAAAGCTTTTGATTTTCCTGCCTCAGCCCTCTCTGGTGGGATTACAGAAGTATGTCAGGGTTACACCCTCTTTACATGTCTATTACATATATACTCTTCTGACTGACTTCACTGGATAATGCCCTAAATATGCAACATGGAAATGTTTTGTCTTCTTGGGACAGGATCTCACTTTGTAGTAAAAAACCACCCTGGAATTCACTACATAGCCCAAGATCACCTTAAACTAATAGTCCTCCTGCCTCAGCCTTCTCCGTGCTTGGGATTACCAGTATGGGCCACCATGCCTGCTTATAGTGAACATTTCTTTGACTCAAGAACTCTAATAATTTGTAGAAACGTATTGTTTCTTCAGTAGCTCACTCAGGAGTGCCAGTTCCATTTAATCAGCAAACACTTCTTGCATATTTATGACATGAGAAAGCACCATGCTAGGTGCTGGGGTCTGGAGTAGCCCACAGAACAAAGCTCTGCTCTCAGAGAAGCTAGCTAGCAATGAGATCCTTTGGTTAAATTTTTTTCTACCTTATATGGATGAGCCATGGACTCTCATTCAGTGGCTCTTAAAAGTCTTTCTTATAATTACCTTTACACAGTCAAGTAAATCAAGACATTAAGAGGGGTTAGAGAGCAGAGAACAGCTTCATGCTGGATACTAAATTAAAACCACAGGGTATTTAAAATTCAGGAGACTGAAGCAGGCATATAAATACTGTGACCTTCACTGGTGGAATGCTTAGCCAGTCTTTTTAAGGATCATTTTAAATGTCTCGTTTTCGCAGACCTTACCTTGAAAAAAAAAAAAATCCCTTCAAGATCTACCTAGTCATGCTTAAACTTCCTAGATGAGCTCCTGAGTTTTCCAGGCAAACATGGCATTGAGTTTGGCAAAGTCACTTATGCCAGCCATGGGTTAGTATTGAGAGGAACTTGATTTTGTATGGCTGATCCTGGGCTATCTCAGTCTCAGTTGGCTGGCCTTTGACATACTGACTGAAGCAGATATGAGGAAGATAACAGAACCCTCAGATACTGGAGGTTTGCAGGCTTGTATTTGCCTAACTGATAACCACCTACCCACCCCATCTACTATCTCAGAACTTCATTATAGGCAACCAACCATCTCAGAACTCAGTGGGGTTAGTCAACAACCACCATGCTGTGCTCACAGTTCCTGGGTTAGGGTGGAGGTGAGGAACTCAGAAGAGGTGTCCTGAGGAAACATCCTCTCGGCTCTGTCTGACTGAACCCCATCTACTATGGTTGTGTTAAAGGCTGAAATGACTGGGTGTGGGTGGGGATCATGCCCATAGCCATCCCTGGAACTAAGATGTGGAGGTGAGGCCATGTGTGGACTACGAAGCAGGCTGGCTATGTATGGTATCTCTAACATGGTATTATAGGATGCCCAGACTTCTTCCCCACTGCCTCAGATCTCAGGAGCAAATGTTCCCAATGAATGCAGTGGACACTTCTTCCTTAGTTATCAGAGCATTGCCACCTGGGCTGCACTAGCTGAAGCAGCCACAAGTTTAGCAGGATTTCAAGGAAGTAGATAGGCCCTATCTCTCCATGAGGTGCATCAAAGAATCTACAGCCATGTTTCAATATGGGGTTTCAAAACCCCATCATTTTCAATATCTTGATGAAAATTAAACTAATAAATGAACAGATTTCAAAGGTGAGAAGAGTTAAGGGTGGAGGGTCAACCAATTATTTACTGCCTGTTTTTTAAAAAAAAACAGTGTGAGGGATTACTTCAATCAGGCTAGGCAAAAGCTTTACCACTAAACTGGATCTCAGCTTTCCTCAGACCACACTTTTTTTTTTTTTTTTTTTTTTAAATTTTGAAGGTTATTTCCAACTTTGCAAAGTTCTTCTTTTTTTACCCTTTACTCCTTTAGTCCATTCTCATTTGTTCTTAGTTTAAAGATATGCAGAATTCTTCCTTTTCTTATAGGAATCCTTGGGACTTTCATATAGACCTCACCGTGGCTACAGCTATTGCAACTTGGTACTTTGGATGCAAGAAAGTGATGATGCTGAGACCTGAAGAAACATCCATTTTCAAACAATATTCAGCATCAAACCTTAACTGTCATCATTGGTACACCACAAGTCTGTGTCATCTTACACGATTCCACCATCGAAGGATACTTGTTATTCCCTCATACTCGTCAGATCGTCAGGTCCAAATTCACCCACAGCTTCTGCACCGTTTACAAAAATATATCTGTCCAACAGAGTGGAATGAAGATGGCTTCTGCTGACACCTGGTGTCCTGGAGTACAGAAGGACTTAGTGTGTGCCTGACACTGCAGGAAGAAGTGGATGATGGGAATATCTCACTGAAGGGGGAACAAATTCTCAGGGAACCAAATTCTCTTATTTTGTTATAGAGGACACAGAGACGGTATGGACCATTGCAAACTGCTAAAGACAGTTCGTATCAGTGTGGCCTTCCTAAATTTTTTACCTTTATTTGTAAGAACCAATAGAAAACAGGACTGGATCCTACAAAGTTCACCCGACCTTAGGATCTGTATGTTAATTGATTTACCTGAGTCTGAGTCTCAGTTTGCTTTAGAATAAATCCACAAATGTGCAGAACTTTCCCAGAGAATTATTTTTTTTGTAAAGGCTACAAAGCTTGAGAGAAGTTTTAGGGAGATTGAAATCATCACAGCTAATTCCAAAACATTAGCAGAGACTGTGACTGTCTCCCTTCTGAAGCAGCTGCAGTGCACACGGCTAATGAGAAGACACATCCATATGTTTTCTGAAGGCTTATTGAAAATGGCTTTGATGGCTGAACCAAGCTAAATATTAAAATAGATCACCATAATAAAATGCTTCTTGGCTTCTTTCAGAACTCAGCACTAAAAGCCTCTTCTAGATAAATCACACGCTAAGATGTGAATCCCTTTTAATTTATGGACAGTAGTTGGTGGAGTTCCTAGCTGGTGATGTCCTTGGATCACTTTGCTTAGTGTTGATTGAGACGGCTGCCTGGCAACCTTCAGTGCCCCATGCAAATCTCAGTTAGTAGACAACAATCTCTTTCCCTTCTAAGACAGACAGCAGTTCTAGAGAGTGGTCCTTCAGAGCCTGTGAACAGAGGCCCCCAAGGCTTTTCAGTGGTCTATCAGTTGCTTCTCTTATTGCTGTGACTACCTATCTAACAAGAAGCAACCTGAGGGGTAAGAAGCTGACTTTGGTTCATAGTTCAGGGACGTCCACATCAGGGAGCAGGAAGCAGGACCAAGCCCTGCCTGTTGCAGTAGATAGTTGTTTGAGAACATTTCAGTGGACCAGGAAATACTAAGACAGAAATGGCACTTACTGTGTCCTAGGCAGTTTTAGTCCAATCAAGCTGACATCAAAATCACATCACAAAGGATCATCAGAAAAAAAACTCTATGACCTTTGTCACTGTGCTGACCTCCCAGTGGCTGAGCAAAAGCAATTGCAAAGGAGACTGCTCTCAGCCAAACCAAGACAATGGACACCCATTGTGTGTCTTTACTGTCAGGAACTTGCAGGGGAAAAGATGTTGATTTTATTATGTCTTCACATCTAGAGTAGTTTTTTTTTTACCTTTAGTGGGGGAAACTGGATGTGTGCAACAAGGCACTGTCTTCCATCTTTGAGGAAAGCACTCCTGGGATAGCTCAGGCAAACGGCACCCACTCGCCAGGGAACACTATCGCCTGAAAGATCAGCTGGCAAGCTAGCTAGGTGTTGTGTTTTGGTTTTAGTTCTGGACTACTAGCTGGGTTTGGTTTGGTTTTTCAGTCATGGTCTCACTATGGAGCGCTTGCTGGCCTGGAACTCACTATGTAGATGAGGCTGGTTTAGATTTCCAAGAAAATGACTGAGAGTATTTGTTGCCAAAGGCAAAGTTGTTCTTTCAATTGAAAATTAAAATCTTGGAAAGTCTGCACCTGAACCAAGAACTTCCTAATCTTCATACTCTTCGCTGGCAACATAGCTTGCTAATGAACATAATTTTTCATATTATGCAATGAAATAATTTATCATTTGGGGAATTTGCATAACTAAGTGAATCAATAATTTACAAATGAAAAAATGATATAACAAAACTGTGAATTAATAAAAGAGTTGATATTTCAATATCACAAGATGTCAAAGGTTCATTTAATAAGGTTTCAGAGTCCAAACTACCTCAAATCTTCAAGAAATGACCATTTACCCAATCAGTGTAGAGTCAAAGAAAAGATTATTTATTATTTGTTTGTTTGTTTATGTTTTTAGAGATATTTGATAGGCACCGATGGCCAGCAACTCAGCATGTAGCCCCGGCTGGTTTCAGATCTCCCCTTAGCCTCCCAAATGTTGGGGTTACTGATGTGAAGGACCATGTCTGCTTGGGAGTAAAATCTTTAAGGGAAATATCCAAGGTCAGTTTCTTGTAGAAATTTCTGCTTAGGGTAATTTTTAAAAACTGATATTCATTTCCTAACTTATAAATTATAACCATGTTTGATACAGATATAAAAAGTATTAAAGGTTTGTACGGCCCACTCATGAGAAACATATCTTCATGAACACAGCTAGAAGCAAGAGATCATTAAGAAAGCATTTACATTGTTCATATTCTTCCCAAACAACCTGACTGCTTTTAACTATAATTTTTTAACCTATAAAAAATGTCAGCCAGGGGGAGGTTGGAGAGATGGCTCAGTGGTTAAGAGCACTGACTGCTCTTCCAGAGGTCCTGAGTTCAATTCCCAGCAACCACATGGTGGCTTACAACCATCTGTAACGAGATCCGGTGCCCTCTTCTGGTGTGTCTGAAGATAGCAACAGTGTACTCACAATAAATAAATCTTTAAAAAAAAAAAAAGTCAGCCAGAATGTATATTTGGGGACAGTTCTTGAGTAAAGGGTCAAAACTGTGCTCTGTGCAATTATTTGACCTGGTGGGAAAGCTCCAAAGCTACTTTCTGCATGTATTTTTATGACCTCCAGGCACAATACTGTGTCTTTAAGTTTCCTCAATGAAAAAGCAGGCCTATAAAATAAATATACCTCTTGTTTCTACCACACTGTTTCATAAGATCTGCAGCAGGGTGAGGGCATCTGCTACCAAGCCTGAGAACCTGAATTTGTACCCTAGGACCCACACGTTAGAAGGACGGAACCAATTCTTGTAGGTAGTCCTTGATCTCCACATTCACACTGTGGCATACACATAGTAGCATGTACATGTATACATACATGAACACGTGCACATACACACACACCACAAAGAAATTAATTTTCCATTTTTTGAAAGAATGGCCTCTTATGCAGCTGATGTCCCATCTTTACCTTCTGTAACTTCATCTGTGTTGCCAGGAAAGCCCTTTTAGTTACAACTGGATAGAAAAGTTTAATGAAAAGATAAATAAATCCAGACCCTAGGCAGACACTAATCTAGGTCCAGATGTGAATTTCGCTGGTGCATGCTTGCCCCCTCCCTCTCTTCCTTTCCTTTGCATCCCACTTCTATAACAGCAAGTAGACAAAGATGATGTTATCCAATACAGATACAAATATGGATACAATGTATAGGTTAGAATCACAGAAAAAAAAATCATTGGGATCACTGTTTACATACACAAACACACCAAGACAGATGATGCTATGTGTAACTGAGGTGCTAGATTTTCATCCTAGGCATGAAGGCAAAGGGTGAAGAAGTGGATACTACCCTGGAAGGAGCCTGTATGGAGAAGGCTACATTGAGAGAGCAGTGATTGGAGAGAGGGGGGAGCAGGAGGGGGAGGGGGAACAGTGATACACACCAACACAAGATTCTCAACTCCCCCAACTCCCCCCACTCCCCCAACTCCTCCCACTGCCCCCATTCCTCCCATTTCCCCCACTTCTACCACCTCCCAATCCCCTGACTCCTCCCACTCCCCTCATTCCCCCTCTCTTCCCACTCCCTCAATCCCTCAATCCCCCCATTCCCCCCACTCTCCCCACTCCTTCCACTCCCCCACTCCTACCACTCTCCCACTCCTACCACTCCCCCACTCCTCCTACTCTTCCCACTCCCCCCAATCCTCCTATTCCCCCCACTCCCCTACCCTCCACCTACCCCGGACTTCTCAAAACCTGTTTTGTTACCGATTGCTTCTTCTCCAGCCTAAGACATCTCCCAGAACATATCTCCCATCTTTATACCTCTGAGAATCCTGCTTCCTGATTTTGGTGGGGCTAGAGACAATAACTAAGTCTGACCACTAAGGACTATGACTCTACTCTACCCATAAACCATTAATTGTGTATATCTCCTGGGGTGGGGGCTTCACTTTTCCTCCCTCCCTCCCTCCCTCCCTCCCTCCCTCCCTCCCTCCCTTCCTTCCTTCCTTCCTTCTTTCCTTTCCTTCTTTTCTTCCTCTATTTCTTAAGATAAGGATTCATGCCTCCTAGGCTGACCTTGAACTTTCTTTGTAGCCAAGGGTGGACTTTACCTCTTATTTCTGCTGCCTCTACCTCCAAATACTAGGATTATAGGTGTGTACCACCCCACTCAAATCAAGTGATGAGGACAGAAACTGGGGCTTGATGCACACTAGACAAGCCACACCAACCCAGCTGCATTCTCAGACTTTGCACCATGTGGGTTTGGGGGCAGTTTCAGATGACCCAGAACAGTGTCTGGTTTTTCTCTTCATTATGAGCTGATCCTCAGATGTGGACTCCTAAGTCTAAGTAGATCTGCACATGACCACTTTGGTTTTGCCAAAGGCCAGAAATTCAGAATGGAATTTACCTCCTTTTACAGGCAATGTATCCTTCAGATTCAGGTCATTTCTTCCAGAAACCGCTGCTGTGTGCAAGGACACAGATGCACCAGGGAGACATCAGTCTTCCGAAGAGATAGAATAACATTTTTAACTTAAATATTGAGTTTTCAAAAGCAGGCTTTTCTGTGTTGTGCTGTGACTGCCCCCATCCCCCAGCCCACATTCCCTATGCCCCTCTGATGACTTTGAAATGTCCTGCAGAGAAGATGAATTCTACCTCATGCAATGAACTGTTCTGAAGAAAAGGCCAAGTGAGCATCCCTGCAGAAAAGAGGCAGAAATCTTTACACTCAAGCACCTCACATCCACCGGCACTCAGTTAATTATGATCTGGGAATAAGTAACATGTTCAGAACACCTCGAATTTACCCCATGTATTACTTAATTAACAGCATTATTCATGTCTTTCAGTTCTGCCTTTAGACAGCATAATCCTATCATTCTAAATGAGGAGATTTCACATTTAAAAAGCTGGCAGGTCTAAATTGAGTTTCATAAAGGTTTTGAAGTTGTCGCTGGTAATTTTAAAAAATTATATATGCATCATTTTATTTTATAACCTTTGGTTGACCCTCCTGTATTATCTTTTCACTCTTTTACAAGAAAGAGTTTCTGCAGAGAATATGTAAAGTTTAAAGGGCAGAAACTTAGCATTAGGAAGACTGAGGCAGGAAGAGCACCTGCTGGGCTACATGTCAAGATCCAATCAAAACAGAGGCGAGGAAGAGGTTAGAAGGAAAACAGAGATGGGAGAGGAAAAGAAGTAAACAAACATCTTTGCATTCTTCTCTAGTTTCATGATTTAAAATTCTGTTCCTTCTTGCACATTTTCTTATTGTTACGATGCTTGTGTCTTCAAACATCACACAGTGTAGTTTCGTATGTTGGTAGGTAGATGATAGTTGGGTAGGGAGGTGCCAACTCATTCTGCAGGTAGTCTTTGGAGACCAGCTTTTCACAATCAGTGTGACACCCTGAGATTCTCTTATGCCATTTAGACAGCTTCATCAAATTCCACCTCTGATGACTGTATCTAATACAAACTTGACTGTACTATCTGTCTACAGTTCCATAAATTCCAGAGATATTATGAACAATATCTATATGTCTCTAATAATCAAGACTTTTTTTTTACAGAAACACTCATGAGAGTGGTATTTAATGACACAGAAAAGCTATAATATTTTTTAAAGTGATGACTCTATACTATCCTGCACAGAGCATGTGATAAGAGGTGTCAAAAGTACCATATGTCAAAAGTACCATAAAGTTTTAAAATATCACAATATGGCAGGTAGATAATACTTTCTGGCTGTAGTTGTACTTGTCTCTAGGGATCCTAATAATTCTGAGCATTTCATATGCTTATCATGGCCACTGGATCTGCTTCTACATGACATGTGATTTTTTTTCCTATTGGCTTATTGAAATTCTAACAAGAATTCTTATTCCATGCGCTGAACAGTGTAGTCCATTGTTATAACTGCAGACACTCCTGTAACTTGCACCTCTATCAACACAGAATCCCTGACCATCTCTAATCCAACGTTGCTTTGTGCTCTTTACTTCTGTGATACCATACTCCAGAAACAATAAGATTTCTACTCTCATGAACTTTACTTTTCTAAGGATTTCAAGCGAAATTGTATGGTATTGTTTGGTTTTGTTGTTTGACTTTTTGTTTTGAAAGACAGACTCACTTTGTAGCTCAGGCTAGCTTCAAAGTCATGGCAATTCTCCTATGTCAACCTCTCAAGTGCTAGAATTACTGGCATGAGCCACCATGATGGTGGTAATACATTTTTTTTAATATTCTGCCTCTCATCATCTACTATAAGAGTTCAATATTCCTTAGCACTGTTTCACATTAGATAATTTATTTTCTAAAAGATATATATACATATATAAACATATATGTATATAAACATATGTATATATGCATACATATATGTGTATATGTATGTGTGTGTGTATATGTGTGTGTGTGTGTGTGTGTGTGTGTGTGTGTGTGTGTGTTTTGCTGCATGAATGTGCAGCAATATCTGTGGAAACCAGAAAAGAGGTCAAATCCCATGGAATTGGAATTACAGGTGGTTGCCATGTAGGTGGTGGGAACCAAACTCAGGTCCTGTGAAAGAGCAGCCAGTGCTCTTACCACTGAGCAATCTCTCCAGCCAGAGAATCTCTTCTCTTTTTATGTGTTTACCCTTTTGCATAAAGATCCCATTCTCAGTATTCAGCTAGGGTGACAATGTTGCTGGGACAGACTTTTTCAGCTTCTCTCTTGCACTTCAAAAACTAACAATACAAAATATGACAACAAATTGAAACAGAGTCAGAGAGCCATGGGAAGAACATAAGAGTACTCACTCCTGTTTCAAAACTCATCTTGGACCTCCAATCCATACCTACAGGGGCCTAATCAGAACTCAATTCAAACAATTAACATTCGCCAGAACTCTAGCTCACATAAGACCCAGCCAGGACCACTTCATCCCATAACCCCCTTTCCTTTACTCTGTTGACAGGAAACAGCAATGGTCTTTGTGTGCTGATGTTTATTCTTCCCAAATAAATCCTGTGTTAGAGATTCCTCGGCAGATTTTTATTTCAAGCTGACAGCTAAATCTAGCATTGGGGCCAGTTCTGAGCTGGTTGTAACTGGCTGACCTTTTTCTGAGTTGAGGGTTGGTTGGGTTTTCTTCCTTAGCCTGCCTCTGACTCTGTCAAAGTTTCCTTGTTGGACGATGGAAGTGTTTGGAGTCTTTCAAACTGTCCTGGGCTTTGTTCTGCTATATAGTCCAGTAATTGTGTTAGTTTGCTGTTTCCAGGTCTTTTCTGGTTTGTTGGGCATTCTGAAATGGTGCTTGCCCAGGCCAAGCAGCTTTTTTTTTTTTTTTTTGCTGTTGAAATATCTCCTGAGCATTTTTCCCAGTCCCTGGGATTTGTGAGTATTTTCCAAGCCTGGTTGCCTGGAGCAGGCTTTATTCCCAGTCCTACTTGGCTTTATCCTGCTGTCCCCCTTGGGAGTCCTTTCATGGAGAGTTTCCTTACTCTGCTCAGGTCTCTTAAGGAGCCTCTTCTGTAAAATGTGTGCCATATACTTCCATATCTGCAAACAATCTCCTAGGAATTCAAGTAGCTCAAGCCAAGGAGATTTGAAGCCCGGGTTGTTGATAAACATGAGGTGTGAGATTCAGCTTTATTGTCAACCAGGAAATTGGTTCCTTTGACTGCAGGGAAAGAGTAGCTACAAACTGACTTACAGGCATCAGGACCCAAAGATCCAGAGACTTACAAAGGGCAGCTGTGACCTCCTCACAGGCCTGAACATAGATCCCAGCAGAGCAATGCAGTCTGTATGTGGTCAGTGCAGTCAGATGCTGGTGAGATTCTGTCAGTTGCTGCAAAGAAGAGATGAATGAGAGAAGCAGAAACCAAGTACACACTGTTTGCTTCACTGAAAGGCTGATATCATCTCACTGTGAATTGGAAAGCTTGTCTGCAAACAGATTGCCCTACTGTAACCCTTCTTCCAGTAGCTTAAGTGGGTTGCATCTGATGGAGATCCACCTTGGTGCTGGAGGCTGTACATTTCCTCACCATTTTCTTCCTGTACATAATGATGGTGACGTGGTTTTTTCCTTTCCCTTTTTTTTTTTCTTCTTCAAGACAGGGTTTCTCTGTGTAGCCTTGGATGTCCTAGACTTCACTCTGTAGACCAGGCTAGCCTTAAACTCAGAGATCTGCCTGCCTATGTCTCCTTGAGTGCTGGGATTAAAGGTGTGCACCACCACCACCACCTGCCTGATGGTGAATTATTTGATACTGCAAATATATTTTATGCTTTGTGGATATCATATTATTATAAAGCCATAGCAACCTTATAGGCAAAGACACTCGAATTAAAGTTATTTAAAAGCATTACTTTTTTTTGTTGGTTTTGGAAGTCCAAAAAGTTTTACGTTTTAACCCCATTTGGAAATTGGGTCAGGGAGTACAAAAGTGTCAGCTGCTTGTGGCCCAGCACCTGAATTCCTTAAAAGAGAAGAAAAGGGGCTCGAATACTTACTTTCTTTGCTTGCCCCTGCCCTGGGTTTCATTTTCTGTTTTCCTTTTAAAAGTCTGTGATATTTTCCCTCGAAATTTTCCTCGATTGTTATGGAATAATGAGACATATTTGGGTGCCATGTGATAGATTCATAATGGTAGGTGTTTTTGTTTGTTGTTTTTTGTTTTTTGTTTGTTTTGTTTTTTTTTTTTTTTTTTTTTTTTTTTTTGGTTTTGGTTTTGGTTTTTTGAGACAGGGTTTCTCTGTATAGCCTTGGCTGTCCTGGAACTCACTCTATAGACCAGGCTGGCCTCGAACTCAGAAATCCGCCTGCCTCTGCCTCCCAAGTGCTGGGATTAAAAGCATGTGCCACCACCACCCAGCCAAGGTTGATTTTGATTGTCAAGTAGGTCAGATTTGTTGAACTAAGAGATGCCCTGAGGTTAAGGTTTAGGACTGAATTAAAGGGGAAATGAGAATGACAGGGGCATGTGAGCCTATCTCTTGTCTTCCTCCTCTGCCCAGGTGTGAACAAGCCCCATGCTCTCCCACTCTAGCTGAGAACCCCGCCCACTACCATGCTCCCCTGCTGTGATGGCCCATGTCATTTACCAGCTTTGGCATCTGTGAAGCAGGCAATCCATGGGGGTCAGTGCTTAGAGTCACTGATGGGGTCAGTCCAGATAGTGACAAGGGCTGCCACCAATGGCAGCCAGCGATTAGAGAAATTACTTAGTCGACTTTTCAATGGGAACAAAGCTTAGTTTACTGGGGCTGATGAATGAAGTATATTCTGAGGATTTAATGGATATGACTGATTTTTTAAAATTATCTTTAATCTTTTTTTACAGTTCAGTCTTTATCCCCAGTTCACCCTCCATTAGTTTCTCATCCCATTCCTCTCCTCTGTGTCCAAGAGAATGTTCCTCCCCTCCACCCAACCCCACCCCACCCCATCCCACCAGGCCTTCCCATTCCCTGGGGCATCAAGTCCCTTAAGGGTTAGGTACTCTTTCCTCACTGAAACCAGACCTGGCAGTCCTCTGCTGTATATGAGTCGGGGCTTCATATTAGCTAGTGTATACTACCTGGTTGGTGGCTCAATGTCTGAGAGATCTCAAGGGTGCAAGTTTGTTGAGACTGCTGATCTTCCTATGGGGTTGCCCTCCTCCTCAAATTCTTCTAGTCTTTTCCTAATTCAATCACAGGGGTCCCCGACTTACATCCATCGTTGGGTCTAAGTATCTGCATCTGACTCTTTCAGCTGCTGGTTGGGCCTCTCGGAGGGCAGCCATGATAGGCTCCTTCTGTAAGCACACCATAGCATCAGTAATAGTGTCAGGCCTTGATTTTTATATAAAGTTTAGATTTGTGATCTAAACTTGTGGCCATCAAAAAACTCTGAACTCTTAACTCCTTGGGGCCAACAAGAAAGAGAAGGAAAGAGAGAAAACTCACATACACACACATGCATTTCCATACACACTGAGTGAATGAAGCAAAAGGCAGACTCCAATAACCTCATATGTACAAATACATACATATATGCATGCATACATATATACATGCATACATATATACATATATACACACACACATACATATTCACACAGAGAATGGATAGAGCAAAGCTCAAACAAGCAGGCCTCAAGCATTTCACACATACACATATGTACATGTACACATATACACACATACTTGGACAGTGGAAGGAACAAAGTCCCAACATACTCTCACACAAACTTTACATATATACATACATACAACATAGGTTTTTTTTTTTTAGGTTTTTCGAGACAGGGTTTCTCTGTGTAGCCCTGGCTATCCTGGAACTCACTCTGTAGACCAGGCTGGCCTCGAACTCAGAAATCCGCCTGCCTCTGCCTCCCAAGTGCTGGGATTAAAGGCGTGCGCCACCACCGCCCGGCTACATACAATATAGTTGATGGATGGAAAGAACAATGTCCCAACCCAACACTTCATTTTTCCCCCAAATATATATATATATATATCCCAACAAAATCTTTCAAGCAGTATAAAATTACAATGCGATTACATTTTAGTTTTCTCCTAGTGAATGATTGTGAAAAAACAGTGTGTTCCTTAGTACCTTTATAAGAAATAACATTACATAGTACAGGTAAAGAAAACAAATTATTCCTAAGAATCCATGTACATTCATAACTAAGTAACTTGTTATAGAGTAACAAAGTATGAGCAAGCAACTGTCTCAGACAGTTTCTCTTACTGGCAGGCAGCAATTTGTGGATACAAAGAAAAGAATAATTATTTTATTATTTATCTTTAAAAGTAATCTTATAAGAATCGTAAAAGTATCACAAATCTGAACTTTTACATAAAAATCAGTCATATCTACTTTAATTCTTCAGAATGAATATTTATTTATCAGCAATTCTTATTAAATCATATCAGGAAGCTGGGGGCAAAAATGGGCATAAGAAATCAGTCATCACCAGTCCAGCCTCAGTAAGAGTCACGTCAGCCAGTGCTGCCATTGTTCTTGTTCCCTGATGATAAAAGGTCCCTAGCACAACTAAATAAAAGTATGCCTTTCTGAACTTCACATTGTTCCCTAAGATTTTCTACATCAGAGCCAGTAGCAAAAACATCTCAACCTAGCTTCATTTTTCCAAATGCTTTCTAAGGGTGGTGGTCATTGCTGACCACCTTCATCTCTAAGTTCCTTCCTAGGGTGGTAACAGAATCATAATCTGCTCCAGCAGCAATGCCTGAAAGAAATCAAGCACTATTATCCTGAATGCCAGAGATACTGCCCAGTGAGGGGCTGGAAGCCCCCTTAGAGTTTTCATATAATTCTTAGATTAAGAGAGATGTGAGGGCAGCAAGCAGAACAGAACTTCATAATAGCATAAAGTCCTCAGGACACATAGGCGTCAGGACTGTGCTTTAACTGAGACACACCCATCATGGTTTGACTAACCAATAGGCCACATTTCATGAGTTTTAAAGACGTTCGTCATTGCTCCCTCAGCACTTGGGGAGCCAAACTAAGTCTTTCTTTTTTTTCTAACTTCTTTTTTGTTAATTCATTATGAATTACACATCATGCACCTCAATCCCACTCATCTCTTTGTCCCTCCACCCCTATGACCTCTCCCCCAAAAGAAAATTAAAAAACAAACAAACAAAAAAACACTGCCAATACCAACAACAAAAAAACCCTCATCTCGTTGTGAAAGCTGTAATGTGTCATAGTGTGTTCCACAGAATAACTTTTGACCCACATATCTTTACATACAAATGTTCATTTCAATCAGTCATTGGTTTAGTTCAAGGCCTCTGGCCTCTGCTACGCAATCAATGCTGGATCTTCACTGTGAATCCTCTTGGATATCCTGTGTCATGGAGATCATACAGCTTTGGTTCTGCAGGATCGGCTCTTTCATGTTCCAGCAGTTCATAGTTGGGGTAGATGTTGGGGTGGCAAGTAATGGCATAGACAAGGGAGAGATCCCCACCACCACCTGCCCCTGCCCCTTGCCAGCTGTGGCATCGGGTGAGCTGGTCAGGGCAATGCTGGAGAGCTTACCCTGGTAGTGTGGGAGCAGGAGAGCCACAGGTGCAGAGTGCTAAGCACACTGAACAGGCCCTTACACTTACTCTACCTGTGACTCTCTTCCCATTTTGCATGAAACAAAGTGAGGCTCTGTGAATTCAAGAGACATTTAAACAGAGGCATAAAGAAAGAGAAGGAATGAGTCATGTGGGTATTTGGAGAATATATTCCAAGTAAAAAAGAAAAGTAAATACCAAGGTCCTGAGTTCTGGAGAATATTCCAGAACAGCAAAGACGCTGGCACAGCTGGTGGAAAATGAGCAATGGATGGGTATAATGCCAGAGAGAGAGAGAGAGAGAGAGAGAGAGAAACTGTGTATCTGTGTGCATGTTTGTCTGTGTGTCTGTGTGTATGTGTTTGTGTGTATGTATGTCTGTGTGTCTGTATGTCTGTCTGTATGTGTCTTTGTGTGTCTTTGTGTCTGTCTGTGTCTGTCTGTGTGTCTGTGCCTGTCTATGTGTGTCTCTATGCATGTGCATGTGTCTGTGTATATGAGTGTCTGTGTATATGAGTGTCTGTGTATATTTATCTATTTTCTGTGTGTATCTGTGTATATGTGTCTGTCTATCTGTGTGTGTATGTGTGTTATGTGTCTGTCTATGTGTATCTGTCTATGTGTGTCTGAGTGTATATATCTCTGTGTGTTGTATGTCTGCATGTGTCTGTGTGTATGTATCTATGTCTACGTGTGTGCCTGTGTGTATGTATTTGTCTGTGTATATGTATTTGTCTGTGTCTATGTATCAATGTCTGTGTGTGTCTATGCATATGTATCTGTGTATCTGTCTCTCTCTCTCTCTGTGTGTGTGTGTGTGTGTGTGTGTGTGTGTGTGTGTGTGACATAAAAGTAGCAAGGAGGCCATGAGAGAGGAGGGAGAGATATAAAGGGAGAGGGAAGGGAAGAGAATGGAACACAGGTGGTATGAAAGTATAAGGTGACTTAGTAGGGGAAGAGAGGGAGCAGCAAGAGGAGCTCTTGAAGGAGGTAGGCAACGGGAACTCAGTAATGAAGTATACATGGAAATGCCATGGTGAGGCATTACACTACACGCTACCTTAAAATCTTTATTAAAGCTGGGCATGGTGGCTCGTGTCTTTAATCCCCCAGCACTTGGGAGGCAGAGGCAGGGAGATCTCTGCAAGTTCAAGGCTAGCCTGGTCTACAAAGCATGTTCCAGGACAGCTAAGGCTTCACAGAAAGGAATCCTATCTTGAACCCCTTCACCCCCCAAATTAGTTAAAACCTTTTTAAAGAGATGGAGGCTGCTCCAGACTTGCATAGCCTTGCCTCTCCACCACCCACCCACCCCTCACTTCCTCCACCCACTCTCTGGATAGACCAGGGCCAGATTCAATTTTATTGCATGTAGAGATGTGTTTAGAAATTCAGTATTGAACTAAGTCCATTGTCAATAATGAATTGTAAGATGAACTAATTTGCTCTCAACGCTTGTGATTAGGATAATCACCCCCACTGGAATGTATGCACAGCAGAAATAAACTGTATTTAAGCAGTGCGAGCTGCTTATTCTATTTTCTTGTGAGCAGATAGTTTATACCCAGGAGGAGCACAGGCTGAAGATGTACTTGAGTTTCCCTTGTGGCTCTTTCAGATCTAAGCTGGACGAGGCATGCTGTTTTGCAATAAAGGGTAACATAAATCAGGAAAATAGCTGGCCCAGCTCTGATTGTTTAAGAGAATTAATGCCATGGCTGCTATTCTTTATAGTTCCTGCCTCTTGTGTTCTCTAATACAGTTCCCCTGCACGACCAGAAGCCGAGTCACAGAATATTATTGATGAGCAGTGTGTTCGGAAGCAGCTTCCGATCACATACTCAAGGGCTATCTTGAGATGAGGCATGCCTGTATATGCAGAGTCTTTGTTAGGGTTCCAGGGGGAGAAAGTCTAATTTGCCTAATAATTACTCGATGATCAGAGATGTCTAGGCATGGATGTGAACAGTGGGACATGCCTGGCAGGGTGACTTGAAGACTTGCACACTCACTTGAGAAGTGATCTTTTCCCCTTCCATCCACCTATCCACACACAGACCTCCAACACCAGTCATCTCATAACCAACATGACCCATAAACCATAGCTCCGGTGCCTATAAAACATGCTGATTATCTGGTCCATGGAGGGTAACTGCTGCCTGACTGGTGGCAGTGCAGGGGTGGGGTTGAGGGAGCAGGGCTGAGATAGGGTGTGGCCTCTTCCCACCTGCAGAGGCATTCCTGACTATCTTTAGTTGAGATGTTCATCTTTAGCCTGGCTTTTTTTTTATGTTGTTATCATATTTTGGTTTTCATTTTATTTTCTAAGATGAGGACTCACTCACTATGTACAGTCGGATGGCCTCAAACTCTTTATCCTCTCGCCTTCAATATCTAACACTATTCGTGTCCCAGCCCCTCCATCAACCTGCTTACCAAAAAGGCCTACAACTCTCTTGGCAGAGAAGCAAAGACCAGACAAATATCTCTTCTCCGAACCTCAAATACATCTTAAAGAGAAAACGAAAATTGAATACAGAATGCTATCACTTTATCTACTGTTTAATGAATGACCTTAGTAGGTGAAAACAATACACATTTATTACCTACAATCTCTGTGGATTAGGGATTCAGGCATGCTTACCCAGGTCCCCTGCAAGGCTTGGTCTTAAGCCTTGCCTGGGAGGGTCTAAATTCATTCAGCTCCTAGCAACATTCATGTCATTGCTGCAAACTGAGGCCTGACTTCTTGCTGACCACTATCCTGAGGTCACTCTCATTACTGAGAGGCCTCCCACAGTTCTTTGCATGCCCCTGCCACGGGAAGTGCCTAACAGCAGTCCACAGACCACTAGCCAGATGAAAACGCACACTGTGTGTAGAATCATAGATATGATGAAATGGAACTTTTGCCTGAAGCTAATCCCTAGGCCAAGTTCTTGTCCAGTAAGAGAGGGAGGAAATTACACAAAGATAAAGACAATAAGAGGCAGGAGTCATGGGACCCACCCGAGGATCTACCCAACCCACTGCTGCAAAAGAATTCTTTGTTTATTAAATATCTCATCTTGATTCAGAAATGATTGATTACAGGAGCGGATCACAGATAGTCCAATGAGGCAGACCACTGTACTGCAAAAAGCATGAACAGGAAACTGAAGAGGAAGCTGAATTTTTGCATCTATCTGACATTATTGCCAATCCAGACAAAGCCCTCTCAAAGCCTAATGGTATAGGCACCATGTTTTAATATACAGATTGAAAAGCCAAGTTACACTCAATATACTAAAGAGTGTATTGACCACTAAGTGGGTCTGCAGCAATGCCCCTGCTGTCTCCTTGGATGATGACTCCCTTCTCACTGCCTGCTCGCTCCGTGCACCAGGCTCTCCTCCCCTTCCTGAGCTCAGTGCATGAGCGCAGCCTTCATTCTGGGCACTTGCTATCAGCATGTTCCACGCCAGAAGCTTTATGATCCTGAAAGAAGATGTGCCGGTTGTGTGTTACCATGGCCTGCCCGTGCCCCAGGTTACTACCATGACCTCTCTTGTGTCCAGCCACATCTTCAATCAGACTGCTGTCTCAGGCCGAGCCAGCTCAGTCAGGCCTCCTCTTACCACTCCTCATTGGCGCTTCGATCTGCTACCAACGCCCCTAGGAGTAATTACTCCCTCTTGCTTTTGTCACATTTCCAGTTAAATAACTATGACCAAGGTTGGTACTTAGGCTACTCGAAACTTGAGGTTTATGTATACGTCAAAGGACTTGAAAACGAGCTTACTGACAGACTTCACAGTGCTGGAATACGTAGAATTTAGGTTTACTTTAAAATAGATCATGTTTAAAGACAATGACTGTCCTGGTTAACCTTAGTTTTCAACTTGGCACAGCCCAGAGCCATTTTGAGAGGAGAAGCCTCAGTTGAGGAATTGCCTAGATCAGGTTGGTCTGTGAGCATGTCTGTGGGGAATTATATTGATATAATAGGGTCTTGCCCATTGTGAGCAGCATATTATTTGGGCAGGAGGACCGTCTAAGAAAGCCAACTAAGCATGAGCCTTAGGTGAGCCTACAAGCAGCATCCTCCATGGCTCCTTCTGTACTTCTTGAACTTGTGAGTTCTCCAACTGGAGGTAATTCAGCATGGAACAGCAAGCCATGTGGCCTTCAGGTCCCTGCCTTGATTTTAGTGATGGGCTGTGACATGGAAGTGTAAGCATACATAAACCCTTTCCTCCCCAAGCTGCTGCTTTCGGCCATGGTGTTCATCACCATGAACCGATGCATGGAACAGATGCAACCAGATCCATGCAGAACTCATAGATGAGAGTTCCCACGTCCAGGATGCTCTCCCTCATGCTTGGCTACTGCAAAAGTAAACACAAAGTGACTCAGCATCTACTTCCATGTGGTGAGCCCTCCTTAAACTCCCAGCTAGCTGCCTGCTTCAGGGGGACCCTCACCACAACCATCCTCTTCTGCCCTTCCCTCTTGCTCTACAAACAGCTCTGCACACTTTCACCTCAGGTTCCCCTCCCCCGCCACCTGGAATTTCACTGGAAATTCGGAAAGCACTAGAACAGACCATCAGCATACTCGAACCCCCACCCCTCCCTGCTTACCCCACGCGCAGTAACCATCCACTGAGAAAAACGGGATGAGAAAGGGTCAGGAATTATCCCGCCGTGTCTCAGCTCCCCTGACCTCATAGCACTGAACCCTGCATAAGCCAGGCTGCACTGGCCAGATGCAATCCCTGCTACGGATGTCCTCCCACTGAGTCACTGGCTACTGAGCCTTCATAGAAGAGACCTGAAATTAACACTAACAGCTAGATACAGTGCTCACATCTGTAATCTCGGCACTTGGGAGGCCAACACAGAGGGAGCCGCATAAATTCAAGGCCATAAAGATGCATACAAAGACCCTGTCTCAGAAAGTTTTGATTTGTTTTTAATTAGCACTAATTACCCACATGGGTGGCCTCCATGGCTTCTACTCCTATGTGACAGGTGGGTATGATTTAGGGAACAATCCCAAGCTACAGAATGAAGATGAGAATGTGGGAAGAGCAGCAGCAATTAGTCTGAGTTCCTAAGAGCAAGCTGGGGCATCACAGGCCATCCCTCACTTGGTGTTGAGTGGAGCCCTGACATGGGCTCCGGGAAGTGTCCACAAGCTCTTGCAGGAGTGCTTGCCAGTCACCTCAGAGTTTCTGGACATGTCACCCTCTGGCCTCCTGCCCTAGTGATGCAGTTCTCAGCTGTGATTCATTGTCCTTGTGAACGGACCCAGGAAATTGCCTTCCCACAAACCCCTGCTCCCTGGCTCAGATAT
Source organism: Arvicanthis niloticus (assembly GCF_011762505.2). Taxonomy (NCBI): domain Eukaryota; kingdom Metazoa; phylum Chordata; class Mammalia; order Rodentia; family Muridae; genus Arvicanthis; species Arvicanthis niloticus. The sequence continues at coordinate 85,508,536 of NC_047666.1, forward strand.
TCAATAACTCCTCACGCCCAGGAGATACATCTTTCCTCCACGCTCGGTCTTTCTTTTCAGTGATTTATAGGCACACACACTGTACACATTACCTCAGAGCCACTGCTGTAACTCTTCAGCTCAGGGACTGTGCAGGGGTTTTCCATTTGCACTTTCCAGACACTGCCTCTGAATGCTTTGCTACTGTGGCTGTGGCTTTTATTCCTTTGCTTCAGAAGGGAAGGGAACACATATTCCTAAGAAAGTTCCCCTTCTCCAATTCACAGTCCAATATGTCACTTTACAATTGATTTTCTGTGGAACTCTACTTGGGCCACTTTCCTACTTTCATTTCTGTTACTGTGATAAAAATATCCGGACCAAAAAACAAAAAAGCAAGTTGGGGGAGCAAAGGTTCATCTCTGCTCACAATTCCAGGTTATTGCCCATCATTTCAGGGAAGACAAGGCAAGGACTCAAGACACATCATGGCGCATCTGTGAACAGACAGCCGGATCATTCACTCTCATGCTTCTTGTTCCTTGGTCCTTTCTGTGTGTCAATTCTTTGTAGCCCTGATTTCTGTCTTCCTGCATCCTTTCCCAACCATAGCTTCTGAGGATCCTGTTTCCTTGGTTACAGAGTAAAGGAACTGGATCACTGGCCAAGAGCCCTTCTAGCTCTGCAGGAAACAGACTTCATCTACCAGTGTCCCCAGAAAGTCAGTGTAAATTTTACATCAGCTCATTCTTTGGTGAGCCCTGGTGTGCATAACGGGAGACCCACCTCAACTCAAGATCTAGGCCAAATGTCCTGACGGTGGAATGAGGAGAGGCTGGGAATAAAGGAACCAGTCAAGGTCTGAGCTGGGGGCCAGGCTCTGCAGCTGGACGGCTGTGTAAGCTTCCAGTCATCAGACTTTCTATACCATGATGAAGAATATACCATGCCATAGGATGTTCTCAGCACATAGCCTTCATGGCATGTCAGGAGGAGCACTAAATATACACCAACTGTTTGCAGAGTCTGGTCATGATCATTGTCATGGTCACCATCATCCTCAAAGTGCCACAACTTGACTCCAGGAAAACATTTTGCGTATGTCAGGAAATAAAGAAGGAAGGAAGCCCAGATGACTACCCTTTTACATTATTAAATTCGAGATACAAACATGATCCAAATACACATGTGAGGGTGAAAATTAGCTCACTGTCCGCCCCTCCACCAGTTTGGATCCGTGACATAAACTTTTGTTCTAAAACTCAATACTAACAACATGCTTCAAGTTTTGATGTTTATGTATAAGTTGGGATGACAGTAAATACAAATATAACAGACAGGATAGAATGGAACCAAACTGTCCTGTTAGGGCTGAGATTTTAATAGAGAAAGTATTATGAAGTTCACGATCATCAGTCTTAATTCAGATTATAATTACCTGAATTTATTAAAACTGCTGGCAGGGCCATACAGTCTCTCAGGCAAATCAGAGATGTACCTCGTGAAGGGGGAATGCAGGAAGGATTTTTAAAGACAAAAATGAAGACCTTGGGTGTCTGCACAAGTAAACCAAGAGCTGCTCTGCTCTGTCAAGATTAGGAAGTCAAGGCTATCTCAAAATAGTCCTCAATTGTCTTCATAAGCAGGCTACAGGATCTAGAAAGCAGTTTGTCAGGTTGGCATAAGCAGTGTCATGGCTGTACATTTCTGGGCAAGGGTCACTGAGTCAGGGTTACTGAGAACTTATCTTCTAGGGACTGGAGTCAGAGACAAACAGCTAGTGGGTACCAAGATGGATGCCTGGTATAAAATGGAGTTTCTTTTTTGTTTTGTTTTACTTCATTTTATTGTTATTGTTTTTTAAAATTGGATATTATATTTACATTTCAGATTTTAATCCCCTTACCCCATTCCCCCCACCACCCAGGAACCCCCTATCCCATCCCCCATCCTCCTGCTTCTATGAGGATATGCCCCCACCTACCCCTCCCCACTCCCACCTCCCTACCCTCTGAATTCCCACACACACACACACTTGGTGTTCAGCCTTCATGGGACCAAGGATTTCTTCTCCCATCTATGCCCAACAAGGCCATCCTCCCCTATATGTACTGATGGAGCCATGGGTCCCTCCCTGTGTGTTCCCAGGCTGGTGGTTTAGACCCTGGGGAACTCTGGTTGGTTGGTATTGTTGCTCTCCTCATGGGGTCACAAACCCTTTCAGCTCCTTCAGTCTTCTAACTCCTCCATTGGGAACCCCTTGATAGATCAATGGTTAGCTGTAGCATCTGTATCTGAATATGTCAGACTCTGGCAGACCTCTAAGGAGACAGCTATATCAGGCTCTTGTCAATGCACTTCCTGCCATTCACATCAGTGTTTACCTTTGGTGACATGGGATAGATACCCAGGTGGGACAGTCTCCAGATGGCCCCTCCTTCAGTTTCTGTCCCACACTTTGTCTCCATATTTGCTCCCTTGAGTATTTTGTTACTCTTTCTAAGTAGGACCGAGGCATCCACATTTGGCCTTCCTTTTTCATGAGCTTCATGTGGTCTGTGAGTTGAATCTTGGCTATTTCAAGCTTTTGGGCTAATATCCACTTATCAGTAAGTACCATGTGTGTTCTTTTGTGATTGGGTTACCTCACTCAGGATGATATTTTCTAGTTCCATCCATTTGCCTAAGAATTTCATGAATTCATTGATTTTAATACCTGAGTAATACTCCATTGTGTAAATGTACCACATTTTCTGTATCCATTCCTCTGTTGAAGGACATCTGGGTTCTTTCCAGCTTCTGGCTATTATAAATAAGGCTGCTATGAACATAGTGGAGCATATGTCCTTGTTATATGTTGGAGCATCTTCTGGGTATATGCCCAGGAGTGGTATAGCTGGGTCCTCAGGTAATGCTATGTCCAATTTTCTGAGGAACCATCAGACTGATTTCCAAGTGGTTGTACCAGCTTACAATCCCACCAACAAAATGGAGTTTCTTTACACACACAACAGTCATCACTGTTGAGCTTACAAGAGTCCCTGGGTTTCATGCCTGGCACCAAAGCCAGAAGAATTCGGCATAAACTGTTTATCAAGGGAAACAAAGAATGGGAAAATCCAGTGACTTCTTTGAAAACCAAGCATGCAGTCATCTAAGCATACAAGCACAGAGGGAGATATTTTGGTTTTTTTTTTTTTTTCGAGTATAAATTAAAGGGAAAAAACAACAACAACCAGGAAATGGGTATGAATGAGTCTAGGGTTTGTCATCAGGTCTGTTATAGGTCCCACAAACTCCTCAGTGGTTGACCCAAACAAAACAAATGGTAGAAATTCAACTTTGTGTTCAACAGTTACCTGAAGGCAGAAAGTGTGTTCTTGAAAAAGCTTTTATTTCCATCAACAGGTAACAGGCAGGTCACTGGTGAGATTATTCTCCTGTTCTCAGCTTAGTCTCATGCAAATCTGTCTCCTAATGCTCTGCACAATATACCCGGGGCACCACACTTATTAATTATCCAGCATAACTTTATAGAGCACTTAATGATTTAACATTTTATATTTGACTTCATAAATATTTTCAAAGTACTTGATAATCAGGTGGTTTGTGTGAGCCTCCTCGACTGTATTGCCCCAGCCCCGACACACATACACACACACACACACACACACACACACACACTTCAACAATCGCTAAGGTACTCAGAAAGAGCTAGTGATCATGTGGAAAGAGAGATGACCAACGGCTTCTCCTGCTTAAAATCTGCTCTGACAAAAACTTCATTTTACTCTTTATGACTCTCAGGTTTTATGATTTGCACTATAATTTCATTATAACAAAAATCAATTACTTCATTTAGAAGGTAGAGTTGGTTTTTCAAGCCAGTGTTATTTATCTTAAATGCTGCAGGTTCTTATATAAGGAATGTTTTACCATTTAGTCCTGGTGTACTTCTGGATTTTTTAAAACTGCTAAGAGGCTCAAAAAAATGTGTTTATAACTCTTGAGCCATTCAGCCCTTCCTGTTTCTATTCAGAATAACTTGTTTAAAGAGACTCTGTGTTCTGCCCTAAGGAAATTATGGATGTTTGGCATGGGGGAGGGGGGAGCAGCTGGTGCCAACTCACAGGGAAGAAAATCTCCTGGAGAGGGCAGGTCTCAACAACTTGGGAAGCAAAGGGTTTATTTTTTCTTACACTTCCAGTTAACAGTTCATTCCTGAAGGGAGTTACAGTAGGAAGTCAAAACAGAGCAGGAACTAAAGCAGAAGCCATGGAGGAATGCCACTTACTGGCCTGGCCGGTTCTACATAACTTAATCTGTTTTCTAATGCAACTCAGAACCGCTAGCCCAAGAGTAGCACTACCTGCTGTGGGGTGGTCCCTCTGATATCAGTCATTACTCAAGACAGTGCACACACTTGCCTACAGGCCTGTCTTTTCTCAATTGTGGTGTCCTCTTTTTATGTTATAAGAACTTGACATTAAACTAGCCAGCACAACTAACCTTGTCAGTTTGACACACAAACATATCACTATTCAACTCATTTATCCCCAAGATGGCAAGGTAATATTAATACCACGATATAAAACATTCCAACTTTCAGAGTCCCAGTCTTTTTGGTTCCCTTGTTTTGTTTTGAGCCAGGGTATCTCTTGCCAGTCCTGGAACTAGCTCTGTAGACCAGGCTGGCCTCAAACTCAGAGATCTGCCTCCTCCTAAATACTAGTCTATAGGGGTACACCCTCAAGCCTGGCTGTGGTCCCAGTCTTTAAAAATTCAAACATTTAAAAACATTTAAAGTCTCTCTGAGTTCACATCCTCTCCAAAAATCTCAAACCTCTAAAATATATAAAATCTCTCTAAAATCAGCCTCTCAACTGTAGGCTTCTATTAAATTAAATCAGAAAATAAGTAACATACTTTCCTGTTCCAGAAGGAAAAAACCAGGGCACAATCACAATCAAGGCAAAGCAAAACAAAACTCATAGTGTAAATAACTTGATGTTTAATGTCTGGGACTCACTTGTGATTCTCTGAGCTCTGAAGGGCTTGGACAATCACACATATCTGGTTCTGCCACTCACGGCACATACAGATTGTCTCATAGGCTTAGATCAGCTCCACACCACAACTGCAGCCATCCTTGATGGTCACTGGTGGTCATCGATGGTACTAGATTCTCCAAAAAGCTAGGGTATTCGCTATAACCGGGTTGCTCCTTCACCAGTAGCCTCTCCTGGACTTTAAGGACTCTAATCCTGCCACATGGTGCCAAGCCTCAGCCTCTCCCACCATGATGCCATGATGCTTGCAATCCCAGGGCACATACTGTTGCACTTTCAGCAATGATTCCCCCCCCCCCCCCGGGCCTCTCACCATACCTAGCCTCAGCTACTTCCCATGACCCCTTCATGCCTTCAAAACTAGTACCACATGGGAATATCTTGTACATTACCAAGTTCAACTGCTAGATAGGGCACAACCTTGACTGCCTCTGAACACAACTACTATGTGCTGAGTCCAAGGAAATACTTCCCAGAAGATTTCATCTCAATGATTCATATTCTCATTCTCTCTCTCTCTCTCTCTCTCTCTCTCTCTCTCTCTCTCTCTCTCTCTCTTTCTCTCTCCCCTCTCCCCTCTCTCTCCTTTTCCCCCTCCCCCTTGTCCCCTCTGTTCTCCCCTTCTTCTCTCCCCCTCCTCTTTCTTCTCCTCCCCCTCTCCCCTTTCCAGATGGGCTTTTTCTGTGTAATCCTGGCTGTCCTGAAAATCACTTTACAGACCAGGCTGGCCTTGAACTCAGAGATCTGGCCGCCTCTGCTTCCCAAGTGCTGGAATTAAAGGTGCTCACACCATCCAGCTAATGCTGGTCTCTTCTTAATCACTGATAATTTCTCAGATCCAGCTGAGCAGCATCTAATTAATTGTCCCAGTAAAGCAAAGGCAATATTGCAGTGGTGCTGGTTTCTTAATCATAGCTGATTTCTCAAAATATTGATGTCATGGATAGAGTCTTTAAGTTTATCTCAAATTTCCCTCCAAAACTTGACAAGCCAGACTATTTCTCTCACCCCCTTATCTTCCACTCATCCACAGAACAGCCCGCTGAGCTCTGAATACTGAACTCTGAACATTCAAGCTTTTCCAGCCCAACTTCAAATGCCACCACAATCCTCAAAAAATTAATTAATTAAAACGAAAACACTCTATGACCTCGTGTCAATCTCTGTCTTCACGAAGGTCTCTGCTACAGTGATAAAACACTGCCAAAAGCAACTCAAGAAGGAAAGGGTTTATTTCATCTTATGGAGGCATTTTTATTTCAATCGTGGCGCTCTCTTCTCAGATAACTCTAGCTATGATTAAGTGGACATGACATAAAAGTAGCCAGAACATATACAATGTACTAGGTATGGACATGGTTAGTTCTCAGTGCTTCTCTGTAGCCTTAAAGACACTGCCTAAAGCACCTGCAAAGGCAAGGCACCTAGTGTGCCTTATTTGATCTCTTACTTATTTTTTGAGCCAGGATATCCTACTGAAGGACAGGTCACACCCCAATGACCTTCTTCCCCTAGCCCGTTCCAACCTTCTACTGTTCTGCCACTTTCCAATATTGTGTTCAAACTTTTTAATAGACTCAAATCATTCCTTGGGTCAGAGCTGTAACTGTCTGATCCTCTCTGGAGGCATCTTCATAGCCAGAAGTGTGATTTCCTGAGATTTTACATGTCGCTCTGTGCAGTTGAGTTGATAATCAAAATTAACAGTTTATATAAAACTGGAATTCTTCAAATGAATTTCAGAACCCTCTGGGAAATGTGGAAATAGACAAAAGTGAACAAGAAAGTGTATGGATAATAGGTAATGGAAATGGATATTATATATATAATTATATATAATGTATATAATATAAAAGTGTGAACATAGACAAAAGTGAACAAGAAAGTATATGGATAATGGATAGTGGAAATAGATATTATATGTAATTATATGTAATATGACAATTATATATATAATATGTATTATATATATTATAGATATAGGTAACAGTAATGGATCCTTGCAGACACTAATTATCGAATGTCTCTCTTTCCTTATTCATGATTTCAAGAATAGCAATAGCCAGAGCTGGAGAGATGGCTCAGCAGATCAGAGCATTTGCTGCTCTTGTAGAGGATCTGCATTCAGTTCACAGCACCCACATGGAGAAGCTCACAACTGCCTGTATCCCAGTTCTGAGGGATAGGACACCCTCTTCTGGCCACTGTGAGTACTGCACACATGGTGCACATACAGACAAGCAAGTACACACACACATAAAGCAAAATAAATCTTTAAGAAGAAGGTAAAGAGAAGGTGGCAGCAAGGACGTCTACACAGAATCGTGTCTTTAACAACATCACCTAAATAAAGATATCTTTGGAAGTTTTTGTCTTAAAGTTACTGAGAAGTCATCGAGGCAATAGTAAGGTGAGATCCTGAGATGGATTCCTGCCATTTTCCTTCTGTGTTCCAGTTTCCAGAGGGTAGAAACATCATTTGCCAGTCCCAACAGCAAAGGCTATGATTAGAACTGTACATGTTTGGCTTATCTCAATAAATACATCCAGACATGGAGTAAACACACTGCTAGATACACAGAGGCGTTTCACCTGCGAGTGCTTATTCCTCACATATTAAGTGACAGCTTCCTTGCACATAAACCCAAAGTGACATCATATTCACTCAGTTTTCTGTTTCTCTCCAAAATTTTCAAGAAGTCCAACAGTGAATCTTTGGGGAAAGGAAGCCACATGATTTGACAGATGTCCCAGAAGGAGAAGATGAGGCACAGAAGTAAATAGGAAAGGACAAAGCTACAGGATGAAGCTATGTAGTCTGCGTGGCAATTTAAAACACATCACCACCAACACTGAGTTATGTCTGTGTGTGTTAACTGGAAATCACATCTACAGCTGGTTGATTGGTATAAACATAGCTTACCTGGAGTCCATGCCCTTGAGAGCTGCCATACGCATTTTCAAACTGTTGTCAAATACCAGTGCCAGAAGTTTATTCACAAGTGAGGAGTGCTGGGGAATAATTTTATACCCATCAATTTGGTAGTAGAGGGGCTGGGAAGTCAACACTATCACCCTTGGATGGAAGAAGGCTGGGACAGGTCCGCCTCCCAGTGCTGAACTCAACCCTACCTGGTCTCCACACTTCCCAAAGGCTCTGAGGCCCACATGAGTGAGAGAGGAACAGTCGTCCTCAGCACTGCACAGTTGTTCTCAGACAGCCTTCTCTGCAAGGCGAGGACAGCCATTAGACAGAGCTGGGACTCTCTGAGCTTGCAAGAGCAGGTGGTGTAAACCTCACTCTGAGCTTGTTTGTTAATAAATATTTGTATTTCCAACTGCATTTTATTCAAGTCTTGATTTTGGTGTTACAGCCCATCTGGCTCCAAATGCCACTGACCAGCAGTGTTTGTGAAGGACACACATCCTAAAGCAGCCAGGTTAGCTTAAGTGAGTTCCTAACACCAGGGCTCCGGTTTGATAAATTCACAGTGACCCAACTGCAGGACTATTGAAAATCAGCCTTCCGGGACCACTGGGAAACTTCTAGTCATTCAAATCTACTGCAGTTCCTTTAGACACTTCGTAAATTTGCCCAGTGGACTCTAATCATCTATATATCTATATACAGTTATTATACAAAAAAAAAAAAAGCTACAAACCTTATTTGATGATGAAGAAGAGTTCTTTGTTTCTCTTTTTCTTTCTTCCATTCATCGCATGTGTGTGTGTGAGAGAGAAACAGAGAGAGAGAGAGAGAGAGAGAGAGAGAGAGAGAGAGAGAGAGAGAGAGAGAAAACTCAAACCAAGTGTTGCTAGGAAGTCAGCTCTATTTTTTGCCTTTTACTCTTAGTCAAGTGTATTTTTTTTCACCCTCTTGAAGGAAATCTCTATGAAAATGCATTCAGTTCTCATTGTCTCTTTACCATGTCCTGAATACTTTGACACCTTTTTATAGGGCCTGGCAATATGGCCCAGTGATTGAGAGCACCTGTGGCTCTTACAGAGGACCTGAGTTCAGTTCTCAGCACCCACATCAAGTGGCTCATGACTTCCTGTAACTCCAGCTCCTCTTTCTTTCTTTTATTTCTTTCTAAGTAAATTATTTTTTAAAGTATTTTTTTAAAGATGTGTTAATTTTCCTTTGTGTGTATAAGTGTTTAGCCTGCATATGTGCCTAGTACCCATGGAGCTCAGAAGAGGGCATCAAATCCCCTGGAGCTGAAGTTATGGGTGGTTGTGAGGCACCATGTAGGTGCTGGGAATTGAACCTGTGTCTTCCGCAATAGCAAAAAGTTCTTTTAACCACTGAACAATCACTTCAGCCCCATCCAGCTCCTCTTCTGAACCCTCTTCTGGCCTCTGTGGCCAACTGCATTCATGTGCATATATCCCTACACAGATACATACATATATACATGGCTCAAAAAATCTTCAAAAAATAATAGATACTTATTCATGGAGTCTCTTTCTGGGGCATCTTCCCTGTCTAGATGTCACATGTGGTTCTTGTTCCTTGTCCATTGTCACATGTTATCAATCAGTTATAGCCCTTGTTAGGTGGGGAGGTAAGCTGTCCCCATGCATGCTTACTATGGAAGTGAACTGTTCTGTCAAGCTTTACTTATTTATTTACACAGGTTCTGGAGTCCAGGCTGGCCTCAAACTCACTCTGTAGCTGAGCATCACCTTAAACTTCTGATCCTCATACCTCCACCTCCCACCAAGCCAACCTTAAGCAGCCCTGAGAATTGAACCCTAAACTTTCTGCGCGCTGGGCAATCACTTTACCAACTGAGCTATCTTGCTAGCCCCTACATAGAGTTTCTTAAACACTTACTCAAATGTAAAATAATCTATTATACTTTTATTGCCAGGTGTCTCAGTAGTAAGACACCGGGCTTTGCCCAAAGAGATACAACATGTTTTGATTACAGATTTTTGGTTTTGCATGAATCCAGTTGGATGCAGGAATTAAGTACACCACAAAAGCTTTCCCAGAAGCTGTTACATAAACATATTTTTATCTCTTTTAATCATTAAAATGGAAACTTTCTGGATGTATTGTTTCTTTCATGTGGCTTGAAGTGGCCAGAAATTAGCACTGTACTGTTCTATAAGGTTTGTGTAACCATGGTGAACATTTGTTTGCCTTCAGGAAACTGATTTAAAGTATTTAGACTTTCATCTAGTAAGCAAACTACTGTGTTTGGTGTAGTTTTTCCTTATTGATTTCAGATTGCAAAGCAAACACATTATTTTCTATGTGGTAGTCAATAAATGTTAGAAAATTAGGTACATTTTGAAATATAAGTAATCTGATTTTAATTCTTCATTGCAGTCTCCTGGAGAAGGAAGTCTGGGCCCAGAAAAGCATATTTGGGATTGTCTAAAATAACCTGGAGTACACGGGTTTATTTTTGACTCCCAGGGGTCTACTTTTTCATTTTAACTTTGTCAGTAAAGTTTGGAGCTAAATCAGGCAATGAGCCCCAGACATGGTGGAAGCCCCCAAGCAGCTGTTTCCTCTAACTCAACCTTGTCCTGTCACTTTAGGAGTACAGAAAAAGTTGTGGCATCTCCAGATTTGTGTATTTGAGACCAGCATGGCCAGTGCCCACCTGGCAGTTCAGACCAAACACACAACATTTAACTGTGGCAGGAATGTGGCTTCCTAGATTTCAGCTCTTTAATCTGTGCCTCTGCATGGCATTATGGGTCTTCCAGTTTATACATTTGCATCTTCCTGATAATCTGCATTCTTCCTTGCTTCCTTGGCTGTGTGCCCAGCTCTGGAAGCTGAGCTGTGGGGAAGAAAGGGGGATAAAGGAGCTTCCAGGACACCTGGTCTGGGAGCTGTGACTCATCTCTGGTAATCTGTAGCCTGAGGAAGGCTGCTGCTCTCCTATTAACTGTTTAGCCACGTGTGTGAGTCACACTCAGTCACCTTGGAGACTGTAGCAAGAGTACTGAGAGAAAAGGTCAGCCATCTGAAGCTCCGAACAATGCTTTTCTATAAGCTCACAAGCCAAAAAGGAACAGTCAAGCCCAGCATTCCGGCCACAGGGAAGGTACTTGCTTCCCTCCTGTTCTAGTTCCATCTCTGTTGCTGAGATGAAGCATGACCAAAAGCAACTTGTAGGGTCAAAGGCTTTGCTTCAGCTAACAGGTTGAGGGCCATCACTGAGAAAAGCCAGAACAGAAACTGAGGCAGAAGCTATGGAGGAAAGGTGTTTGCTGGCTTGCTCCCAGGTTCATGCTCAGCTAGATTTCTTACATAGCCCAGTACTGCCTGCCCAGTAAATAATGCTGCCCACAGTGGGCTAGGCCCTCCTCAATCAATTAACAATCAAGAAAATCCCTGCAGATATGCCCATGGGTCAATTTGATCTGTCCAATCCTTCAATTTGTAAGAATAACAGTAAAAGTCAAATAAAGGGAGAAAAAAATCCTTCTAGTCAAGAAAAGGAACCTCTGGCTGGGGCAGAGACCTAACAGTTGGGCCAGGTCAGCCACCTGGCCAAGGGACCATTCCAAGGAAGACAGACTCACCTTGCCTATGCTAAAGAGATAGGAATCCTTTTTCTTTAAATGAGACACTGTACTTTCCTTCCCAGAATTCCACACATTTCCCCATTCCAACACAGTCCCCACGAGCTACCAAGGAGGTTCTGTTAGGTCTACTCACCTTTCTGAGACCTAAGTCTAAGAGGTTCCATTTTCTGTCTCGTTTCTTTAGGTACTGGCCAGAACCTAAGTATGCTTTCTCTGATACTCTGGGCTTCTGTACTGTTTCTCTAAGCCTCCCTTCCTGCCACACAGCTGCTTACTGGTCATGTGTCTAACTAGTTTAGAAAACATGTTTTTTTTTTTCTTTTCTCCAACCAATTGCTAACATTTACAGGTTGCCAGGCTGGGAATAGGGAATCTTTTAAACTCTGATTTGTTTTTAAATGTCTTTGAACTTCTGTTTGAGCCCTTTTATAAAAATTGGTACATATGCATGTGTGTCTGTGTATGGGCATGTGAACATGCATGTGTATTATGTATAAGTTCCCATTGAGACCAAAATGCCCTAGAGCTGGAATATGGACAGTTAGAGGCACCAATGTAGGTGCTGGGAATTGAACTCTGTCTGGAAGAGCAGCAAGTGCTCTTAACTGCTGAGCCATCTCTCTAGCCCTTCGGTGTTCTTAAATTCTTTTATTAATGAGACTAAGAGGCCCAGAAGGGACCTCACTTTTTGGTTTGAGAGGTTTTGGTCCATGATCAGATAAAAGGGGATCCAGCAGGGTAGTGAACAGTAAACAGCAGGTAAGCCACTCTTCTGGTGGTTGCTTTGACTTAGGAGGTGCAGGGTATTCCTATGGAGGTTTAACTGAGTAGAGACTACCCATTCTAAGTATATGGCACCTCCATGGCCTGAGGCTTCAGATTCGATGCTCCAGATATTCAGCCCAAAACTCACAGATTCGTCAAACTCTGAGGCAGGGTGTTTGTAAGATAATCAGGGTTGGATGAGGTCATAGTGAGATCCATAACTTTGCCGGACAAGGAAGAGAGAACTTTACTGCCATATTAGGGAACAACAAGATGGGCATCACGATGCTGGCCCCATGGTATCTGTCTTTTGGGTCTCTGGAACTGTGAAAAGATATTTTCTTTGTATATTACCCAGTCTGTTGTATTTGTTATGGCCTCAGAAAATGACCCAAGATCTCACTGTATGGTCCCAGGGTCGGGACTTTTATTTGGCAAAATTTATGAGAATGATCTGTCATTCTGGTGACAAGGCTATCTTGCAGGTAGTTGTGAACAGGCAGGTATATGGCATGTTCATGCCATAAGCTGATGCCCTTATTTTAATCTCAGGAGACATAAAATTTCATGGTCTTTTCCTCATGATTTAGCTATTTCAAATGACTGAACTGTTTTATAGTTGAAAAAGTTGGAACAGCAAGAAACATTAGAATATGTAATAGATTCTGATTAAACACCCACATGTTATAAGACAATTCACTTGCTTTAGTATTAAAGAGAAATTTCAGGGCTGGAGAAATGGCTCAAATTGAGCAGCTAACAACAGCCTGTAACTCCAACTCCAAGGGATCCATGCCTCTCGTCTGCACTGCCAACATACACAGACATGCACATATACATATAATTAAACATAAAATACATCTTTAAAAAGATAGAAGAAGAAAGTTCTAAACTAATAAGAACATGTGTAGGTCCCAACAGAGAGAAAGTCAAATTTACAAAACCATAAGTCATGACTTGGGATAGGATTTAGACTAACAGGGTGCAGACAGACAGCTGTCATAAATATTTAGGGAAAGAGGAAAAACTAAAATTAGTCACCAACTTATAAAGAGGAGTAAATCCTACCATGGGGCCCCAAAAGTGCAAAGGCTGGAAACATGGGGAATTTTAAAAGTAATTCTATGCTGTATTCTATTGAAAATGAAATTTTATAAATGTATTTATCAATATAAAATGGGGACCTCCATGAAGAGGCAGATCTGGTGTTTCTCTCTTGAAACATGAGGAATGTCACATCTGGCATGTTAGGTCAATTCTTTGCATATCAACCTCTGCTGTTTGGGAATTGCTGAAGAAAAAAATAGTGAATTAAGAATGGGCCTAGTTTTTGTCAATATTAACATGAACAGGGGTAGTTTCATGTGATCAAAACCCAAATTTAGCAAATGTAGTCCAAAGAACACCAACCTGGATGGTTACCTTGGAAAATAATTGGGATTTGGCCCACTGCCACACTCTGATCTATAAAACAAGAGGGCCTCTGCCCCAAATGCTGCTGGAAGGAATGTATGGGTGGCTGTGGACTGTTGGTCCTCGACAGGGCTCTGCTCATATGTTTCCAAATGGGGATTAGCAGAGGGTGTCATGAATTCTTCATAAAGCTAATTTATACAGTTTCTGAATTATGAAATTATGTCTGTTTCAATTTAATGCTATTGGAGTGTCCTTTTCCTTATGAAATGATAATGAAGGTAAATGATAGAGTTGCTTTATTCATTAATGACCTTACATGACAAAATTAAGAATATTAAATAAAATCATTATTAACATCTTTACTTACTTAACACTTGTCTCTCCTCCTTCATGTTTCTTCCTCTTCCTCTCTCTTCTCCCTCCTCCTTGTCCCTTCTCCTCCTCTCCCTTTTTCTCCCCCTTCTCCTCTCCCTGTTCTTTCTCCTCCTCTTCCTCCTCTTCCTTCTTCCTTTGCTCCTCCTCCTTCTTCTCTGTTCTTCTTTTTCTTTCTTTCTTCTCTTTCTTCTCCTTCTCCTGATTTGTTAACACAGTATTTCACTACATATCCCAGGCTAGTGTCAACTCTCAATCCTGCTGCTTTAGCATCCTTTGTGCTCAGATCACAACTGTGCACCACTGTCACACCCATCTAAACACATTTTGTGGAATTTGTGGAGGTTGCTTTGGAATTCTGGTGGATGTTCTATGATCTACCTCTGAAATTCGATTATTTTGTGATACGATGTCACATTGTGAGTTATATCCTGGAGGGTGCTCCTAAAGCACTTGTGTGTGTTCTTAGTACTGGCATGCAACAGAGAAAGGCAGATGTGGCTCCTGATGTGGCAGGGAAGGAAGGTACCGTGTGCCATTGTGCTCTCTAAGGGACTCATGGTAGAAGGAAGAGGTAGGTGGCCAGGAGGCCACAGTGTAGACTGCACTGGGAGACAATGTGTGTCCTGATTTGGTGAGGTTCACAAGTTCACCTGGCTGAAAGCAAAAGGGAGCATGTGCTTATGCGACATGGGCCTCAACCATCCAGGAGAACAGTGTAAGCACCACAGAGGTCAAGAGGCCAAGGCCCAAGATGGGGTATTGGTTGCTAGGAACGGGCCAAGGTTTGCCAGCTCACAGAATGCTAAGGAGGCTCCAGAGTTGAGCCACAGCCTAGTGGTCAAATCAAAGCTTTTTAAATAAATAATGTCCTACAGGGAAGTTGTCATTTTAAACATATTTTCAGAAAATCTTAAAAAGTAAATGATTAGCCGGGCGGTGGTGGCGCACGCCTTTAATCCCAGCACTTGGGAGGCAGAGGCAGGCGGATTTCTGAGTTCGAGGCCAGCCTGGTCTACAGAGTGAGTTCCAGGACAGCGCCAGGGCCACACAGAGAAACCCTGTCTCGAAAAACCAAAAAAAAAAAAAAAAAAAAAAAAAAAAGTAAATGATTACCCTCTAACAGATTGGGTAAATCATAACTGTCATAAGTGGCGTTTGTTTTAAGCATATTCATGAAACTTGTCTTGTGTTTCATCTACCTCTGAAGACACCACACTTGGCATGACATTGATTTCATGTGTTCTGATTACAACTCTGTGAGGTACAAAAGTACTAGTACTGTTAATAAAGACGAAGTGTCAGGGAGACTTGCATGACCTGCCCATGGCCACGGAGTCTGTAAGGGAAAACCCAGACCACTGCACCCCCAGACCCCAAGTTTGTTTTCCAGTGTAACTAGAAACTCCAAATGCAAGTCATCTACAGTTTTGAGTGTAGTAAAATAAAACACACACACACACACACACACACGTAAAGGGTGTTGTGTGTATTTGTTCACCCTTTGATGACACACACATATGTAAAGGGTGTTGGGTGCATTTATTTGTTCACCCTTTGGTAACAGCACACACATGTAAAGAGTGTTGTGTGTATTTGTCCACCCTTTAGTGACAGCTGTGTTTTACTTTGCACAATGTCCTCACAGCTCAGCCACATTGCAGTATGCATTGGAATTTCCTTCCTTTTTAAAACTACATACTATCCCACTGTGTGAAGATACCCATGCTCTTTATCCATTCAGCTGGCACAAGATGCCCAGGTTGCTTTTGGCCATAGCCAGTAATAATGCAATGAGCCCAGTTGTAACATTTTTTCAGATCCCGTTCAATTCAGTTTCTAGGCCACATGTCAGTTCTTTTTCTAAGTTTTTAAGAACCATCACATCATCTTCCTTGGTGACCACTTCACATTCCCAGTAGAGCACACAGCTCCTAATTTCTCTGTATTCCTCCCTGATAACACTTGTTACTTTCTGGTTTTTGTTAGGGTCTTAGATCATTACTGGTTTTATGACAGTGCCCATCCTCATGGCCCCTCATTTTTTTCCCTATAGCTTTACTGAAGTATCATTCACATATTATATAATTTCCCCATTTAAAGTCTAGAAAGCAATGACTGTTTAAGTAGTCACAGAATTCTGCAACTACTGCTCTGTTTTGTTCTAGAACATTCTCATCATCTCCCCCAAAAGATCCCACACTATTCAGCAGTCACCCTATTTACCCTCAACCCTATACAGCATAAGATTATCACTAAACTATTTTCTGTCTGTAGATGTGCCTATTAGAAATTCATCTAAATAAATGTGTAAATAGATACATAGAGCTTCCTTTGCTTAGTGTGTTTTCAAGATTCCCTCTCCTAGTAGCATGCCTCAGCACCCCATCCTCTTCATGGTTAGATAGTATTCTGTATATGTGCATATCATGATTGATTCATCAGCTCACAGACTCTGTGCATTTGGGCATCGTAAGGAAATGAAGACTCGTGAGAAAAAAATCTCTATTTTTAGGCACAGTTCTCCGGGAATATGGTGAATAATATGGTATGCTTTAATGCTATTAAGATTGGGAAATGCCTTGCAGGGCCTTATGCTTAGATTTCTCTCACACAACTTCCTTCCTGCATGTATAAGCAGGACATTTGTCATGGGAGGGTCTTTGGGGGCTATCAGAGAGATCCATTCCTAGTTTCATGGCCTGATTCAAAAAGAGAGATAGAGAGGTGAGAAAGGCTTCTTACTGCCTCCTCAGCCTCCTCCATCTCTAAGGAATAATTCACAGGGAAAGGCATGTGAGTGCTTAGAAGCTAGCTCTCCCTACTAACTAGCAACTACTGCTAGCAACTAGCAGTTGCTCTGGTTAGTTGGTCTGTTTAGTTGGTTGGTTTGGTTTAGTTAGGGTGGGGGTGTTTGCTTGTGATGGGATCTTGCTGTATGACCTAGGCTACTCTCTAGTACTCAGTCTTGGGCTTACAGGGGTGTACTGCTACTCTGATCTTTAAAAGACATCTTTAAAGCTTTGCTAAACAATGCTGATGTGGACCACCAAAGTGCAAGAGACAGAGTCTTTAGTGGTGAGCAGGGCATGCTGACAGCTGTCAGAAACAATCATGTTGGTAATTGGGGTCATCACATTCTGTGCATTTACATGAGACCTGGTCAATCTCTGTGCTCTTCAGTCTACAGAGACAATCACAGTGCTTCACAGAGGTTCCCTGAATATATGCCTCGACCATGTGCTCCCATACTGAACCAACCCAGAGTCCAGCCTGTAGCTTACCATGTTTCAAATGGCTCCTCTGTAAAGTCTTTGCTCCACAGAAAGTTATCCAGGAACCAGGATGGAGGAAGAAGCTGGCCTCTGGCTTGATCTCCATGGAGAAAAGCACATGGTCTCTCAATCTCTTCAGAAGAAAATTGTGTTGTGCAGGTTATCAGGGTGAGTACACAGCTCACCCAGGAACCCTTTTCCAACAGAGAAGCATCTTAGCTTTAATATGGGCTCCAACTTCTTTAAGTGATGGATATTGGAGATTAACCATACTGTTACAGATAGCAAGATATCTTCATTTTTAAAGATGTCTTAAAGGTGTCTTGATATACATCTATTAAGCTCATTAAAGATTTATCACATGAGGCACCAAACACTTTGGTTAAAAATGTTTTTAAAAAAATACCCTCAGAGACACCAAAATGCATCACATGGCATTAGGGGGAAAAATTCATCACATTCCCCTTGGATTAATTTGACCAACAGCCAGCCAAGTTTGAATTCTCAGCCTCTGTGTGTGTGTCTTCCATCTGTCTGTAGCTTATGTTTTTCAGCTTTTGTTTATTGTGTGTCTATGTCTGTCTGATGTCTGACTGCCCCACTTCTGTGTGTTGAATGCTGTCCCTAACAAAGAGCTATACTCTGTATTCCCTGAACAGCACACCAAGCATTACACGAGAAATGTATATGGGGTAGTTTACAGAAAGGAATTAAGTTATTTACTCCTATTGACCCTGACTCCAAAGCACTCGGTATTGCAAACATACCATTTATCAAGCTGTTCCCAGTATTTGTGGTAGATATTTGGTGTGTAAAGTTACTTTCACTAGAATTCTTACAGCCATTCCTGATTACCTCTCTCCCCCTTTTCTCCTCAGCCTCTAGTATGCACTAATTTTTGTCCCCGTGGTTTGGTCTATTCTAAACATTTTGTAAACTGATGTGTACAGTGTGTGTTTGGTTTCTTCTGCTCAGCACATTTTCTTGGTTCAGATGTGTTGCTACACATATCAGTACACCATTGCTGACATGACCAAGCCATGTTCCATTGTATGGATGGACATACCGCTGTCTTTATCCATCTGCTAGGGGACACTGAACTGTTTCCACTGTTTGGCCACTATGGATAGTGCTTTGTGTCAAAGTTTTTGGTATGAATGTGCTTCTATTTCTCCAGCGTTTAAGTGTCTAGAAATGGAACTCCTAGGAGTAGCTATCCAAAGAGCTGCAAAACTGTCTTCAAAGTGACTCCCATTGCAAATGTTCTCTGGTACCCTGTGGCTCTAGTGCTCTGTGGGTTCCAGTGCTTAGTGGCTCCAGCACCCTGTGGGTTATAGTGCTCTGTGGGTTCCATTGCCCTGTGGGCTCCAGTGCCTTATGGGTTCCAGTGCTCTGTGGGTTCCAGTGCCATGTGGGCTCCAGTGCCCTCTGGGCTCCAGTGCTCTGTGTGTTCCATTGCCCTGTAGGCTCCAATGTCCTGTGGATTATAGTGCTTTATGGCTCCAGTGCTCCGTGGCTTCAGTGCTCTGTGGCTCCAGTGCCCTGTGGGCTCCAGTGCCCTGTGGGTTATAGTGCTTTGTGGCTCCAGTGCTCTGTGGGCTCCAGTGTTCTGTGGGTTCCAGTGCCCTGTGGGCTCACTCCAGTGCTCTGTGGGCTACAGTGCCCTGTGGGCTACAGTGCCTTGTGGGTTCCAGTGCTCTGTGGTTCCAGTGCTCTGTGGGCTACAGTGCCCTCTGGGCTACAGTGCTCTGATTCCAGTGTTCTGTGGGTGTTGTGACTCCTTGGCTCCCCTCACACTTTGCTCAATGTCTGTCATTTCATTAGCTGGCTTAGTGTGCCATTATGGTTTTCATGGGATTTTCTAGTAATCATCTTCCATTGAGCATTTGACTGTCCGTATTTCTCTTCTCATGAAGTGCCCACTTCCATCCTTTGTTCCTTGTTTAATTGGCTTGTTTATCTTTCTCTGTTGCATTGGAAGACTTCCTCATGGATTTTGGAGGTAAGGCTTTCATTAGCTACCTGATTTGTGATCATTTTCTTGTGAGCTATCTTTTCATTTTCTTGGAAGAGATATTTTAAAGCGCAAAATTTTAAATTTCTGTAAAATCCAATTTTTTGTATCTTTCACTTTTCACTTTCTTCTTGAACTTTTGATGTCACATGTAAAAATTCTTCACCTAATTCCAGATAAGAAAGATTTTCATGTGTTTTCTTCTAAACCTTTTGAAGTGTCATATTTTATCTCTATGATCCAGTTTTAGTTTACTTTTGCCTGAAGAATGAGTTGTGTGTTGAATTTTTAGTTTTGTGACTGCTGCTGTCCAGTTGTTATAGTGCCACAAATTGAAAAGGTTACCCTGGTCAGGCAACATGTCTCTGTGGGTAAGCACACTTGCCACCAAGCCTGACAATCTGAGTTCAAACCCCATCAACAACCATGGAATACTGGCTTCTGGTTGGAAACCTAGCTAAGTTTACAATTTGTAGTTGAATTTTGTTTTGTTTTATTTTTATACAGTACTTGGAATTCTTTGTATATTTTAAAGTCTTCTGTGGATAATGACAACTTTATTTCTATTTCTCAGTGTATATAGCTTTAATTTCTTTTTGTTTCCTTACACACTATCTGTGACCTCCAGTATAGTGTTAAGTTGCAGTAATAACAATAAATATCCTTGCCTAGATCCATTGCTAGTCTTTGACAATTATCTCTTTTTGTTTGTTCATTTGTTTTTCGAGACAGGGTTTCTCTGTGTAGTCCTGGCTGTCCTGGAACTCACTCTGTAGACCAGGCTGGCCTCGAACTCAGAAATCCACCTGCTTCTGCCTCCCAAGTGCTGGGATTAAAGGTGTGCGCCACAACTGCCCGGCCTTTGACAATTATCTTAGTTCAGATTACTATCAAAATATAAAACACTTTATTTCTCATAGTTGTAGGGGCTGGGAAGACCAGCACCATGGCAGGTGCAGTGTCAAGTCAAGGTCTGCTTTTTTGCTTATCAATGGCTCTTTCTTGCTATGTCTTCATGTGGTAGAAAAGGCAAACAAACTCCCCTGAACTTCTTTTATAAGGGTGTTAACCTCATTCATGAACTCTCTTTCCTCATAACCTAATTCCCTGTGGTCTGGCCTCCTACTCCCTCCCCCAGGAGATTTCAACTTGTGTATTTGGAGGAAGTCAAAGGCTTAGGCTATAGTAACCACAAAAGACACATTTTAGTCACAAATTTTCTGTCAATGTAGAGTGTCATTTTCAATACTTTCCATCCAATCATAGAATGGTTTACTATCAAGATTAACATACATTATTAATGTGTGTAAGCTTATATAAATTATATATAATGGAGTTAGAGAGATGGCTCAGTGTTAAGATCACTTGATACTCTTGCAGAGGACCCAGCATCCACAGTGGCTCACAACCATCTGTAACTGGGATCCAATACCCTGTTCTGACCTCTACAGGTACCAGGTACACATGTTGTGTGCATAGACACATGCAGGGAAACATCAATGCACATAAAATAATCTTTTTTTAAAGTCATATTTAATGGAATTGTTACATTTTCACTTATATACAATGCATTTCAATCACAGTTGCCCCGTTATTCTCCCTAGCCCCTCTGCCACACAGCTGATTCCTTTTCTCAACTAGTCCCTCTTCTACTTCCATGTCTTTGTATATATGTGCACATGACTCCGTGGGTTTAATTAGAGTGGCTTGTAGGTCATAGGTCAGATTCACAGGAGCACAGGCAATTTACCAGTTATACCACTGAATGAAATGTCTCCCCATCCCCAACTAATTACCTGTTTATAGCCTAGAACTAACCTCCCAGAGGTGTAATCATCACCACCAACACAAAACTAGCCTTGCATCCTTGGAGGCTCACCCCCACATGCAGCACACAACTGCCTCAGAGTTAATAAGTCTAAGAGAATTCAGAACAATTGGTGGCAGGGTTGAGACAAATATTACTGCCAGCCACTGTATGAGGTTATCTCTTTAAATGGAGTCATGGTCCATGGGGAAAAGTGATACTCTGTAGTAAAAATGAGTTACCAGGCTGCCTCACAGGGCCCAAGTAATGGCTGAGGCTTGACTCTCAAAGCAAAGAAGAAATGACTGGCTTCTTTTCTGATTTCAGAACTGAGCAGGGTTCTTTCACCACCACTATACAGTATGAACATACAACCTTCAGAAAATTCTGATAGATGGTGTCTGACAACATCTATTATGAAGAAACCACTGCACTAGATGTTATACATCCAGGTTATTTCCCAAGGATGTACTCAGAAATGTTATTAGTTTATATTTATAGTTCTGCAGAAGAAAGAAAAAGGGCCCTATGATATGTCTGCCTGGCCTAATCCTTTTCAAATGAGAAATCACAGCTCAGGGAATTTGTGCGGCCTAATCCAGCTTTTGTAGCCAGTTAGTAACAAACTCTGGGCTGGACTTGCGCATTGTAAATAACCAGTGACTGTCATTGTCACCAGGGCTGGCTTGAACACAAAATCCACTTACAACAAAATGAGCCTGTAGTGAATTCTTAGCAACCAAACTCAATTTTTTCAGTTAAAATAATCCAGCCACCTGATCTAGTCACAATTAGTATAACATATTTAGGGACCAGTGGGGAAAGTTGCTTGTTCTCAAGGCTGACAACCTGAGTTTTAACCCCAGGACCCACATGGTGCCGGAAGAGAACTATGTGTTTAAGTTGTCCTCTGACCTCCCTCTTCACAGTATACCACCACAAGTACACACACACTAAATAAAAAAGTATGTTTAAGTGAAATCACTAAGCCTTTAAATAAATAAAGAGTGAAGAAAGTACTTGATTTTTTAAAAGAAAATCAGAAGATATTTGCAGAGAACATCTGAGATTTTTGCATGTTATTGTGATATTCCAAGCATGTAAGGGACCTGATTTTCTTCTCTCTGCACAGTGTTTATTCAGACTGGATGGCAGGTCACAGTACCTAATAACCATTCTATATAATTCTGTCTATCTGAAAAAAGTAGAGGAAACCTATACCTGTTTACTTTTGAGACAAACCTTAAGGATCAAAACATAAAGGCTGGGGAAGATACCCACAAAGAAATGGGAATTGAGGCACCCATCCAGCAGTTCAGATTTTTGCTGCAGATGCAGAGAGCTGACTGCCACCAAGTGGTTTGAAGGATCCATTTAATTCTGTAACCAGTGCTTCTTAAATCTTACCAAATCCAGTGTTTCTTAAATTCAAAGCCTCTTGAGCTGGAAAGGTAGTGAAGTGTTTGATTATCAAGCATGGGGGCCTGAGACACTGGTGCATAATCCCAACACTGGGAAAGCAGAAACAGGTGGATGCTTGGGGCTGGCTAGCCAGTCAGCCTAGACTACTTGGCAAGTTCCAGACCCATAAAAGTCTTGTCTCAAAAAGAACATGGATGATATCTAAGGAGGGTCAGCCCAGGTTATCCTCTACATACATGTGCACACACCCGTGCATGCACACATACATACATACAACACAACACCCTTGTGAGGACAAGCTATCCAGCCATTTGCAGTGGCTGCCAAGCTTAGCTATGAAAAAATAAATAATATAGAGGCACTTTTGGACATCATGAGACCTGGAGCCTGCCTTTGACATTAACTGATGGTATTAGCTGTGACCTGGTTGTGGACATTTTTTTAAGTGCTTCATGGAATTCCAGTATGAAAGAAAGAAAAAAGCCCTTTAGGATCCTCCATCAGAGGATACTAGTCACCACCAGAGAAAAGAGTCATTGAACACATGGACCTATAGAAAGCTGTTTTTCAAGAACACTAGGATTGAACAGGCATAGTGACATCTACCTTTAATACCAGCACTCAGGAGGCAAATGCATCTATGTGAATTAGAAGCTAGCCTGGTCTACATAGCATGTTTCAAGACAGCCAGCCCCTATCTCAAAATGAAACAACCAAACCCTGAAATTTAAAATCCCAAAACAGGGTGAGAGATTCCTCAGTAGTTAAGAGCACTTGTTGCTTTTGCAGATGACTCAGATTGAATTCCCAGCACCCACATGGTAATCTACAATCATCTGTAAGTCCAGTTCTAGGGAATCCAATGCAATCTTCTGAGCTCCTTAGGCACAGACATACATGCAGGCAAAGCAGTCTCACATAAAATGAAATGAATAAATCTAATTTAAGAATTAAAATCCCTGAACAACTCTCCCCCTAAAGCAAGGTTATCCTGGTATGCAAAGTCTCGCAATAAACAATTTCTACAAAGGACCATTGTAGGCTTTTTGGTCTCTATGATTACACACAGACATAGATCGTAATAGACATGCACTCAGAGAGAGATGACAGACAGAAAGAGAGACAGAGAGATTGAGACACAGAGACATGGACACAGACAGAGACAGAGAAACACAGATACAGACCACAGAGGACTGACAGACAGACAGACAGAGACAGAGGGAGACAGAAAGACAGAGACAGATTGAGACATAGAGACATAGACAAAGACAGAGAAACACAAAGACATACAGACAGAGAGAGAAACAGAAAAACAGAGAAATAGATTGAGACACAGACAGGCAGAGACATAGAGACAGAAAAACAGATACAGACACAGAGAGAGAGGGAGGGGGAGTGAGAGAGGGAGATGGGGAGAGAGAAAGAGAGAGAGAGAGACAGAGAGAGAGAGAGAGAGAGAGAGAGAGAGAGAGAGAGAGAGAGAGAATAGAGATTGGGAGAAGGGAAGGAAGGAGAGAAAGAGAATAAACAAAATGTACCTTAAAAACAAAAACAGAGCCTCCTAAGCTGCCTTGCCTTCTGATTCTGTTCTGCCATGGCTTACTTCACTTTCACTCTTCTACAAAGGTTTAGAATCCACAGAGAGGGTCACGCCATGATACACTGACTGTCACCACTGTCCTCAGGCCAGTGCAGAGCAACTCAGTCAGGAACAGACAACACAGAGGCTGCCTGTTAGGGGCTGCCATGCTTTCTCTTTCTTGCACCTATACTCAATGTCAACCAAAATCAAAAATAGAAAGTTTCGGATCACAACCTTCCAACTTCGTGATGCCCTCTGCGGTAGTTTGAATGAACTTTACCCCCCATGGGCTCACAGATTTACATGGTTAGTACCCAGTTGATAAACTGTCAAGGAAGAAGAATTAGGTGTGGTCTTGTTGGAGGAGGTGTTGTCACTAGGGGTGGGCTCTCTCTCTCTCCTCCCCATGAACCAGTATATAAAGCTCTCAGCTACTGCTCCAGTGCCACGCCTGACTGTCACTATGCTCCCTGCCATGATAATAATGGACTACCTTCTGAAACTTGTAAGCAAGCCCCCAGTTATATGGTTTCTTTTATAAGAGTTGCCTTGGTCATGGTGCCTCATCACAGCAACAGAATACTAAGACACCCTCCTAAACAATATAAATACAAAAATACAAAAAAAACAGGGTTTTGCTGTATGTTCCAAGCTGTCTGTGATGGGTAATAAGAAACATCTCCCATAGGCACAGCTGGTGGTACTGCGTGGAGATGTTATGGAAGCTTTCAGAGGTGAAGTCTTGCTGAAGGAAATATATCACTGGATGTAGGTTTTGAGGACTTGTAGCCTCAACTTACTTTCTATTCTCTGTCTGTCTCTCTGCCTCTCTGTCTCTGTCTGTCTCTGTCTGTTTCTCTTCTCTCTCTCTCTCTCTCTCTCTCTCTCTCTCTCTCTCTCTCTCTGTGTGTGTGTGTGTGAGCGCGCGCGCGCGCGCGCACGCACTTCTTCCTGCCCTTGGCACCATGCTATGCCTTCCCCCTCTGGAACTGTAAGTCAAAAATAAACTCTTAAATTTGTTTTGGTCATGCTATTTTAACACAGCAACAGAAATGTAACTAATACACTGTTCTTAAACTCACAGCAATCCTCCTGTCTCAGCCTCCAAGTGCTGGGATTATGAGAGTCACACAGCTGGCTCCTTCATAGATCTTAAGTTTACTGACTCAGTTACAACCGTGAGAGAAGAGAAAGAAGACCAGTTGTTAGCAACATTCAACCTTGCATCACAGTGTTATGGCACTCTGGAAATTGTAGCCACTGGAAAGACTATTTATTCCTAAAATGCATTTATTCCTTAGAATCCTTTATTACCTTTTTTGGATGCCAAAATTTGAAAACCAGCTCAGATATCCATAAGTAGAGCAAAACATTTTAGTTAAAAATATCTGTGTGCCACATCTTTAATTCCAACATTCAAGAGACAGAAGCAGGTGGATCTATCTGAGTTTAAGACCAGCCTGGTCTAAGTAACCTCCTGCATAGCCAGAGCTACACAGACAGTCCCTGTCACAAAAAAAAAAAAAAAAAAAAAAAAAAAAAAAAAAAAAAATTGACATGTTTGGGGAAAGTTAAACTTGGTAATTTCACTACTGTTATTTTCTGCTACATTTACTTCTTGAAGGTACAATATTAGAGAGTTAACTTAAATGTATCTTTTCAGGAAAAAAAATGTTTCCAATCTCCATGTTTGATATGAACTATGCTCTTGAGATCCCAGGTCTCTTCAGATTACTTCTACACATGGCTTTGAAGAGGTAGTACCAGTGGTATCAGGTGGGGTGACATTTAGATCTAGACAACACCTAATTTGAATTTCTAACACATTTCTATTCATGAGCTAAAGGTGTTATCTCTGAGAATGTGTTAATTTAATTTCCACTCTTCATTCCCTTTCCATTTTTCTGGTTGAATACTCCATAGCAGCAAGTTGTCATCTAGAAATGAAAAATTCTCAGAGCATACTGAAGAAAACATTGCTGGGGGATCATTGCTGCCTTCGTGGCTTAGACTCGACCCTCAGAGCTATACTAGGAAATTGCAGCATGGACAGCTGTAGTTTAAAATTTACTAGTTCCCTCCCCAACAGCCATAATGTAAAAATAAAAACAAAATCTGACAGATGATCTCACTTTATAAAATCTGCAGTGTGAAATCTACAGGCTTATACAGTAATTGTTGTTATGCAGAGTACTGACCGAGAGATACAGGTCAGATATTGGGCAGTGTGCAAAGTATAATGCTCTTTTGAGAAATAATTAAAGTAGCCCTCACTGAGAGGTCTGGCTTCACTCTGGTCTGGGTTAGAGAGGCAAGTGGTCTCCGGTCACTCGCAACATGGATTTGTGACCTGCTGGCTTCAGTTGGCCTTATACTGGGCCTCACTGTCCTGCCTCAGGTTGGTTTGAAACACAGTGCAAATCAGTATAGACAAAACTAAAACAACCTACTGTGTCTATTAAGTCAGAGCTACCCAAAAGGCTTCCTTAAATAGACTCAAAATTTCTTCTAAAAAGCAAATTAATCGCATGCAAGGCCATAGATTCAATCTTTTTTTAATTAGAAATTTTATTTACATTTCAGATGTTATCCCCTTTTCCCATTTCCCCCCCCAAACCTCCTATCCCATCCCCCCTCCTCATGATTCTATGCTGACATGCTCCCACCCACCCACTCCCACCTCCCTGCCCACGAGAATTCCCCCACACTGGGGCATCCAGCCTTCATGGGACCAAAGACTTCCTCTCCCACCTTTGCCCAACAAGGCCATCCTCCCCTACATATACATCTGGAGCTATGGGTCTCTCCCTTTGTGCTCCCAGGCTGGTGGTTTAGACCCTGGGAGCTCTGGTTGGTTGGTACTATTGCTTTTCCCATGGGGCCACAAACCCCTGAAGCTTCCTGTCAGAGACATGTTCTTTGGGGAATCTATCTAATGGCTGGTCAGTCCTGGTGAGCATACATTTACCTCCTAGCATCATGAATGTATTTTGCTTATTTAACATGTCTGGCTAGCATACTTCTTATCTTTGAGGTATTTGGGGAACAGTGCTCCCTTGGCTAAATTCTACTCCACATAATATAATGTCTCCTAAATAAATGTTAGTAAATCCTTGGGAACCACCACATATATTACTTAAAATTTCTCCTTCATCAATATGGCATTTTCTTTATGAGTTCGTCTATAAGAATATAGCTGGGCCTTTTCTGTATCTTGACTCCAGCCAAAGATTCCCATTAGCAGCAGGAATGCAGATGACTTCAGCATAGTAGTGTCTGTCTTTTAATATGTGCCTGGAAGTAGGGCCACTGCACCATCTACAATTCTAGCTTATCTTTCTTTGAGGAACCTCTGTACTTTCCATGGGACTAAAAGAAACATCAAACATGAGTCTTTTCTATCAAATACCTTGTAAGACTTTTATGTAAATATTTACACTGAGAGAGAGAGAGAAAGAGAGAGAGAGAGAGGGAGGGAGAGAGAGAGAGAGAGAGAGAGAGAGAGAGAGAGAGAGAGAGAGAGAGAGAAACATTTGTTTACCCAGCAGCCAACTGCTGTGTTCCAGGAATCTGACCAGCCTGAAACAGTGATTCTCCTTTCCTCTTCCTTCATTTCCTGTTTACCAGTTCTTCTCAGATTAATCAAATGAATTAAGACTACGAAGTTAGACCCCAGGCATTGGGGGAAAGACACAGTTACCACCTAAGTTAGAATAAAAACCAAATGCACCTCCTACCTCTGTGTGTGTATACAGTGTGCTACCAGCAGGAGGCTGTGAAAATATTTCACAGTCAGGAAAATATACTCTATGTATCTTCTAAGTATACTCTCTTCGGCAAGAGTAAAGTTTGCCTTGTCCGGAAAAGAGTGGTGGCTCTTTTCTAGCAATTCTGAACTTGTTTCCGATAGCACATGTCATATTTCTAGTAAGCAGGTACATGAGGCATTTTCTCCATATCCTTGTTAACATGGATAACATGTTAATATTTGTTCTACTATTTATTAATATTATTATATATATATGTGTGTGTGTGTGTGTGTGTGTGTGTGATAGGTGCAAACAGAGGTCACAGGACATTTTTAGAAATGGTTCTCCTTCCACTGTGGAGTCTGCAAGATCAGACCCACGCAGAAAACACTTTTACCTGCTGACCCATAGCATAAGCCTGATTCAGAAGTATTCTTGTTAGCACATTATGTGCTGAAAACATAAACCTTTTCAATTCTGTAGCTCAGAGTCAGGCTGTGGCATATTCAGTTAACTGTTTAAAAGCAGAAATAGAAAAAAAAAAAAGCAGAAATGATCTCTGTGGGTTTCTTGGAGCTGTCCTACCACAGCCTATGTGTGTGCAGGCATAAGATTATGGGAGACATCATTCAAACCATCACAAATGGTAAATTATATATTTTTTAATCAAACGAAGCTTATTATGAAAAGATTTTAACATAGATTTAAATGCAATAGGATGGTTCGCACCAAGTATGGGTATGTGCTTCTTGAGAGAGAGGGTTGTCTTTATGTATTTATTTTGCTGTACTTTTTATGTAAATGAAATGTTTTACCTGCATGTAGATCTATCCATCCACCACATATGTAACTGCTGCCTCCGAAGGCCGGAAGAGTGTGATCACTAATCTTGGTTGTCAACTTAACCACATCTGGAATCAGCTAAGCACAGCTAGGAGATATTATTCTTGATTGAGTTGCTTGAGAGTGAGCACTTACCGCTAGCATTGTTCTAGGCTCCACCCCACAGTTACCTGGCAACAGCCAGTATAAAAGGGGCTGCTTGCTCCTTCCTCACTCTCTTACCCTCTTACCCTCTCTGTCCCTTCTCTCCCCATTCCCCTCCCCCCTCTCCTCTTGTTCCTGGCCAGCCTCTCCTCCTCCTCCTGCTCCTCCTCTTCTTCCTCCTCTCTGTCTCTCTCTCTCTCTCTCTCTCTCTCTCTCTCTCTCTCTCTCTCTCTCTCTCTCCCTGACTTTCTCTGTCTCTACTTCCTCAGCTCCCCTCTCCATGCCCTAAATAAACTCTATTCCATACTATATCCATACTAAACTATATAGCTAGTACCTTAGAGGGAAGGGATGCCTCAGCATGGGCCCGCAGAGGCACCCCTTTCCACCCCACCATACTGCGCCTCTACCAAACAGATCCTGTTTTTTTTTTTTCTTTTTTCTTTTTTATAAAACACAACACTTACCCTACATCCTGATCATTTGAAGTGGTCAAGAAGAACCACCTTAAATCTGGGCCACCTTCTGGTGGCAGCTTACTTACATAAAGGGACATGGAAGAAGTTGGCTTCTGCATTTTGCCTGTTTGCCCACACTCCTGCTGTTTCTGCCTGCAGCTAAGGCATTCCTTTGCTGGCGTTAGAACCAACCTCTTCAGGATTCTGACACACACTGAAGTCCAGCAGAGACATCCAGCCTCTGGACTGAGCAAATATCAGATTCTTGCCCTTTCTATTGGGAAACAGCCATTGCTGGACTGGCCAGACCACAGCCTATAAGTTACGTTAACAAATCCCCTTTTAATATATATAGTTCACGCTATCATTTTTGTTCCTTCAGAGAACCCTTATACAAAGAGGGTGTCAGATCCCCTGGAACTGGAGTTACAGATGGTCACCAGTAGCAGTGTGGGAGCTAAGAACCAAACCTTGGGTACACTGAAAGAGTAGTCAGTGCTCTTAATCACTGAGCCATCTCTTCATCCCCTGTCTTTATATGCATTTGACCACAGTAAAAAAAAAAAAAAAAACGGGGGGGGGGATGTTTTTCTGGGCTATTGAGGTGGCTCAGTGGGTAAAGGCACCTGCTGCCAAGCCTGATAACCAGAGTTTAATCTCCAGGATCCACATAGTAGAAGGCAAGAACTGACTCCTGCAAATAATACTCTAATCTCTACACACACTCTTACACAAGTACACCCACACACACACCACACACATCATACCACAGAGAGAGGGAGGGAGGAAGGGAGGGAGGGAGGGGGAGAGAGAGAGAGAGAGAGAGAGAGAGAGAGAGAGAGAGAGAAAGAAATTTAAAAATATTTTTTTCTTAACAATTCCATAATGAACAGCTTCCTTGTAGACCAAGAGTACTAGGCGATGTTACCTGCCCATATTCTCAGGGGATATATTCACTCTTCACTCCCTGAGGAAAATCACATGCTCCAGTTCCCTCCATTCGGCAATCAGCAGCCTGTGCTCTGTGGGGCACCTTACAGAAGGATAGTGAATGGTTTTTTGCATTGTTTAGGAAATAATAAGAAATGGCAGAGATCATCACATAACCATTTAAATGTTTATATGTGGTTTTCACTACCTCATATGGTAAAGGCAGGTTCCCATAATCCAACTGACCTGAAAACTTTTTTTTTTTTTTTTAATTTCTTTACAGTTATATTTAGGTTGGGGACTTAGCACAGTGGTAGAATATTTACCTAGCATGTACAAGGCCCTGGTTTCAATTCCCAGCATGCATGCACGCATGTCTCTCTCTCTCTCTCTCTCTCTCTCTCTCTCTCTCTCTCTCTCTCACACACACACACACACACACACACACACACACACACACACAAATGCAGGCATGCACAATAGCTATAAAGCAGCTGTGGAATCTCAAGCCAGCACAGACCACAAACGACCCAAATATTGAACATAGGAAATCGGAGCTGGGGACGGCAGTTGACACTTGCAATCCAAGCACTAGGAAGGTTGAGGCAGGAGGACCACTGAAAGTTTGAGTCGAGACATTGTCTCAGACAAAAGTGCACAACAGCCCAGGCCCAGATTCAGGGCTTTGAGTTGGCCCAAAATCTACCTCATCTGTGAACTGCTGGAGCATGTGAAAGGGCTGGTCCTGACACTCCAAAGCTGCAGGATCTCCACGACACAGGGCAACAATAGGTAAAGTTCCAGTATTGCTAGCGTAGCAGAAGCCAGAGGCCTCGAATCAGACCAATGATTCGTTGCAATGAACATTTCCAAGTAAAGATGTCTGGACAAAAGGGTAGACTGTGTAACACACTACAACACGCTGTAGCTTCCACAATGTGATGTTTTCTACACTTTGTTTTGTTTTAGGGTTTATTGGTTTGGGGGGGGGGGTTGCAAGGGCAGAGGGTGGATACAAAGATATGAATGAGACTGCAGTACATGATGTGAAATGCACAAATAATCAATCTAAAAAATTTTAAGAATACAGGAGAGACAAAGAGGAGCACTCACTTCTACATATGGAGTTTCCCCTTCAAATGACTACAAACCTAGCACCTTGTTGATTTAATCCAACAGTGGAAGGAGAGAACTGACTCCACAAAGCTGTACTCTGCATGCTTATTGTAACACATGTACAGACAGACAGACACACACACATACACACACAGGTAATAATAAAAACACAACAAAAAATAAACAAAATGGACTCTAACCCCACTTGCACCCTAACCCACATTATGTGGAATGTTGACTATCAAAACTCCCTTGTTTGTCTTAACCAGGTTCCATGATGTAATTTTCATTAAATCATGATGGCATTTTCAATATGAGACGCACTTAGATTTACAGAAAAGCAGAAGTGCAAGGCTCCTCTCTCTCCTGGCAACTGGTGACTGATTATCTCAAAACTCTGCTATATGACTGAGCCCACAGTCAGAAAGGGAGCCATTTCAAACCCCACATTTATTAAACGAGACTTTGTATCCAAAACCCTGAGTATGGGAAGCTTAAAGAGGTAGTGATACTGGGTTGTAAAATTTCTAAATTCCCGGCCTATGGGGGAAAGATGATAGGAATTTTTGTGATCAGATCAGGGACTTTTAAAAACCATCCTCGATGCTGTCATTGCTTTCTGCAAAATGGTCTATTAAATCTGCTTCACTTCCTTAGTATCTTGAATTTGTTACTACGGAGTGAGGCTCCTTTCCCCAGTGATTGCCCTGATCATGGTGGAATGGTAGATTTTTAGGGCACATAACAACACTACATTGACAACCCATCTCAAAGAACTAAAGTCCTGCTATACTGAGCTGGACTGTTTTTCTCAAATGTCAACACTAAATGCTAATTCAGATGTGAGTTCCTTATTTTTTGGACTTGGTGTCTTTTTACTTCCTGATCTTTCATTAGTAAGCAAGCTTGGTTTATACATGATTTTCTTCAGGAGAAAAAAATTATATCATGAATCTCCCAGACAAGGAGAGCTTGGCTCCATTTAGTAATTCAGTATCTTCTGTTCATTGCTTTCCACTCTGACTCAGAACCCAGTGCTACTGTGCAAACCCCCCCACACACACACACACACTCACACACTCAGCAGCCTCCCCTCCCTATTAGACAGCATCCATGGCTTCCTGTACAGTAAGATCTGGCCCTCCCTCCCCATGGGGGGAAGGAGCTCTTCCACTGTGGTGTCATTCCTCTAGATGACACCACAGCCACAATGACTAAAGGCTTGATGGATCTCTTACTGTAGTTTGTTGTCTTAATCCATTTCACAACTCTTGTGTGACAGATTTTTTTCTGGGGAGACAACACAACACGTATCTACTGACCCCAGATAGGGAATCATGACAGACCAAAGAATGGATGCCATAAAAGTCCAACTAACCAATGAGTTTCATTGCAGTTAATTACAGGAATGTGGGTAAGGAGTTACTTAAAGAAGCAAGTGATCACCACAACCCTCCCTAGCATGGATGGCAACTCACAATAGCTGAAACATGGAGCATACTGCACAGCCTGCTGGCAGTTCAACAGGTTGAAACATCCTTGCCAAGTTACTTGTTCTAAATCCCTTCCAGGCAGCTCAGCCGGTTTCTGTTTCTTCCTGGAAGCAGTCTGAGTTCAAGAATCTTCTTCGAAGCTTGGCATATGTAAGAGGAACATTAAGCTTTTATTGCTTTATCTGGCAGGGAGGGGCCTAGTAAATCTGGTCAGTTTCAGGGACTTCCTGAAGCCATTTACATTCCTGCTTAAAGGCTTCTGCAGGATAAGGTATTTCAATCTCAAGAGAAACTGTTGTACAACAACCTCTGATTATATAGCTTCTCTCCAGCTCAGATGGGCTCTCCAAACTTAAACAATTCAAGTGCAATCAGAAAACTGCATGAAGATAGTTAAATAAAAGGCACTGAAATCACTCAACTTCCCACCTGAACCACATATAAAACAGTAGGATTTATCTGATGTAACTGGGAGCACCAGAGTTTATCTCAGGCTTAGAACTGCCAGCGGAAGACTTGGAAAGTAAATTGCATTACTTTTGGTCAACCTGTCTCCTATCCCCCAGGTCTTAGAGAAGCAGCCACCATGCATGTGTACCCAAGGCTCACAAGCAGCCTATGGAGACCAGGTAGGCAGTAAGGATCCTGCCCTCCTATATTGGGATCTGTGTTCTAATTGCTAATGGGTGCTTCCAATCACAGAGGTACAAATACTAAAGTAACTTTTATTTGCCAGAGTATTGTCATCTTGGGGGTTTACTGCCTCCATCTGCTAACTTAGGCTTAGTCCTGGAAACTTCTACCCTCCATACAATCTAATCTAGGCCTAGAATGTTTTCAGCCTCTGAGATTTAGTACTGAATAAACTCACCCTTTCTAGCTGTTTCTGAGTTTTGCCTGGTTGGTTCAACTCAGCTATTCTGGGTCAAACTCCTCTCCAATCTAACTTACTCCAACTCACTTCTCTCTCAGCTTCTGACTGAATTGCTCTGTTTGGCCTCTTACTAACTTTGGCAATATGTTCTAATCTTCTGGCTCCTACACAGGTTTTTCTTCAACCTGTCTCTTTAAACTCTCCTGGAAAATTGCCTCCTTCCTCTCTCTGTGCTGCTCTCTTAAGTAGCTTCCCTTTCCTCTCCCTTCTCTTGAGAGTTGGACATATCCTATTCTGTCAAATCTTTCTCCAATTCATCACTTTGTCTGTATTCCAGCCAGAGGAATTAAAGGTGTGTGCTAAGGGCTGAGCCACACAACAACTAGAAACAGTTTTGTTTTGTTTTTCAGTAAATAACACAATCTCAGGGTTCATGGTTTGATCAAATATCCTGCAACAGACAAGCACAGGAATGGTCAGCCATTTGTGACACCTCATTTGGTCAGTGATAACTCTTCTCATTGGAGTTAAAAGGCCAGAACTATTGTCTACTTTTGTTTCTGTTCCCCTTTGGGGGCCAGGAATTAAAGAATAAGACATGTAAAAGCAATTGCATATGCCTAGAAATATAGAAAGTCTTCATGCATGCACTAGAAAAGGCACAGGCTAAGAAAAGGCCTATGAAGGTATAAATTTAGACCTGCACTTCTGAATCATACACAAGGCTGTCTTCATTCCAATAAAAATGCTAGCACTGTCAGTATCTTCTGGCTTAAGGACACACTGAAATAATTTTGAACTCAAGAACTCTTTCATGACTCTTTGAAATTGGGCTTACCAAAATGGCAACAGACTTCATAAAGAAAAGGACATTTTCATGGCTTAGTGACCATTGCTAGGGCTGGGATAATAAGTCTCACAAAGTGAACCTTCTTTTATTTAGTGCATGTGTATATTTTTTATGCATATTGTGAAGGATAACCTCAGATGTCATCTTCAAGGACACAATCTACCTTCTTTGAGACAGGGTCTCTTCTTGGCCTGAAGTTCACTGATTAGGCTAGACTAGCTGGCCGTTGAACCTCATGAATCCATCAACATAGAGATGACCATAGCACACACAGTCCATCCATCTTTTCTACATGGGTTTTGGGGACTGAAGTCAGGTCCTAATTGTGTGACAAGCTGTTTACTAACTGAGCCATCCCTACCTCAAATTAAAGTTCTAAATAATAGTAACTGTATCATTTTATGGTTCTGGAGGTGAAGGTCACAAATCTAGGTGTAGGTTGGTAGGCCCTTCAGGTTCCGTGTATCCTCTTCTGGAACTTTGTCATCATTTTGGACATTTCTGGCTCGTTAAGATGTCTCTCTCTCTCTCTCTCTCTCTCTCTCTCTCTCTCTCTCTCTCTCTCTCTCTCTCTCTCTCTCTGTTTATATAGCATTCTTTCTGTCTGTTTGCCCTCAAATTTCCCTTTCATATAAGGATACCAGCCATTAGGAGTAGGATGTACCCCAGTAATCTCATTTCAACTTGATCCTCTGCAAATCCTCTTGTCTCAAACAAGATCACTTGTAGTATAGGGTCTCAATTTATTGGAAGGGCAAAGTTATCCCACAATAGTGTTATTGTTAGGCAAAAACATATCACAAGCTGTAAAAAGTTAATTGATCAGTTGGATGGCATCGAAATTCTGCTGCTAATCCAGGCATGGAGGTGTATACTTGTAACAGCAAACACTGAGAGGTAGATGCAGGAGGATCAGGAGTTCAAGCTCAGCCTCAACACAGGTAGTTCCAAACCATTCAGGCATACATAGTGAGACCCTGACTCACACTAAAAAACAAACAAACAAACAAACAAAAACAGAAAAAGAAACATCAGCCACAGACACACATCTGATAAAGAATTTGCATCTGTAATATGTAAAGAAATCTTAATATTGACTCAATAAAATGACTAACACTGCCAAGTGTGAATTTGGAGCAACTGAAACTCTCAGAGTTGTCTTAGAAAGTATCTGACTTCTTTCTCTAAAACTAACTGAAGAAAATCACCAACAAATTATATTATTCTACATGCTACTGACCTTTCCAAACTCCACCCAAAATAATCTTAAATTGTCATCTTAGTTCTAACCCCCTTGAAAGTTGTTCACTGAAACAAACAAAGTAATAGTCACACCACCAGACTGAAACATGGTAAACTTCTCTGTCGCTTTACTAAACAATGTAGATTTTGGAAATATATTAGGTTTTTTTTTTTTTTTAAACAAAGCTGTAGATCATTTTGTTCGGGATTGGTTCTAATGCTTTAATCAGGAATCTGCCTGTCAGGACACTGAAGGTCCTTATCCCAATTGGGTTTTGATCCATCAATAAAGAGCCAATGGCCAATAGCTGGGCAGAGAGAGAGGGAGGGGTGAAACTTTTAGATTTCCTGGGCTAGGACCTGGGAGAGAGGAAGAGAGAAAATCGCCATGACTTGAGGGCTAGGGGGTGTTGTAAGAGTTGCAGGAGAGAAAGGCAACCAGCCACTGGCCACTTCCCCATCGGGCCTAGGGTAGCAGGGGAAGGTGTGTGTGTGTTAGAAACCTCTTGGTTCCCAGATTGCTGAATCAAAAACAGCACAAACCATTTTGCACTTAATGCAAACTATAAAATAATAGACTTTAAGGCTGATGACATTACTCAATGAGACTTCAGGGATCTTGTGAAGATGTGAGTATATTTTGCATATAGAAGGGAATTGAGTTACAAGCAGAGTGCAGACAGTAGTGGATATTTACTGTAATGGCCAAAAAAGTGTAACAACCTCTGTCCACACTCCTGTGCAATGTGACTTTCTTATTCACTCATCCAGCTGTAGCATTTTATCTTTGTCTGAGCTGGCTTGTTTTATATGGTAAACTACAGTGTAAGTGATACTTGGACTTTTAAGGCTAGAACAAAACCATGTGCAGCTTTTAATTCAGACTCCCTCAAAATAGCTGTCACTGTGTGGAAATGTTTGGATTAGCAAGTAAGGTCTCCTGACACCTGAAGATGAAGCAGGTGGCACTCCAGTTCCAGGCTGAGGTACACAGTAAGACCCTGTCTTAAAGTGGTGGTGTGTGTTGGGGGATGGGAGTAGAAATAAATGATCACATAGAGAAGGGGGTGTAGTTGGTTCTGCTGATCCCAACTGCCATGTACCCAAGCATCTAAATTGCAGGTATGAATGAGCCCCGATTAGGCAAAAACAAAAAATAAAAACAAAATAACAAAAAAATCCCCACCTAGTCAAGCCAGATTAGTTTAAAAAAGAACATATCTTGTTTTGGTTGTTGTTGTTGTTTTGAAGACTTATGTGGCCGGGCGGTGGTGGCGCATGCCTTTAATCCCAGCACTTGGGAGGCAGAGACAGGCGGATTTCTGAGTTCGAGGCCAGCCTGGTCTACCAAGTGAGTTCCAGGACAGCCAAGGCTATATAGAGAAACCCTGTCTCGAAAAAACCAAAAAAAAAAAAAAAAAAAAAAAAAAAGACTTATGTGGTGACTTGAATATGCTTGGCCCACTGGAAGTGGCATTATTAGGAGGTGTGGCCTCGTTAGAGTAAGTGTGTCACTGTGGAGGCAGGGCTTTGAGAATGTATGTATGTATGTATATATGTATGTATGTATGTATGTATGCATGTATGTATGTATGTTCAATTCTGGCCAATGTGATCCAGATCCTCCTCCTGGCTCTCCTTCTGTTCTATCTAGATGTAGAATTCTCCTGCTCTCCTGCAGAAGACAGACTCCTCCTGGCTGCCTTTGGACCAAGTTGCACAACTCTTGGCTCTTCCAGTACCATGTCTGCCTGGATGATGCCACGCTTCCCGCCGTGATGACAATGGACTGAACCTCTGAAACTGCAAGCCAGTCCCAATCAAATGTTTTCCTTTATAACAGTTACCTTGGTCATGTTGTGCCTCCACAGCAATGAAACCCTAAGAGAGTGTTTGTATGAGTATTTAGCCTACACACATGTTATGTACACTGAGTGTACGCCTGATACCCCAGGAGGCCAGAGAAGAGCATCAGATTCCACAGAGCTAGAGTTACACACAATTACGAGGCACACATTGGTGCTGGGAATTGAATCCAGGTCTTTTGCAAGAATACTGAGCCATCTCTCTCCAGCCCACATATCTTATTTTTCAAGTCATCAAATTAAACCCACTGACTGAAGCAATACATGACAAAATGCCTGTTTTTATAATTGGTATCTTGTTAAGTCATGTTTAATTTTTCAGGTTAATCCCCAAATCCCTGCAATCATTAAAGATTGTTCTTTGGAAATAAAATATTATCCCTTTCTCTTCTTATATTGTATATACAAAAAAATGTATTTGTTATCTATTGGAGCATTACCAATTGCCCACAAACTTAACCACTGAGACACCGTTCCTGAGAGTGAGAAGTCCAGGAGTGGCATAGGTGACTAAGTGCTCTATTCTAAGCATAGTTTCTGAAGACTTGAGAAGGGATGAAGCCGTTACCACACTCCTGCATCCATCTACAGAAAGCTGAAG
Organism: Arvicanthis niloticus; assembly: GCF_011762505.2. NCBI lineage: Eukaryota > Metazoa > Chordata > Mammalia > Rodentia > Muridae > Arvicanthis > Arvicanthis niloticus. The sequence goes on from NC_047666.1 coordinate 85,546,957, forward strand.
ACTTAAAGAGCTCTTCATAGAGAAGCTGTGACAGGGCTCCAATCATAGCAAATGATTCAGTGTAGAGACAGGAAGAGAAAGCATCCACCCAAAGTGGAAGTTGCAGGTTTTTATGACAGAATCTTTAAGATGTTGTACTATGATGTCACCTGTTTGGAATCATCATGTATAAGACAACTGGACAGGAAGATTACTGGTAATCTACCTTAGAATCACTGGGATCCATCTTGGATCATGGGGTCATCTTGGAATCAAGGAACATCATCCACTAGACAGGGCATGCCAGCAACCCTAGCAATGGTGACAGATGGGGCAGGATAAGAGATTCTTAGAGCTCACTGGCCAGCCAATCTAACCAATGAGCTCTGGATTTAGTGAAGAGACAATGTCTTAAAACATAAAGGGGGGAAAGGGTGCTGGAGAGATGGCTCAGAGGTTGAGAGCACTGACTGTTCTTCCAGACGTCCTGAGTTCAATTCCCAGCAACCACATGGTGGCTCACAACCATCTGTAATAAGATCCAGCACCCCTCTTCTGGAATGCAGGCATATATGTGTAGGGACATGAAAAGGGTCTTGGTTTTTGAAGCGCTTGCTGGAAAGCCCGGAGACTTTGTAGAGTGAAAAATTATAAAGGCCGTTTTATGAAATATGTATAGACTTTTCTTGCCTTAGACTTGAGCAGGAAAAGTACAGGCTCCAGAATGCTGAACTGAAAGATTTCAGGCCTTCACTGCCTCGGGGCACATACCTGGTGAAGGACATTATCCCTGAATCAGAGGACACTTGCTGGATTACATTCCTCAAGTCTCAGGCAGTAGGCCCACCTGTGGGTGGGAAAGGCCCAAAGCAGGAAGACACACTCCTGACCATAAAAAAATACAAGCCATCTAGGTGGGGCTGTGACTGGAGGAAGTAAGAAATATTTTGTAATGATGGTATAGGGGACAGTGACATGGTAAGACTACATTTTTGAGAAGAATGAGTATGCAGAGTGATTTTCACATGACTCTAATCATTTAAAATGAGTACCTCTGAAATGTACCACTATTTTTATGTTTTGTATCCTTGACAATCCCTCACCCCCTTCCCACTACCCAGGTTTGTGGTTTTTCCCTTTAAAACCTTCCTCAGACTGGCTGGCGGGGGTCGAACTCTACTCCTGCGCGAGTATGTAGTCAGACCACTGGCTGCCAGCTCTCTTCCCTAATAAACCTCTGCTGATTGCATCCAGGTATGGTTTGTGATTCTTGGGTGGTTGTGATTTCCTGAGACTTGAGGAAGGGTCTCCCGAGTATGGGGGTCTTCAAATCAACAGGTGTCCGCTGCCTGTAAGGGACGGGCATCTATTCTGCCATGCTCCCAGAATCCAGGCTCCTAACACGTGGTGTGGAATTCCATTGACCTGCACTGTTCAGTCACGTTCAGGGTAATGCACCCTACCCAAAGAGCACAGGTAGAGGGCATGGCCACAGGCCTCAGGCCCTAGAGAGATTTACATACTAATGAGATGCCTGAAGGCCAGAGAGTGGAGCCAATTAAGCATTCTTCCCCAGCCCCTCCCCCTTTCTCCCTTCCTATTTAACTCAGGTCTGCCCTGAGTTTCATGAGGGTGCACATCCAGACTCAACTATCATCCATTTCTTGTGTCATTGGGGCTGCGCTGTGAGGAACCGAGAAGGCCTTTAACGAGGCGCCATGCCTAACTTCCCACCAGGAGGAACTTTCTGCGTTTCCAGCCACCTTACCCACATATATGCAGGCAGAACACTGTTCACATAATAAATAAATCTTTAAAAAATGAGAATTGAAGATACCCAATGTTAACCTCTGGCCCCCACATTCATATGCACACTTGTACATATATACATACAAAATATCCTTCCAATCCGTGAACATGGAATGCCTACTTGTTGTATCTTCAGTTTCTTTCACCAGTGGCTTATCTTCATTATAGTTTGTTTGCCTTCACAGTTAAATTATTATAGGCTTTGAGATTTTTTAAATATTTATTTTTATAACTCTTATTAATGTGAATATTTTCTTGATTTTTCTTTACTCGTGTATATATGCTAATTTGATAGGTTAAGCTTATATTCTGTAATTTAACTGAACTTATTTGTCAGTCCTAGCAGGTTTTTAGTTGTGTATTTAGATTTTTCTTCATGTACAATCATGTTGGCTACCCGAGATAATCAGGTAAGGTGATTGCCACCAAGCCTGTGACACACAGACACACGCGTGCGCGCGCACACACACACACACACACACAGTGTAACAAGAAACGTAGAGTAGAGAGGATCTGGGAGGAATTGGAGGAGGGAGAAAAGCATAACCAGAACACACTGCCTGAAGAATATTTTCTCAATAAGAAAGTTTAAAATTTAAAACTAAATAAAACATTTAAAAACTATGCTATTTGCAAATAAAGATGAAGTCTTCTGATCTCAGTGCCTTCCATTTCTTTCTCTTGTCTAATTTCTCAGGCCAGGCCTTCCAGAGCTATTAAAACATCTCAGGCGAGCACCGTTATCTTATTCCTGTTCTCAGACGGCTTTCGAGCGTCCCACATTTTAATAGTCTTACCTGAACGTAACACAAGCAGAACTCTGTTGAGGCAGATTCTTGCTAGACTTGACCTTTAAAGTTCTTATTGTTGGAGGATGCTAAATGTTATCAAATACTTTTCCACATTTGGTGAAATGACAATGAAATGACAATGGTCTTGTCCTGTGGGCATGTTAACTTATTCAACCACAGAATAAGATGCTCTTCAAACATGCTACTCAATTCTGTTTTTATTATTTAATTTTTTTATTTATTCATTTATTTTTGAGATGGTCTTACATCACCCAGGCTGGCCTTTAGCTCACTCTGTAGATGAGGATGACCTTGAACTTCTGATCTTCCTGCCTACTACCAACTGCTGGGATTACAGGTATGTGCAACCATGTTCAGCTCGAAAGGTGTAGTGTAGGTCGGCCTCACACTAGTGTTCCTCCTGTGTGATCCTCTTTACTGTTTGCCTACCAGCAAGCACTACCGTGGCCTGCAGAAGTACTGCCGTGCTCTCTCTGTTCTGCCATGCTCTCTCTGTTCATGATGAGACCTATGGGCTCTGACTCAGTGCCCACAGTGCCAACAGCCCCCTTGTCCCAGGTTCCCAGAAGTCAGGAAAGCCTGCCAATGAGTTATCACCTCCACATTCCCGAAAACATTCCATATAGCAGAGTTCAGTTACTGGGAATTAGCCCACATTTTATTTTACAGTACATTCATAATAAAAGTTCCTGCATTTCCAAGGTAACCAGATCACATTCCAGTTAGCACTTCTGGTAATAAAAATCATACAATGACTCTGGCTTTAAAAACAAGATATGGTGATGTGCAGGAATATGTCTTCCCTTTAATACTGCAGATGACAATTCACCACAAAATAACATCTCCAAAACCCATGCCCCCGGGATCCAGTGTGAAGGCATATGTTACAATTAAACCACAGAAGACATGGGAGGAAACTTGAGAGGTCTAAAACCCCTACAATGCAATCTTTCCCTTCTAACTGCTGGGGGACATGCAGTTTTGGTGCCCTGAAAAATGAGAGATGGCAAAATACAGGGCAATTTCACTCTGAAACACATGGCTTTTTTTTAGCTACTTCTGAAAAAAAAAAAATAAGAATACAAGTAAGGACTTGTAATTTGGGAATCACCTAGAAAATCCTGCCAGTTGTTGATAGAAATTTAAGCTTCAGGTATTTCACACAAAATCTGTATCACATCCATAAATATGTCAAGTCCTGATAACACATTTTTCATTTTGTCAAATGAAAGCACAGTGGTTCATATTCTGCTCTTGAACAGTTTAGGAAAAGCCATCTGCAATACTGACATCCTCATTCGCCTATAAACCCAGCTGACGAAGAGACCAACCCTTGAAAAATTCATAAAAACAAACAAACAAACAAATAAAAACTTAGCAATAATAAAGACTAAGCTAAATCAGGCTGGAGAGATTTCAGACTGTGAAAAGCAGGTTGTTAGATTAGATCTGTTGGGTCTTTTTACTAAATTTAAAAATATATATATAACTACCATTTGTAGTGGCTGTAACCCTGGGAAGCTGAGAGAGGGCTACCACAAGTCTCAGGTCAGCCTACACCAGAGTGAGTTCCAGTCCAGCCAGAACTACACAGCAAAACCCATCAGCTGGGTGTGTTAACAGTGGCCAGGAGGCTGAGTCAGGACGACTTCAATCTTGAGGCCAACCTGGGTTGCATGCAGAGACAGGCTCTATCTCACAAAGAAAGAAAAGAGGGCTGAAAGGAGAAAGAAAAAATATATAAAATGCTTTGGCCCTGTCCAACATGGTTGGAATGGTAACTACTGGCCAAGCCCCCACCCAGAAATCTCCTCCTGCTTAGAACGTCAGTTTGCTTTCGTATTTGGATGCCCACAACCCCTGCAGTACCATTTAAGCACATGATTCATAAGACCTTCTGCTAAGCCCAGTGACTAACAAGTCCCTGCTGCTGGCTGCTGAGAGGTGGGTAAATCCTGAACTTAGCAGGCTATCAATGTTATCAATACACTCGTGATCCTGAAAGAAACACCATCCCGTTTAAGAGGAAAAAACTGATGAAAAACGGAATTTAACAATTCCTAGGATAGCCACAGATGTCTTGTGAAAAACCAGAGCCTAAGTACCAACCCTTGAAGGAAGCCTCTGGGCACAGGGTGGCCAAAGGAAGCTGGGTCGCTTCTGAAGCCAGAGTGAGACCCGCACTAACTGCCTGACAGTCAACTCACAGAGTAAAATGCAGAATGAACTGACATAACCAAGGTTTACAGGATATCTAGAAATATGTTTTATGCTTTAAAAAAATTGCAATGCACTCCAAAAAAAATTTTTTTTCTGATTATTCATGTACAACAGAAGGCACTGTTATCTGCATAAATCCACTGATTCTTCATGGCAAAAACCTGAGACATGCGCCGATACAACTCTAACCCCTCCGCATTCAGCCCTCAGAGCCGATGCTTTGTCCTTTCCAACCAATGACTCTGCTTTTTTAAAATTTCGTACATTACAGTAGCTGTTAAAAATATATATATTCCAGGGTAAGAAGGGTCAAGGAAAAGGGAACGCAGGTCTGTGGCCGCCTGGTGCTGAAGACACGGCCCCTTGTTTGTTTCCCACTTGGCCCTCAACCCTCGTACTAAGCAGCAGCGGTGATGCTGATCGGTGCACGGTGGGCGTGCCTTCTGGTTGTCGCTGTGCACAACTTCAAAATTAAACGCAGAGAAGATGCTCTTGTCCTCAAATGTGAAACTGCCCTGCTGTTAAAAAAAGAAAAAGTGGGGAGGGAAGACATGAAAGACTGCTTCAGGTGAGAGTTTTAAAAGTAACCTTAAAGAAACAGACTTTTATGATAGAGGACTGTTTTGTTCCAGACAGGGCCTCACATAGCTCAGACTGGCCTCTAACTTGCTACTTGACTGAGGATGGCCCTGCCTCCACACACCAAGTGCTGGGATTACAGACAGTATCTCCTCTCCTAGTTTTGTTGCCAGGCCTGGCTCTTTATGGATTTCCAAGTTGAGAAGAGCATGATTCCTGGTGTTAGCTTGCCTCCTAACTGGATGCCAGCCTTTAACAAGACCACACTGACAAGCAATTATGTTTACTGCGGAAAACCCATTTGCTAACATAAGAGAAAGGTAAACAGTTCTGAAGTTGTAAACCAATAGCTACAGGCTCCACTCCTCACAGATGCTCACAAAAGATGCATCACCCCCCTACCCCAAGCCCAGATCCAGAAGAACAATCCTCACCTACAACTCCCCATGTCTCCCACTCAAATACTCTGTAACCACAAAGTCTTTCCCATTAACAACACAGGAGTGAGCTCAAAATCCTGACATTAAACAATTTCTCCTTCTTAAAAGCTAAAAATTATAATCCCAGCACTTGGGAGGCAGAGGCAGGCGGATTTCTAAGTTCGAGGCCAGCCTGGTCTACCGAGTGAGTTCCAGGACAGCCAAGGCTACACAGAGAAACCCTGTCTCGAAAAACCTTAAAAAAAAAAAAAAAAAGCTAAAAATTAACTGTCCCCAACACACGAATCCCAACAAATATAAATGAGAACTTGCCCTGGTTTACGTCAGAAATGTCCCCTGAAGTCTGCATGCTGAACACTTGGTTCCCAGCCTATGGCACTACTGGGAGGTAGTACAACCTTTAAGAGGAGAGGCCTCACTGGAGCAAGTGAGGTTACTGGGTTTTTTGTAAAGAGGTGTGTGTGTGTGTGTGTGTGTGTGTGTGTGTGTGTGTGTGTACGTACACCTGTGTGAAAGGGGCTTATGCCACATATGTACAGGTCCAAGAATGGAGAAAAGGGCATTAAAAAAGGAAACTGTAGCTATAGGTGTTGATGTGGGTGTTGGGAACCTAACTCAGATTCTCTGCAAGAATAGCAATGACTCTTCATTGTTGAGACCCCTTCTCCAGCACCATAAAGTGTGCTTTTAAAGGAAATACTAGGACCCCAGCCCCATCTCCTTTATGCTTCCCAGGTCCCTTGAAATGAGTGCGTTTCTTCTACTTCCCACTCCTCCCTTCAGGTACTACCTCATCAGAGACCCAAAGGCAAGGGGACCAAGTGGCCAGGGACTGAAACAAAGAGCCCCACCCCCACCCCCAAAAATCCCTCCTCGTAAGTTGGTTTCCTTAGGTACACCCTGGTAACATTGATAGTAAACTGAGCAATGTGGCATTTCGTTTTCAAGAATACAAACTCCTTGTAAGATCCACTGAGTGCTTTTAGTTCATCTGTGGTTGAGATGTTAGGCTCTCAACAAGACCTGTTCCAACCCTTACTTCTCCAAAACATTTGGAGGATATGAATGGGGAACACATAATAACCCTTAATCTGTGAAACGCTGATAGAGCTACAATGATTTAAAAAACAAACAAACAAAAAACATCAAACAGGGCCTAGTGACACAGGGACATCCTATAATACCAGCTACTCAGAAGGTTGAGGCAGGAGGATCATAAGTCCAAAGGTTACAGTAAATTTGAGGCTAGACTAGCCAACTTTGCAACATCTCCTCGTAAAGAAAAGGGAAAAAAGGTAGGCCTCGTGGCACACACCTATAATCTGAGCCCTCAGGGGGGTTGAGGCAGAAGGATAACTGAGTTTGAAGTAAGCTTGGGGTACACAGTGAGTTCCAGAGACAGACAGAAGGGGGGGAGGGGCAAGGGAGGAGAGGGGAAGGGAGAGGGAAAGAAGAAGGGGGTAGGAGGAGGAAGAGGAGGATTAGGGCTGTCGCTCACTGGCAGACTATTTGCCCAGCATGTATGTACAAAGCTCTGAGTTCAAACCCCAGCATCTCAAACAGAGAAAGAACAACCATTCAGACCAGGAGTAGCGCAGTAGTAACTCTTAGCACATACAGATAAAAATAAAATAGAAGGGCTTACAAGTTCAGGCCAGCCTAGCTACACGGCAAAACCCTGCTGTCTTAAAAACAAAACAAACACAGCTACATGACAGTGGAATTCTTCATTATCATGAAGGGCTGGTCTTCAGCCACTTTAATCAAGTAAGGCAGATGGTGGCCCTCGGACACACAACTCCAATATGGAAAGGACTGACTGACCTGCCAGTGTCCTTCGGCGCTCTGCCAACGTGTACACCTCCTGCAGCTTTCTTTTCTGATCCTCACTGAGTGGTGCCACCAGCAGCTGGTACCAGGCAGCGTCCCGATTCTGCACAGCTACAGCATTGCAGGGGGTTTGGGGGAGAAAAGGTAAGAGAGCCAGTGACCATTATGATCTCAGGAAAGGTAAGCAGCAGCATGACCAAATCACAATGAGATTACGTCAGACAGTAAGAGGCAGGGTCATGAGTCTGACCCTAACAATCATTTCTGAGGGCCCACTTGATACCCAACTCTGAGGAGCCCCAAGGAAAGTAACTTCCACAAATCTGTGGTTTCCCGATTTCTGTCTTTTTCTGTCTTCTGGAAGCTTTCCCAACTATTCCCTAACACTGTGATACTGAGAAACATGGGGGCTCCCTTGTTACCATCCTCCTTGAACTTTGTACTGCTTTCCACACCGGCTCTGTGTCTGCAGTGTGGGCCCAAATCTGCACCCTTGTGCACAATCCTTCCCTTCGCTTCCCACTTCCCAGACTTTTCCAGCTAAATACTTCAAATTTAGGACAATTGAAACAAAGTTTAACATTTTCCTTCTAAATGCCCCCAATCCCCCATTTCTCTCACTGGCTCTATTGGCCTCTTGGGAAACCACTACAGACCCTTCACATCTGTAACCATGCCCAGCCCACATCCAGTCCTCTACCTACATGCTCCCCCTATCCAGTTCCACACTGTAGTCCTGATCTAAAAACCTCACATTGCCTGTGCTCAAGATTTTGCACTCTGCACCTAATTATCCCAGAAGTAAACCACCATATTAGGTCAACAGCTTTTAGAAAAACACTCCACTCTGCACTGGGCAAAGGGCCCACATTCAAGGTAGCCACCCTCAGTCCTGACCTCCTTCCTAAGGACTTCTCAGAGGCTTTTTTCCTGGTGGTTTGTCCAAACTTGTCTACAGATGGCCATAATCCCACCAGAGGAGCTTCTAAACTGTTGTGCATACTCAGATTCCACTTGAGACCCAAAAGCTGTTGAGGTGGTCAGGATGCATGCATGTCTACAGACGGCCATCTTGGAGCATGCTTTCCTATTTCTATCTGTAGAGCTGGCTTCCAGAACACTGCTGTACTTGTGGCAAAATTAAATGATGGTGGTGTGTTATGTTGGCATTGCATAGTTGGGAAAAATACTGCACACACATGAGAATCTTAAGCATCTAATAGCAGAAGTAACAGAACCACAGAATCACTATTTAACCATAAAACAAATAAAAGACATTAGTTATGTTTTTTTTTTTTTAGTACAACTATTAGATTAATAACTTGCTAAGTATTTCACTGGCTTATTCTTCAGTTTTATCTGTAGGAAACAAGTGAAGTCCTGAGTTAAATGTGTGTCACTGGCATGAGTTTAGCCATGTCAAGGACCCCAGTGCCTCAGCCCCATGGGAGGGCAAAGCTTTCTGAGAATGAGGTCCAGAGAATGGCAAAGCCTCCCTCGAGTCCATGTGCAAATATTGACAGTGTGTGCAGAAAATGTCCACCATAGCTGCTCCCAACTCCCGGCACCCCAGTGTTTACAACTTGAAGACGCTCCTTAAGAGGAAGAACCTTATTCTACGCAGATGAGCTAAACCTCACCTCCCTGTTCAACTGTCTGTAATAAACTCACTGAGTTTCAGGGGTGCTGCAGCCTATTTATGGAAAGCGCAGCCCACCTGATCCCAGTTTGTCTGTGTGTCTGTTATTTCTTCATTCTGCTGCAGTGGCATTGATCCTGTGCTCCCCATTCACATCTCCCACTTTTATACAAGACCTTCAGACACATGCCGCTTTAAGGAGTCTTATAACTTTTACTTATAGTGTTATTTTCTGTACAAAATCCTTGCCCTCTGTTTCTTCCCATGTGGATCTAGAATAATTAATAGGCTCAAGGGTACAGTGTTTAAGCACAACATGCCTGGACCAGTTTACTCATACATGGAAAAATGGCTATTTGTGAGTTTGTGCAGTGGCAGCTAGTCAGGGCACCTCCCACTGCACCACCAGGATGCCTAAGAGGAAGGTTAGGATGGCTAGAACAATGGAGGTGGAGTCCAAGCCCGCCTCTGCCAAGGAGGATGTGAAGCCAAAAAGGCCCAGCGGAGAGGATAAATCATCAGACAAAAAAGTGTGAACAAAAGGGAAGAGGGGAGCAAAGGACAGATGGGCTGAACAGCAAAAAACAGATCTTCCTGCAGAAAATGGAGATTCTCAAGGCCAGAGTGTGGCCTCTGAAGTACAAGAGAAAGAAGCCAAGCCTGACTAAGCATCCATCACATCTGTCAGTGGCCCCGCCTCTCTTCTTGTACAATTCAGAGGAATATTTTTATCAACTATTTTGTAAATTCGAGTTTTTTAGTAGCTCTAGAAACTTTAAAAGGTGAGGGAATCCTACCTCATCCCATTTAAAACCACTCCGTTGGTCCTTGCTCTATCAGAACTATAATGCCTCTGGTCATGGCAGTCCATTTTCCTAACAGTTATGATACACTGTGAAAGATAGAAATTTTGAGTATGTTCTGTATGAGGCATAAAACAGTGAGTCGGTGGAACTAAGGACTCTGAGTGTCTGTTTGTTAATGTGAGATCTTAAGGAAATTTGCCAAGTCTGAGTTTGGAGCATGACTGGAGTAAGTTCAAAGAGAAACAGTGGCTCTGGGGGTAGGTACATGGAACTCGGTGTATGGCTCTTCAGAGTTTGGGTACACATGTTAAGAATTGAAATGTCTATGTACTCTGCTCATCAACCAATGAAGTCTCAGATGTGAAAGAAATGTGGGAAAGGGCCATCCATGCTTGAGTGTGAGCATGATATGCTACACCAGCATCTCAAATGACTCCTATAAAGATGACGTGCAGGCTCACCCTATGCTGATGCTACAGCAATGGGAATTTAAGACAGCTTTTGAGTGTGTTATTGGGCTAAGTTCTTTTCATTTTAAATATGTTTGGCTATTTCTAAAACAAAAGATAAAATTCTAAAAGTATATACCAATATATTGGTATATGCTTTGGGCAGATCCCAAAGCAACTACTAACAGAAGAAATTAAAAATGTTTAAAGAATATATTCAGTTTGGGGAATGAGGGAAGACATACTCAGCAGAGCTTGTGTAAAAAACTGGTACTCATCCACGCTGTTGTCGAGGTCCAGTGGGGTGCTGAAGCCCTCAAGGGCTGTCTCCTCCAGTACTTCGTCATCCCAGTCATCATCCTCCTCCTCCTCACCTCTGCCCATCTGTGACTGCATAGCTTGAGCACTTACGCTTGTCTCTTCCTCCTCCTCACTGGAAATCTCCTCTGTGGACCATTAGTTATGTAAAAGAATGAAAAACAAGGATTACAAAAAATTCTGAAAATATGAGGCCACCAGAGAATCTCTCTACAATTATAAACTTTATGTTTATTGCAGGAGATTGGCTGGCCTCACCCTCTTCACCTCAGTAACTCAGACTGATCACTGCTAATGCTGTACCGTGGCCACCCTAGTCACATACAAGTGCTGTTTAACTGCAGATTCCCCGTGTTCTTCTGATGGGAAGAAAAGCAGAAAGGTCCCCATCCATTTGTGTTTTCAGCAGCAACGACTTCAACTCTCTTGATCATTAAGGAAACAATTATGAAGTGCTCTGAAATCCCCCCCCCCCAAGAGGTCATTTCTGCTAACACAAATAGTAACAATAAGAACATGTCAAGAAAAATAAAGTGTCTAGCTGTTTGTAACTTGAAAAGTTAAGCCATGGCTGTAGCTCGAAGCTGAGGGCAACCCACAGAACTTATATCCAAAACAAAACACAACACAATGCAAAACAACAACAAACCCACCAAGCATAGCGGCATTGCTTGCAATCTGAGTAGATCCCTGGGCCTGCTCTCTACCCATCTAGCCTAGCCTATTTGGTGAACCCCAAACTAGTGAAAGACTCTGTCTCAAAACAAACAACAATCAAGGGTGATGATATCTTAGGAGCAATAGCCAAGACTGTCCTTCAGCCTTCACATGGTCATGCACACATGTGTACCCCCACACACACGAAAACACACACAAAGGAAGCCAAAGTACACACCACCTAATTTCAGTTCTGCTTTGTTCCAAGAGTTGCAACAAGAAGACAATAACAAGAATTGCACTTGGATATTAAACCATCAGGGAGCACAAGCAGTACAAATCGACCGAGAAAAAGCTTAGAACCCAACATGACCAAGCAGCAATCTTAAAATCAGTCCCACAAAATATGCCACCCTGAGCCAGGCTTGACTTTGAGAGGCTGACACAGAAGGGTCAGGAGTAGATCAAGGGCAGTGTCAGCTACATAATGAGTTTGAGGCCACCCTGTCTCAAAAAAGATAAGTCATGCCAAGATGCACAAACTAGTTAGCAAGTCATCCAAACAGTAAATGGGCAATGGATCTGAACTGACACTTTAAAAAATGAACTGGTGCAAATGACCAATATATGTGGAAAAACATTCAACAACCATAGCCATCAGGGAAATGCAACTCAACACTGATTTTCCATTTCAGCCCTGCCAGAATGGCAGTCATCAAGAAAACAAACAATAGGGACTGGAGTGATGGCTCAGTGGTTAAGAGTCCTGACTGCTCTGCCATAGAATCCAGGCTCTATTCCCAGCACCCACACGGGGCTCACAACCATTCATAACTCTAGTACTAGGGAGTTCTCTTCTGACCTCTATGAACTCTTAGACAAAAAAATAAACAAATCTTAAAAAAAAAATTAAAAAGAAAACAATAAAAAATGCTGGTAATGATGAAAGAAAAAGAAAACCCTTTTTCTTCACTATTGGAAATGTAATCCAGCCATTAGAAAGTTAATAATGAAAATTGTTTTTTTGTTTTTTTTGTTTTTTTTTTTTTGTTGTTTTGGTTTTTTTGTTTTTTTTTTTTGTTTTTTTTTTTTTTTTTAGACAGGGTTTCTCTGTTTAGTCCTGGCTGTCCTGGAATTCACTCTGTAGACCAGGCTGGCCTCCAACTCAGAAATCCGCCTGTCTCTGCCTCCCAAGTGCTGGGATTAAAGGCGTGCGCCACCACCACCCGGCCGAAAATTGTTTTTAAAAAAATTTAAAAATAAAACTTCTAGCCAAGTGTGGTAGCTCAGGGCTATAGTCCCAACATTTAGGAGACAGAGGCAGGAGGATCACTGCTAGTTCAAAGCAACTATTCACCTACATAGTGAGTTCTAGGTCAGGGAGAGCTACATCACAAGTCCTTGTCAAAACTCCAAATCAGGCTGGCAAATGCACTTGCCTTTAAGCCTGATGACCTGAGTTCAATCCCTAGGGCCCTCACAAAGGTAGCAGTTACACGCACAAAGTAAAATTTTAAAAATATAATTTTGAAAAACACCTAAACCAACCAAACAATCAGTCAATATCCCATATGATTCAGATATATTATTTATGGGTAAATACCTACAGAATCAAAGCCACCTACTACAGAAATATCTATATATCCAAGTTCATGGTAGGCATCAGTATTCACAATAGCCAACAAATGAATGGATAAAGAAACTATGGCAAAAATAATAACATAACACAGAATCAAAACATATGCCTGTATACACAGTACTAGCGAGGCTGAGGCAGGAGTATTCCTGTGTGTTTGAAGCCAGCCAGGGCTATGTAACAAGACCATGCCGCAAAAGAAAAAAAAAAAAAAAAGGAAGGGAAGGAGGAGGAGGAAGTGGAGGAAGAGGAGGAAGAGGAAGGAAAGAAAGAAGAGGAGGAGGAAAAGGAAGAGAAGAGGAGGAAGAGGGGGATGAACACACAGCCATAAAGAATGAAGGATATCACTTTCAGGAAACAGATGCACTGGAGACCATCATGGTCATTGAAATAAGCCATCTCACAAAAACAAATATCACTTCTTCCCTTAGTAGATGTACCAGAGGTGGGAAGAACAGTAAGGACATGAGCGTAAAGAGCAAATATTCAGAGTATGGAAAGCAATAAGGAGGGAGATGAGGATGCCCAGGAATACGGTAACATTGGTCACATCCCAGTACATCCTTGTATAGAAATTCCTCAATGAAACATCCACCCTAACAATCAATGTGCTAATAACAATAAGTAAGAGCCAGGGTTAGCATTGGGCTGCAATCCCAGAGCTGGGGATAAAAGTGTAGGAGGGTCATGAGTTTGGGGCCAGTCTACCTGAACACCAAATCTGACAGCAGCTTGATCTTGGACTCCCCAACCTTCAAAGCAATGATAAAGTTTCTGTTGTTCTAAGTTGTTGTCAAATATCAAGTGACCCACACAACACAGTTCTACCCAAGACCTTCCCAATAGTCAAAACAGGACAAAATCGACAAGTTAGCTTTATGGATGAAGCAAGAAATCGTGGTCTGGAAACTAACAGATGGGACAGATATAATTACAAAGAAGTTACACCTAAGCTGGTTCATCATTCCACTTCAGTGAGAAAGTCAACAAGTCTGGAGCATTCACTCTCAACCATACTAGTTATGAACCAATAAATAGTTTAAAAAGCAAGACATTATAAAGAAAATATGCTAAAAAATGATTCTATAGTTTTTAGCATATGTTTATTCAAAAGAAGCAAGAAATAGGGGGATAGGAAAGAGGCAGTAAGTTACTTCAAAAGATCTAATTAAGATTGTAGCAAAGTCAGAAGCTCTATTTATGCCATGCTAAGGTGAGAGATACATTAAAATTCCTTGTATATTAATGGTATAGGATGATTTCAATTTATTGATGAAAAATATCTTAAATCTAAACTCATGGAAATCACAGAACTTAGCATGCAAAATACAGATGTACATTTTATGGAAATTCTGATTTTTCGCAATTAACAAAGTGTCTGCTTTGGTTTTGGTTTTTCTGGGGTTTTTTTTGTTTTTTTTTTTGGCGGGGGGGGATTATTTGTTGTTTTGGGAGGTTTTGTTTTTGTTTTTTTGTTTCGTTTTTTGAGACAGGGTTTCTCTGTGTAGTCCTGGCTGTCCAGGAACTCACTCTGTAGACCAGGCTGGCCTCAAACTCAAGATATCTGCCTGCTTCTGCCTCCAGAGTGCTGGGATTATAGGTGTGTGCCACCACCAGCCCAGCTCAAAGTGTCTGTTTTTAATATGAGAAAACAACTTCACTTGGAGCTAGATAATGCAAAAGTAGTTTTTGGTCTTATTATTGGATAAATAACTATGTAATATTCTTTGTCTTTTTTTGTTTGCAATATGGTCTCTCCATGTAGCCCTGACTATCCTACAACTCCCTGTGTAGACCAGCCTGGCTTTGAGTTCATATACAGTACCTGCCTCTGCCTCTCAGGTGCTGGGATTAAAGGTGTGCGACATCACACCAGGCTCCATCAAATGTCCTTGACAACTGGTTTTGAAGTCCTAGAGATCAAATTCCAGGATTTGTACATGCGAGGCAACTGCTCTCTATTGCTGAGCTGGCCCCAATGGCAGCAACCTTACCCTGACAATTTTTATTATGTTAATATATTTGTGTGCCTGCACACATGTGCAAATCAGAGTAGAACTTGCAGGAGTCAGTTCTCTCCTTCTGCCATGTAGGTTCTATAGCTTGAACCCAAGTCATAAGGCTTGGCAGCAGGCACCTTTACTCACTGAAACATCTTGCCAGCTCTGTGATTCCTGATTGCTAAATTACTTGTATTCATGCATTTTTATTCTACGTTTCTTTAAACCTTAAATATCTCGAGATTATAATTTCTGAAGACGAATTACCCAAGAACCATTAAGAAAAGCATCAATCTCTATAAACTCATGTAATGACACTGTACATTTAATCTAGGGAGTCATTCAGTTAATGGTAGCTACCTTTAGCTATAAACATGAAAGTAAATCTTAAGTAGCTAACTCGCAGTCAAGACCATCTGATTCTCTTACACAGAGACTTATCAAGAGGAAGCCACATCTACTAGGCTCCATTTAGAAGTCACTGAGAGTTTTAAGTGTCAAGAGGAGCACAGATCTAAATGTATCCTAAATGATAAAATTTGTAAGTCACCCAAGCCCCAGTTTAAATGTGTCAAAGGCCAAAGAATGTGAATCTGTTTAATGACTCCAAACAGGCTAAAAGTTAAGGAAAATGCCTGCTGAAATCAACATTTATGACAGTGTATACACACAGTCCCAGTACACAAGAGAATAAGACAGGAATATGATTTAAGGTCTGAGCTGCAAAGCAAGACCTGTCTCAAAAAAGCATTGGGTCAGTGAGCTGGCTCCATAGGTTAAAGCACTTGCCTCCAAGCTGAGTTCAATTCCCAGGACTCACATGGTAGAAACAGAGAACCGATGCCTGAAAATTGTTCTCTGACATCACATACATGCACACCCAACCATGTATGTGTATATATATGTATACATACATATATATGTACACACACACACACACATATATATAATTTTTTTTTAAAGCGAATTTTGGGGCTGGAGAAATAGCTCAGTGGTTAAGAGCACTGGCTGCTCTGCAGAGGACCCAGGTCTGGTTCCTAGCACTACATGGCTGCTCACAGCAATCTGAATTCCAGTTCTAGGAGACTCTACACTTCTTCAGGCCTACACAAGTCCTAGGTATACACGTGGCGCACATTCATACATGGTGGCAAACACTCATGCACATAAAATAATAATTTAATTTTTATAATAAGTTAATAATACATCAAATTTCAAACCAAAAATCAACTATAGTTCAAATCGTAAGTAGAAGACTTTACCATTTTCCTCTACGTCGTCCTTCTCTGCTTTTGAGTGATTTTCACGGTTCATCATTTGTCGGGTAGCACAGACCTGCTTCAGGCCAAGGAAAAGGAAGAGAATGGAGGGGAGGATCTGTGCAGCCACAGCATCCACGGCAGGAGGTCGGTTCTGCAGCTCCAGGAGCACGCTCAGTCCTATTATACACATCTTCCGGTCATGGTGCCTGCAAAATGTGGGAAACATGCAGATGCGGTCACAAAGGACCAACTCCAGAGCAGTGGTTCTCACCCTTCCTAATGCTGCAACCGCAAATACACCTCCTCACGCTGTGCTGATCCCAACCATAAAATTACTTTCATTGCTACTTCATAACTGCAATGTTGCTACTGTTATGGATCATAATGTAAATATTTTTTGGAGATATTTAGTCATGGCCCACAGGTTGAGAATCACTTGCCTAGGAAGACTAAGTAATTGAAGCCTGTGTAAACAAAATTCTACAGACCAACTGTTATCACCAAAGACCTGTGGGGAGAGTCAGGTGTGGTGGCTCAAACCTATAATCCCAACACTGAGGAGGCTGAGGCAGGGGTATTGTAAATTCAAGGTGAACCTGGACTATAGAGCAATTTCAAGGCCAGCCTGGGCTCTCTCTATAACAAGAATTGGCTTCAGGAGAAGAAGGGCTGACAGGAGGCTGCCATTAGCATCTGCTGTTGCTTTAATACCACTTATGATTAATGAAAGAGCTGTACACGAATGTTGATGTGACAAGGTTTGCTGGAGCAGAAATGGCTCCTTGACTACAAAGTGGGAAAGTGAAGGCGCTCTCTCTCCATACTGTGCTCTCCTAGTCTGGTCCTTAGGGTTTCTTGTCAGATATGCTCTATCTACACCAACCCAGGGTGCCAAAAGCATTTTAACATGTCAGCAGCGAGCATGCTGACCTGGCTAACTACACACACATCTACCATCAGCCTTTGCTGTAACAGAATGAAAAAAAAATTAATTCAAAAAAAATTATTAATTTAAATTAGACACATTTTTCTATGAAATATTTTTGTTTTAAAATATCAAAATTAAAAGACAAAAGCTAGGAAAGAAAAAGCTCAGTGAGTAAGAGAAATTGCTGTTCTTCTAGCGGACCAGAGCCTGATTCCCAGAACCCACATCAAGTGGCTTATAACGACCTACAACACCAGCTCAAAGAGGTCCAACACTTGCTCTAGGAGATCCAACACCTGTTCTGGCCTCTGAGCATAACCAAGCATGCATAGCATACACATGGTCTGAATAAAAATAAATCTTAAAATCTCAGTAATCACAAAGTAGAATCAGGAGGATCCGGTGTTCAAGGCCAGGCTGGGCACATGAGATCAGTGTTGAAAAGAATAAAGTTAAAACCTATACTACGTACTATATTCTATATCTTTCCATCAGGTTACACTTCTAATCCATATTCCTAATTATGTGGACCGAAGTGATGGCTCCGCAGACTAAGGTGCTGCTTTACGGATGCTTTCAGAATAGAACAGACTCTTAAAAGCTGCCCTCAGACATGTATACATGCCATGATGCAAATCTGCCCACACACATACACTGGCATACACACAAAATGAACAATTTTTAAAATATTCTTAATAGTTAAAAAATTTAAATAATACACTAAGGCAGTCCCCATAATGAAGATTATCTCACAACACACCCCTATGTTAAAAAGTAAATTTCCTGCAATAGCAAAGCAATGAAAAAGGCACACACCCAAGAAAGTAATCGGTGTCGTTCATCCACTGGTTTATAAACTGTGACGTGACAGGTCCTGGATTGTGTGGCAGCTGGACTTGCTCCAGTGTGTGGAACAGCAGCTCAGGGCTATAGTAAAGAGCTGCGATGGCCACCTGAAGACACATTGTGCGCAGCTCACTGGTCTTGACCCCACGGGTTAATCTCTCCAAGACGAGTTGAATGAACAGCGGGATACACTGGAGGATAGGATGGAAAGCAAGAGTCACCCACACATGGCGGCCAGGAGGCTCCCTGTATCACCAATAAATGAGTCTTTGTGACAATAAGTGTTTGCTTATTTCAACTGTGTGTAGGAGACTTCACACCCACAGTGCGGCTAGTTAGAGATTGCCTACGAGCTCGTCCTTTAGAACCCTAGGCCACTTCTATGTCTAAGGTAAATGACACAGTTGGGATTTATGTCAATTTGGAAATGAATGAGAGTATGACATGATCAGTGTGTCTCCTGAAAAACAAAATCCTACAGCTACTCCCGAAAGCTCAAAAAACATTGAAAAAAGGACTGTGGGTCCCACGTCCTCTGACTGCAGTGCTAACTCTGCACTGACTTCCCAAGTCCTCTGACTGCAGTGCTAACTCTGCACTGACTTCCCAAGTCCTCTGACTGCAGTGCTAACTCTGCACTGACTTCCCACGTCCTCTGACTGCAGTGCTAACTCTGCACTGACTTCCCACGTCCTCTGACTGCAGTGCTAACTCTGCACTGACTTCCCACGTCCTGACTGCAGTGCTAACTCTGCACTGACTTCCCATTTAGATACTAAGTGTCCTTCGATTGGACCATATCATATTTGTCTGATACATTAAAAATCATAAGCCATGGTGAAATAATATCTACTATCATATATATGTAAAGCCACCGCGAGTTAGGGAAACCTTTAAATTTTAAAATTAATATAATAATCATACCTTTCTGTTGCACTAAAACAAGACCGACAACTTAGGAAAAAATATTCATAGAAATATTTTATCTAATAAATAATGAATAACTGAAAGATCACCACCAACAGCCTTGACATCACAGATAAGATATACTGCCCTCCTGGTAGAAATAGCTCACAGTGACCTCTGAAGTATTCTTACATCAAAGTCAAACTTGATTCTGACCAGCCTATAACTCGACAGCAGCTGACAGGAAACACAGAGAAGCGTGATGTCCAGGTGATACCTGGACTGGAGGTTACAGTGCTGCATCCATGCTAAAATTCAATCACCTACTGCCCTCAGCCCTTTAGCACAAATTCCCAGTCCCTCTGCAACTCAGGTCAAATACAAACCCACTGTAATATGCTATGGATTCTTACTGACTAGACAGGGGCTGGCCCAGATGAAGACAACTATTCCTTCCTACATAAGACATTCATACAAACTGAAGTTGTCACCTTTTCGCATGTCATATAACTCTAAGTCAGTGATGAGCTAGTCATACAAAAGCTTTCTCATTCCTTTCTACCTCAAGACATGTCCCTGTGTTAGCATGATCTAAACAGCACTTTCAAGTCAATCAATATGGCCCTAGGGTTTGGAAAGCAAAACCATTCATATTTAACTTGGAAAACAATACAAATACATCTCCCTAGACACACTCCAGAAGGGTACACAATAGAATCTGTTGACTTTTGTCTGGCCCATTTTCCCCTAGATTTGACCCTAGAAACTTTTTTGTTTTGTGAATATCTATTACCACCCATAGACAGTGTGGGCTGCGTAACTCTGCTCCCGCTGCTGCTTGCTGTCCATTAGTCTCCCTACCCAGGGAAGATTCTGTGGGCAAACCTATGCTCCTGTCCTTTACGCAGCTCTCTCCTCTAATGCCTTCTCTTTTCTGATGCTTCCCACCCAATCTCCTGCTATAATCTGATAATATCTGATATAACCGGATGCTTCTGACAAAATCTCCTGCTTCACAATCTCTGCTTTCCTCACACCTACACCAGCTGCAGCTTCCTTGCTCATTGGCAGAAGACTTGTCCATTGATAGCACACTCAGCAAACCAAAACCCTGGCCTTTGACCTTGTCATTTCTCTGTTCAAGGTTCTCTGTTTAACTGCTCAGAGTAGGCTCTAAAACGAGATTTTTACTTTGCGAGCCACGTGTGATCTCCATTACACATGTTCCTATTTGTTTCTGTTATTGCTATTGTTGTCGTGAATCTTTCTGAGTCATTTTTTTTCTATTAATCAAATAGGATTTGCACCAGCAAGCACAAACTCTGGCTGCCTTTTTAACTTTCTATCAAAATGTAAGTAGAATATCAATCAAGCATGGGCATTTTTATGTAAATATCCAGGAGGATAGTTTTCTGACATGTTTCACCTGGTCAATTCCCCTTCCTTTGCACTGAAGAATGATGACTTCCAAGAGTTTTGCAGCATAGCACTCAGCATCTTCTCCCGACTCTCCACACAGTACCTAGAGAGATAAGTTAGCTCAGCATCAGTGCCACAGGGAAGTGGATGACACCACAGGAAGCAAACCCTGTGAATTCAGTCACCGAAACCAGTTTTGCTGTTACAGGATCTCTATGCAACCCTGGCTGGCCTAGAATTCACTATGTGAACCACTAGGCATCAGGCTCAGAAAAGTCTACCTGTCTCTGCCTTTCAAGTGCTGGGATTAAAGGCCTGCCAACACATTGAGCAGGGATCACTGATTTTTAAAAAGCAATTTTCTGGGCGTGTGTAGTGGTGCACACTTTTAATCCCAGCACTGGGAGACAGAAGCAGGCAGATCTTTGCTTGAGAAAGGCAAAGAAACAAGACATATCTTGTCATTTACAAGTGAACTCTGGAGCCACACACCTGAGTTCAAACATGGTTCCAACAACAGGAGCTCTTAGACCTGGAACAATTTACTAAGCAGCAGGCCCAGGGATAGAAGTGGGGCTCCCTAATGTCTTCAGTGTTTAATACAGTGAGATATCCAACAACAACAAAAAAACAAACAAACAAACAAACAAAAACCCTCAGAACAGTTGCTAAGCAGGAGATGTTGTCATCAGAGCACCAGTTTTCCTGTAGACAATCCTAAGGAAACTCACTGTGTTGGGGAAGAAGGAGACGATATATAAATGTTCTTAGAAGCAGGAGTGGTGGTGGGTATGACACAAGAAACTAGGCAAGAAGAGAAGGAATCTCTGGAAGGTGGAGTTAGTGCACACACACACACACAATTAAAAATAAACGTTTCTAAAATACACAGGAAATATCTGGTACACTTCAATAACTTAATATGAATTAGTCTTAAAACTAATATGAAATATATGTCACCTACTTGACAAGAACAAGACTGTGAACAGCCTTCTCTGTGTCTGCTGTACAGAACACTGAGCTGCTGAGGGGGCACACAGAACTGCTGTATGCAGTAGCTTTCTTTCCCCCTTGTCCCTATAACTGAGGGTTGAGGCCTGAAGACTGACAGTTGAGATAAAAGTGTTACACACTTCTTATCACAGAGCTACAGTTTTTAAAATCTCAGCTTAAGATATTTGTACAACTTTGTAAGTTCTTTATAATTTAAGTGGGATGCAAACCAGATATACTAATATACCAGTTTAGAGCTCTTACCAGCCCCCTCATACACCTCCCTGCTAATGAGAACCATGGCTGCACTACAGCTCTTTCCTGCCTGTAACTCCATGACCTAGCTCTTTGGTTTCTAGCTATTTGAGCTTTCCACAATTTGCCTGCCAGCTTGATGTAGTACAAGTTTACACACATACTTCCCTGAAGGAGGTAAACATGACTTAGTCATCAAAAAAATTCTAAGGTATAACCATGTAGGAGAGCTAAGGTGGGAGGAATAAGGAGAGGATGAGGAAAAGGAAGAGGAGGAGCTAGGTAGAGCAGAGATATAAGAGCAATGGAGAGCCACGCAGGTATGGAGAGCAGTTGTGGGTAGCAACTTATATTTAGGTTAGCTAATTGGGAAACAACTTTCTTTGTATGGGCATATTGTTATTGAGAATTACTAAATATATAAAGCCTTTGATTAATATTTAAGCATTAGAGTCTCATTTTCTTACTGGGCCCACATGGATGGTGGGATGGTCTGGGCAATGCCCAGCCTCTCGGAGACAGCGTGGAAGATTGGCAGAGCCATCTCCCACACTGGTGTCTCGTGAGTGGCAGGGCTGGTGTTTCTGGCTTGCCGTTTCTAGCACGTGGCCTCTGGCCACAGAACATGGTGGCTGAGCTAGGCAAAGCCGCCACAGCTTAGACAGTTGGCTTAACCGGCAGCCGATTTTAAATATTTACTTCAACATAACCAAACGGTGATTGAGATAACACAGTGGACAACCATGTCTGTGCATAAAATACATCCATAAATCATCACGTACTAAACTAAGTGTTGCTTTTGTAACTCTCATCGTTTTATGTTGCCTGTGCTCAGATTACTTACATCTAGGTACATAGGTGACTTCCAATATACATCAATAAAAAGTTAAATGATTGGTACCATTCTGTCACAGACTGGCTACCTGTATGGTTAGTTGTTCTAATACTTTCCTTTAATTACTAAAAAGCTCATGTTTTTAAATTTTCTTTTTAGATTTATTTAATTTTACATGTGTGTGTGTATGTGTGTTGCTTCCATGTATGTATGTACACCATGTACATGCTTGGTGCCCGCAGAGGCCAGAGGGGGGTATCCAAAACCCCAGAAACTGAAGCCACAGATGGTTATGAGTGGCCATGAGGGTGCCGAACCAAACCTGGGTCCTTTGCAAGAACAACAAGTGCTCTTAACCATTGGGCCATCTTTCCAGCACCCACAAGTTCATATTTTGGAAAGAAAAAAAAAAAAAAAAATGGGAAAGAAAAGTAGAGAGCTGGTCCTCCATATTGCAAGGTTCTCTATCCATGGATTCAGCCAACCATAAGCCAAACGTTTTTTTAAGACCTGGACCTACACTGAATGTGTACAGATTCTTTCTCCTGCTGTTTTTCCCTGGCCCACATGGTTTAACAACTACTTAAAGAAACATTGCACTATATTAGGTGTTATGAAAGTGAGTTAAGTACATGCCCAGATGTACAGGGCTATGGGCAAAGACAAATCTTGTTAGTTATGGGACCAGAGGACTCATGTAGCCTGATATCCACAGGGGTCTCGGAATGGTCTCTGTGGACACTGAGACGGTTGTATGAACTTAGAAAATTTCGAAGTTCATAGGTATGGAGGTGACATAATAAGCTCAACACATACTATGAAACTTTCAGGTTACAGCAATCACAAACTCATTTTTAAAACGAAATTGACAACTCTATTCAGGTAAAGCAACATAAACCAAACACCTAAACATTATGAAGAGTCACATGACAACTGGCAGGATGCACTTACCTTCCTGCACATTGTGAACAAGACTTCTAAGTGCTTTGGGTTTGACAGTAGAGCGTTGGTGTCTACTGTCACGTAATTATGCAGGAGAGGCATCATATCTAGGAAAAGATCCAGAATCCCATTGAGACTTGTGCAACAGATGCAGAAATGAATGGTTCCCACTGGAAACACAGCTCTGTAGCACTCAGATACTGTCTCCCTTAGCAACCATAAACGCTAGAGAAGGTCATGACATACCTGCTGTATTTATGCCTGAAGACAGTGCAGACTAGGAAGGTTAAAATGCTCACTGTTTATCAGAATAACACTTCTGACCTTTCCCTGTCCCCGTACCCACTGCACTCAGCACTATCTGACAAACAGCCAGGGTCTTACTGATGGGCTTTAGCTGATTGGCCTCAAAGCACCCTTCCCGATAGAATGCAAACTGCTGAAGGGCTGCAGCTGATAACTCTGCTCAGGACAAAGCTGTATTTACTCAATTTACACATGAATACATGCTCTGGTTACAAACTAACAGAAAAAACCAGACATGCTGCTGACCTTCTCTGCCTACCAAAGGGCTGAAACACTGCTATAATCACCCCCACCATTTCCTCAACAATAAAATGAAAATATCTGATTAGTGCTGAATCATCAGTCGTTAAGGGAAGTTCATCTAGAGAGAAAGAAAAACTGTACGATCAATGCATGCCTGTAAAGTACTCGAAGCAATCCTGCTGGAAAACTTCATATAAAATGCCCAGGAGCTGCCACATCTGCGGGGAGATGGCATGGCAGGTTAAATTGTATGCCAGGGAAAGGATTTCCTCATAGAACTCTAGAAGAGAAAAACCTCTAGTTAGACTTCGAGGAAACAGCAAGATTCAAGGAGACCACACAGAGGATTCAAACACATCCCTCCTGTGTGTTACCTTTTTCCCTTCCTCAGTGGCATCAGCCAGAGAGGCTGCCTTCAACTCTTACTGAGATCTACCTTCTACTCAACAAAGATAACAATCTGCACATAGTGCTGAAAAGATATTTAAAATTTCTATTTTAGGGTATGTGTAGTGGCACATGCCTTTAATTCCAGCACTCTGTAGGCACAGGCAGGCAGATCTCTAGTTCAAGGCCAGCCTGGTCTACATAGCAAATTCCAGGCTAGCCAAGGTAACAGTGAAATCCTGGGGAGAAAACTCAAATTTTAGCTGAGGCATAGTGGTGCACGCCTTTAATTTAATTGAGAGGCAGAGGCCTGCAGCTCTCTGTAAGTTTGAGGCCAGCCTGGTCTATTTAGTGAGTTTCAAGACAGCCAGAGCTACATAATGAGACCCCATCTCAAAAAAACAAAAAACAAAACAAAACAACAATAATCAAATGTCTACCTACTTTGTAACATAGTTTCTATCTATAAAATTATATTACAAATTTATAAGAGAACTATATTAGCATGCCTCTATCATGTAGATTTAAAACTTATAAACAATTAGTAACATTCTTGGAGAGCTTAATGATACAGAGATTATATATATGTATGTATATATAGTAATATATATACATATATATGTATATATATTACTGTGATATATACATATATATTACTGTGATGTGATATATATATGTATATATATATATCACATTTTTAGTTTTACAAACAGCTATAAAATATATAGCATTTTCTCCAAGTTATAGAGCTTACAGTTTGAGCAGTATTCTTCAGTTTGCCTCAGAATACTTTATACCTAATGTAAGTGAAGAGGCCCATAGCAGTGTTCTGTATTCACACACCCTGTCATTACTCAGTAAAACATAGCTTTCTATATATAGCCCAGACTAAAACAATTTCACCCATCTTCTCTCCCCATCTTCCTCTTTTCCCTCCTTTCTCCCTTTTCTTTCCTTCTCCCTCTTTCCTCCCTAAACCCCCACTATGGTCTCAAGTAGCCCAGGCTGGCCTCAAACTATGTGGCCAAAGATGGATGACCTTGAACTTCTGCTCTTCCTGCCTCCACATCCCAAGTGCTGCCCTACCCATGTCAGCCGATGTGCTGGGAACAAAACCCAGGGCTTCCTGTATACCACCAGACCTAGAACCTATAACCCCAGTTCATCTCTTAAAATGTTGAATGTAAAATGGAGAATATTACATTCTCCAGCCTTTAAATTTTCTAAAACCAGAAATTCTTCACTGGACACATTAAGAGCTTACTGCTGAATTAAAATATACCTAGCTATTATCAGAAAGATGAGCTTTAAGTTTACAGAGAGTAAGTTCCCCTTTCTCAAAACCATCTACCTCACTAATTTTAAAGTGCTAAAATCTGCACTTTCAGTTCATCAAACTGAAAAAAAAATCTCAGTTTACCTTTTCTCCAACCTCTGAACTTACCAATGACGTGCTTCTGTAAAACAAGATCAATGATTCGTAGACAGATGTTCTCCAACTGCTGTATAATCTAAAGACAAATTTTAAAGAGTCTGAAATTCACTGTGATCATTCTGAAGTTAACATATAAATTAGTGTCATCCCAATGAAATATCTACAAGATTTTTTTTTGAGAGTAGACGTAATCTTCATGGAAAAAGTAAGTATGCAAAAACACAGGGAAGTTCTCAAAGCCAACAAAAGATAGCAATGCAAGTTAAACGGATGGAAAATCAGAATTAGATACCTCCTTACCTCACATTCTATATCAAATAAATTTCTTATGGATCAAAGATTTCTATGTAAAAAAAAAACCATAACCAAAAAAAAAAAAAATACCAGAAAAAGTAAAAGAATCCTTGTACAACCATAAGGAGGTAAAGAAAGTCATGACTAAAACAAGAACTAAAGACACTGACCCCCTGACTGCAAAAAACAACAAGTATTTCTGCAGAAGGGCATGAGCAGGTCAAGGCAAATGGCAAACGGACTGTCGGGTTGTATCACAAATAATAGATTCCCCTTATACACGAAATCTAAAAGAAAAACAGGTAAAACTTACTTTAAAAAAAAAAAAAAAACCCTTCAGCTGATGAAGAGATGGTCACTCTCACCCAGGGTGAGATTACAGACTGAACATGACAGCTAAGGCTATCTCAGAAGTGTGGGGTAGGAAAGACAGGTGCTCTCATCTCAGGAGTGCACACTCCTATGTAATCTCAGCCAACATCACCTCAAGGAACTGGCTCACAGACACTTCCCACTCCTGTGACAGGACATGGAAAAGGCCATTCAATGCAACAATATGTGTGACACTAACAACCAAACAGTCATTTAACAGGTAATGTCAGAATATAGTCACTAGGGATTGGCCATGTAAATATGACACACATACAAGAGTATTCATTCTATTAAAACCATTAAATTGCTAAAATCACATGCTTACTGACTAATCTAGAAGAATCACAAGACACACTGTGTAAAACATGTCAGTTAAAGCTACTGCATAAGATATTGTTATGCAGCTATACTCTCTGAGCAGAACAACTGCCATCTTCACCAGATCAGCTGTGACAGCCTGCAAGCGTCCATCAGGAGCAGGCCTGTCAACTATTGACATTCCTCACAGGAGGAGGAGATGTGGAAAAGCATTGGACCCAAACCTGAGAATTCTCCCAGCCATATATACTCAATTCTTCCCTAAATACACACAACCTGAAGAGGGGCTAAAGTATATAGGCTGAGGTAGGGAGGGGTAACTAACTGAAGAAGGCCTCTCCATCTCTGAGGAAGCCAACACCCATGCTGAATGAAGACATTCCAGTGAACCTGCTTTGGGTTCACCCACGATCTAAGTAAACTCAATAAACTCAGTGTTCTCCAGGGTAACTGTGGTAGAATCAAACTCTGCTTAGTCACTGGGACCTTAGATGAAGAAAACAGATGTTGTTCACACTCTTCCAGGGAAGGGATTTCAGCAAAATATATTATCATCTTCATGAAAGACAAATACATGCACTTATTTTGCTAGCTTGGCAACGGAAAAATCTCAAGAGATTACAAAAGAAAACTACAACTTCTGAAAAGAGATTTGAGACTGGAGTAACTGAGTAAGGTTCAGAGTTTAAATATCTTCTCAGGACTTTTCAATTATTAAATACTCAACACATACATATACCTATGCCCAGACAGTGTCATTGTACAGCCCTGGCTGACCTAAAACTCACTACATAGTAGATATACTATAGTAAATCAGGTTGGCCTCAAGTTCATAGAAATACACCCTCCTGCCTTGTCTCCTGAATGGCTAGGATTAAAAGCATGCACCACCACGACCAGCTGCTGTATCCCTAAGACAGGGTCTTACTGTGTAGTTCTGGCTATTTCTGGAAATCACTCTGTAGACCAGGCTTGCTTTGAACTCACAGAGATCCACCTGCCTCTGGCTTCCAAGTGCTGGGATTAAAACTATATGCCACTATGCCTGGTTATTGTATCAAATATATTTTAAATGAATAAAAGATAAAAATTTTAAAAAGTTGAAAATCAGTGGTGAGATACATGTTTGTATAAATGTACAATTCAATCTTAGAACATATTCTAATATTCAATTTTAATTTTACTTGTCTTTTTTAAGCGTTTGTTTTGTTTTTAGATTTATTTATGTATTTTGTATACACTATTCTGCCTGCATATACGCCTATAGGCCAGAAGAGGGTACCAGATCTCATTATAGATGGCTATGGGCAACCATGTGGTTGCTGGAAATTGAACTCAGGACCTCTGGGAGAGCAGCCAGAGCTCTTAACCACTGAGCCATCTCTCCAGCTCACTTGTGATATTTAACTGAAATAATAATTTTTAGAGTACAGTTTGATAACTTGCTATATGCTAAACTGCTATTTTGAAGTTCAAATGATCCCAAATCTAGACTCGGTCAATATCCTTAAAACATCAGATAAACAGATAAAAATAAGCCTGCTTAGGTACCATTTTAGAGTTCCAAATTTTGCCCTTTCTAAGTAACCATAAGTGTGTTTTTCTTTGAAAGAAGTATGGCTTCCAGAGTTTCCATTTATTAAGAGGAAGTTCAAAGGAAAGGAATGAGCAGGAGAGATGTCTCAGCAGATAGTAGTACATGAGAGCCTAGTTCAGTCCACAGATGTGTTGAGGTTTGCTCTTGCTGTGTCCTGTGATGCTAAGTGCGGGGTGGGGAAATGGGGGCCAAGACCTGGAATCCACACACACACAGACCCAAGTGATGTTCTATGACCTTGTCCCCAAGTTATTTCTAACTGGTAAATAAAGATGCCAACAGCCAACAGCTGGGCAGAAGACACATGGATGTGGTTCAGGAGCTTTGGGAGCTGGGGGGAACCATGAGGGGGACAAGAAGGTGGAGGAAGAGAAGGAGGAGGAGGAAGATGCCATGGGTTAGGAGTCAAAAAAACATGGCCCTAAGGGCTAGCTAATTGGAGTTAAGAGCAGCCCATATGAAATATAGTAAGTAATAACTGGGGGTTATCCATAGGAAAGTAGATTGTAATAGCATAGAGGGTAAATACCTGCTCGGCTCTTGTGCTGTTAAGGCTTATTGTAAATATAAAGGTTGTGTATGTGTCTTTTATCCAGAAAATGAATGATCAAAGGTGGGGGTAGAAACCCCGGATCAGGATTAAAAATGTCAACACAGATGCTGGTCAGTGCACAACTTCCTGTAGTAACTCCAGCCCCTGGGTACAATAAAGCACCTTCCAAGGGCATACACATACATACACACACACACACACACACACACACACACACACACACACACACACACACACACACGCACACATCCACATGTGGACATGTACCTATAACTAAAATATACATATATGTATGTAACAACTAATGAAAAAAGAGGCCATGAATTTGAAAAAGGGCAAAAAGGACTAGATAGGTTTGGAGGGAGGGAGGAAGAAAAAGAGAAATGGTGTGATTTATCTCAAAAAAAGAGATTATTTTTTAATCTGTAAAAACTTTAAGAACAGGTGACCAGCAGAGCAAGTTACAGCTGGTTTTGCTTCTAATTATGCAAAGGCTTTACATTCTCATCTGTAGGTATGAAGCCAGATGTTATTTGCTGAGTGTGACTCAACCTTAACTCATGCCTCCTTCACTAATTACAGTAACTTTGAAGGTTCAACACTACTTGAAGTAAAATAATTATAATATCAGATTCAAAAATGCAAAATGCTTTTGTTTTCAAAAGTATGCAGTTTTCTCTCTTCACAATACCATACATGGGAAAACTGGATTCAGTGATTTCTAAGTTCTTGTGAGATTAAAAATAAAGGTGAAAGTATTACGTATAGCTACTCTAAGCTACTTTGGTCTAACTCACTGTTACCAAGACCAGAGTTTTGACATAAAAACACAAAAATACTGAATATGAAAATTAAAGATCCGGAGCTGCAGACATGGTTCAGCGGTTAAGAGCACTGACTGCTCTGCTAGAGGTCCTGAGTTCAATTCCCAGCAACCACATGGTAGCTTACAACCATCTGCAATGGGATCCAATGCCCTCTTCTGGTGTGTCTGAAGACAGTGACAGTGTACTCAAATACATAAAATAAATAAAGCTTTAAAAAATTTTCTTAAAGAAAGAAAGAAAATCAAAGATCCACTTAAAGGCCTTCGGGTACAGGAAGGACCAGCAGAGTAACAATGCACTATTTCAGCAAGCTCCCTGGGTGCTTAACAAACATGGGATGAATGTGTAGTCACATGGCTAAAGCCTCACTTACTGAGCAAATCTGTCACTACTAAACATAGCAGTCTGTGCTCACAGACACAATGAGCAACATGGCTAATTTTCATTTAAAAAAGGGCATGTTCCATTTGGGAAGGAGAACTCTGGGTTTTCATGAGGAAAGCTGTCATGTGACAAGAGTGGCCCAATGACAAATCTAGACCCATAACTGACCAGTTGTGGCCAGGTATACAATAATCCTGAGCCTCCTGACCCTCACTTCTGCCTTTGCAAAAGAGACTCTATTACCTGTTAAAATTCTTGAACCAGCTAAGTACTGAATATAACATGTAAACGCTTATCCATGGGCCTTAGATGTGACTCAGCTGGAAGAGTGATTGCCAAGCATGCGTGAAGCCCTGGATGCCATCCCCAGAAATGCATAAATACATCTGTTTTATCCCAGTACAAGGGGAAACAGGTAAGTCCAGGAGGATCAGGTGTTCAAGGCCATCCTTGGTTACAGAGTAAGTTTGGGGCCAACTTGGGTGGCTTAAGACTGTGTCTCCAAATTTTAATTCTATTTTATCTTAGTGTTCCTCTGAGATTGTGTCTTCAAGTTTCTGCTTACTCCTCTCCAGTCTTACTGCACCTCTTACATTACAACTATGTTCCTTTACTAATACTGACCACTGCAATTGAAAGCTCTATCCTTCTCCACTACGATTAGACCGTGGGTTCCTAGAAGGCAAGACTCTTATTCTATTCAATCAGCAATTCACAGAAACCTAGCCTGGCACACAGTAGATATGATGACCTGAGCTCAGGTGAGTGCAAAGGCTTATACTGTTGACTTTCAATAAACCTGCAATTTTCCTCCTCAATCACCTTAAAAATCTGAGAGCAATTTATTTGATTGTGCATTTGGAAAAGGGGTTTCAGTAGCAAGCCCAGGCTGGCCATGGACTTGTAATCTTCCTGCATAAATGCTGAAGTGAGGACAATTTTAAAAACTTACTAATATAACTAAATATAAATCTTTAATACCAAAACCTGGTGAGACAGGTCAGGAGGTAGGATCACTGCTCACTGTGCTAGAAAAATAGTTCAGTGGTTAAGAGTGCTTGCAGCTTTTTCAGAGGACCTGGGTTCATATCCCAGCACCCATGTCAGGCAGCCCACAACTGCCTATAACTCCAGTTCCAGGAGATCTGATGTTCTGAGACACTCATACGTATACCCACACACATTTGATACACACACACACACAAATACATAAACGTGGCATGTATACACACATGCACACATAATAAATTAAAAAAACAAGAATTCATAACCATTGGTCACATAAATTTCAGTTAATATATCCATTTCAATAAAACACAAGGTACCCCACCCACCTCTGGATGATCTTCCACAACTGTTAAGATAGTGTCGATGGTGTGTAAAATTCCCATGGCCATGACAGTTTTGTCTTCAATTTCTTCATACTCATCACTTTGAAGAACTTTACCAAATATCTCGGCCTGTGAAAATTACATTATAATACTCAACAGTTGGTACCATCGCAAAGGAACAGCATTGCACACCCAAAGGCTAGCATTTCTCAGACACTAAGTTCTGTACCTTGTTGACTGAATTACCTTTTTTCTTGCAATGACAGATCACGGCATGCTTTAAGTACAACCGCCCTTTTGTATCCATTGTAGTTGCTGACATGAAACACATTAGCTAATGTAACCAATAGCTATATTTATTTAACTGTTAATTATCTTTGGGCAAATAAAACTGAAATCTAGAAACACTGAAAACAAGTGTTTATCAAAAGAAAAATGTGACAGGATATTTAGAAAATGAAAGCAAAGATCACTCAGAAAAGTCTTAAAAAAAAAAAAAAAAAAACCCCAGACACAGACAAAATGAGAAAAAAGGGTATAGGGGCAAGATTCAGTTCCAGTCTGATATCCACATCAGGAAGTATAGAAGAGGGTGGGAGGGCTGGAGAGATGGCTCAACGGTTAAGAGCACTGACTGCTTTTCTAGAGGTCCTGAGTTCAATTCCCAGCAACCACATGGTGGCTCACAACCATCTGCAATGGGATCCAATGCCCTCTTCTGGTGTGTCTGAAGACAGCTACAGTGTACTCATATACATTAAATAAATAAATAAATCTTTAAAAATAAAAATAAAAAGAAGAGGGTGGAAAACAGTTAAAAAAAAAAAAAAAAAAAAAAACTACCAAAGAGGCAACAACAAAAAACCATTCTGCTGGGCTGGCAAGATGGCTCTGTGGTAAAGGCACTTGACACACAAACTTGGCAACAAGAGTTCAATCCCCAGAACACACATAAATTTGGAAGAAAACCAACCCCACAGAGTCGTACACACACACACCATGTATAGAAAAAAAAAAAAAAATGAAATGCCAAGATCCCAAGTGCAAAAGTTAGGAGTTCAAAATGCTCATGTTTACAGTATCATTATGACATTTCAGGATATTACAGATAAAAGGAACTATCTTGAATGGGTTTAATTTAAGGCTAATCAATCCAACCTTAGGAATATCTGAATGACCAAGGCAAATACTGTCATATTAAGATTTTGTTTACAAATAAAACTCAACTCCAAATTCCGGAGTTTAATTTATTTGGGAAGGGGGTGGTTGCTGAGACTTTTCAGGGCTTTTCTTTTTTCTTTTTTTTTTAATGTGTATATGTGTTTTGCCTCCATATATGCCTGTGCACCACACACATGGCTGATGCCTATGGAGGTCAGAAGGTACCAGATCCCCTAGAACTGGAATTACAAACAGTTGTGAGCTTCCATGTGGGTGCTAAAAACTGAACCCTGATCCTCTGGAAGAGTAGCAAGTGCTCTTAACCACTGAACCATTATCTCCAGCCCCCATTAAGAGTTCTTTACCAAACTTATACACACTTAGCTCATTCTTACTGCTACTAAGTAGCTATTTCTTCCTAAAGGAAGTGAAGGGAAGAGGAAAGCTTGTAAGACTCGGGAAGTAAACAAAAACTACAAGGCTCTTAGAAGGGAATTCAGCAAGTTCATAAGATTCACAAGGCTCCTCTCCAAATTATAAAGACAGCAAGTGCAGGAGGAGAGAGTGGAGTGAGTTGCCTCAACATTACGCAGGGAGTTCCAGGGATGCAGCTTTCCTGGTCACCCATGTTGGAAGGGCTTTTCAGCTATGCAGCTGCCTTGAGTCAGCCAATCGCCTGTACACAGCAGGTTCCTGTAAGTAATGATATCTCTATAGCAGAAGCCAGCCATCACTTACCAAGTGCTGGGTTGTGTCAACAGCGATGGAGGCCACCTGCTGACTGTACTCACAGATGAGCTTCTGGATGACATTGGTGACGTCATCACTCTCCGTCTCTCTGACGATACGCAGCAGCTCCTGCATGATGACTCTCACGTACGGTTTCATGTGCTCCTTGGCTAGTGCAGTCAGATAGATGACATCAGCAAGAGCTCATCACTCCTACATGGTAACTCCAGGATAAGGGGCTAGATGTTGCTGTGCTGTGGTGAGCAAGCTACAAGGCTGTATTAAATAACCTTCTGAAGTCACAGCATCAGACTGTGGTGTTTTGACTAAGGAATAACTGTCCTAGCACAAAGGCCAACAGCTCTACACCCTCGCCATGAGAAACTCTAATTACACAAAAGCTGTGCCATGCGCCTGACTGTGGATCCAGACGACAAGTGTGAAAGCCCTTGCCCACCAATGGAAGCCATCACTGTTCTGCCACATCTTTACCTACCATCCCGAAAAGATCTTTACACCTCATCCAATCTTCCTGCTAAAACAGGGCATGGCTCATGCTCTCATAAAGCTGAACTTACTTGCAAAGGTTATTTGGATCTTGAATAGAAACAATCTACCTGTGTCACTGCCCACTGGATATATTACCTGCTACTTTCTGAACTGGTAGAACCATAGAACCCTAGAGATGAATCTTGGTGCTGTCCAATCTAACTTTTTAAACTGAGACAGGAGGAAATGAAGGCCTACAGACTTAGAACTTTGACAGCCTTGTTAAGCTTCAGAGAGAAGCAGCTGGATGCCTTGCCCAGTTTCATGTGGTCAGTCAGAGAGCACCAAAGCTGGTCCGGGTGCCTTAATGCCCAGCTTACTCTAGTACCCAGCAATTACTGTTCCTAAATTTTTTCTGGAAACCACAATAAACAGAACTAAGATGGGCAGAATAAAAAATACCTATAAAATTCAGAAGTGGAGCAAGGAATCTAAACTCTGGACACTCAGGCTTAGAAATCTACTTCTTTAAAGAAGGAAGTGAGTGAGATTATTTAAGGCCATTTACTTAAAAAGAAAGAAAAGA
This sequence comes from Arvicanthis niloticus, assembly GCF_011762505.2. NCBI lineage: Eukaryota > Metazoa > Chordata > Mammalia > Rodentia > Muridae > Arvicanthis > Arvicanthis niloticus. Next base: position 85,581,529 of record NC_047666.1, read on the forward strand.
TGTGTGGCATTACCTTGTGTCTGGTTGGAGATCAGCGACTGCAGTGCGAGGGCAGCTTCCACCTTGACAGGCATCTCCTTGTCTTCAATCAGGCTCTTCTTGGCTAATTCTACTGCATTTCTGAGGTTGAGCTCATTGTGAAACTTCAAAGAACTAAATGCATGCAGCACCCAGCATGACTACAAGGAAAAAGAGGTACTAACTGATGGCAGTGCTCTGTGGCAGTGCCAGGGGCAGCCACTGGATGACATCACTGTGTCAGGGGCAGCCACTGGCATGACAGCACTCTGTGAGTGTCACACATGAAAAGCCTTTTACCAAAGCATCACATTCACTTAAAAACTACCCTACAGGTGGAGATCTTAAGATTTGTAACAGATGTAAGGAAAACTTACTCTAGCTCGAAGATATCCCAGGTTAGACAATAATAATGGAAATACATGATTCTGCAGCAACAGCTCAATTTGGTCCTTGAATAAACTCTTCTGTTAGGAACAGAAATTCAACTTTAGCATGGCAATGACTATATCATATGTAAGAGCTACTTTCCAAAAAAAGTATGCTTATGACAACTTGCATTTAATACCCAGTTTGGTAAAACTGTTTGATACATACTCTGCATCTTTAAAACAAATCAGGAATCGCATCTTGGATCAATTTTATATTAACTGATTTTTGTTGAAAGAAGAAATTATACTAACACCATTTCAGATCTTTCTTACAGAGCTATAGTTTCACAATGACAAACTTGCAAATTTTGTCATTTTTTTGTAAATTTTCTTTTTGTTAAGAAAGATAGGTGACAGAGCTGGTGAGATGGCTCAGCAAATGAAGATGCCTACCAATAAACCCAATCACCTGATTTGATCCCTAGGACCCACATGGAGACAGGAGAGAACTGACTGCCAACTCCCACATGTCCTCTGACCTCCATACCTGTGTTGTGGGACACACACACAAAGTGACATGCACACACACTCAAAGTAAGTAAATAAAATATATATATAAAAAATTAAATCCCAAAAGAATAAGAAATATATTTTAAAAAATAGATTACAAAGGAAAGGATATTTATAGTAAGGTGACTAGAATTAGTCACCAGTAATTCTCATGCTTTTATTGGCTTGAGTTTCACCGCTTTATTAACTTAAATTTTGATACTCTAAGCTGGGAAAGTGGCTCAGCTGATGAACTATCTGCCACACACTGCAAAGACCTGAACTGAGATTCTCAAATGGGCCAGGAGTAATGCACCAAACCCAAGCATGTGGGTAGTGGTGAGTAAAATATCGGGTAGATCCTCAAACTTCAATGGCCAACCAGTCTAGTAACTGGTAAGTTCCAAGCCAATAAGACACCTGTCTAAAATAAATAAATACCAGCTAGAGAGATAGCTCAGCAATTAAGAGCCCTGGCTGCTCTTCCAGAGGACAAAGGTTCAAGTTCCAGTACCCACATGGCACTGCAACTCCAGCTTCAGGGAATCTGACACCTTCTTCTGGCTTCCTGAGGCACCAGGCATGCATATAGTGTATAGACACACGTGCAGACAAATACCCACACAAAGTAAGCAAAATAATAAAGATAAATAAAATGAGGAGTCATAAAAAAACACTGGGCTCTTGTCTCCAAATGCATGTATGCATACACACACACACCACACACACACACCACACACACACATATATGAACACATACACACACTATCACACATACACTACACAAATACCCTCCAACATATGAAAAAAAGAAACTGATAGTCTTAACCTTCAACAAAATCTCAGCCAGGGAACCAATCACATGCAGGGCTCCATCTTTCTTTCTTGGGTCAAAGTTCGGGTCTGTTAGTATCTGATAACAGAACGCCATCATTTTTGGCAATACCTAAAGAAATAAAAGAATCCATTTCAATCTGCATGAATCTCCATCTTGTCACCACCGTGCTAGATATGAGCATTTTCAGATTTAATTGTCAAAATTAAAACCAGTTTATTGCATTTTACTCATCAACTATAAGCTCAAGAAGAAAGTATCCAAGTTAATTCAACCTTTTACTTGAACAACAAAAAAAGCTATTTAAAGTGACAGGTTATAAGTAATAATGATAAACATTTTAAATTAGGATGTCAAATAAACGTGAACTGTGTTTTGGTTTTGAATTACAAAGAACAACTGTATACCTCTTTCCTTTTCTTTGCAGCTGTATACAAGAGGGTCTGGGCTGCTGTGGTGGGAGAAGCATAATCTTCAAAAATATCTAAAATGTCAAAATAAATCTTAGTAAAAACACAACTCTTTATTCTACAGATTTTAAACCTGGCCAGTGGTTTACAGACTAAAGATGTTAATGTCTGATCCCAGGACTTTCATGCATAATTTATGATTTAACAACATGTTTCGCAAACACCATGTGCTATTTTTCAAGAAATAAGACTAAAGAAAACCAGTATATCTCAGGTATCTATTTCCCTAAACACAGGAAAAGTGCTTTGCTTCTATTAAAATACAACAAAAACTTATTCAGAGTGCTCAATGTACCAGGCACTAGGCACTAGGGATGCAGAGATCAAATATGGAAGCTTACATAGTAGAGACAGAGATTACCTGAATGAACAACAGACAGGATGAGAGCACAGATGTGAAAGGTGACTAACACAGAGAAACCCCTCCTACTCTCCTAGCCCATTCTCTGTTAAGTAACAAGAAAGAAGCAACCAGTAAGTGAGGAAGAAATTCATCCATGGGACTCTAAAGACAAAAACTTCAAGCAGAAGAAACAGCAAGGATGAGTTCTAAGGAGTGCCTGGCGCTTAACAGCATTCAGTGGATGATATATTTAATGTCAAAGTACTTACATACTGCTTAACACCATAAACACTTCCACAATTTCACAACAAGCTGTTTCATTATGAATCTGAAAACTTGCCAGTGTCGGTGATGGCGGTGCACACCTCTAATCCCAGTATACTCAAGGAGCAGAGGCAGGTAGATCTGAGTTTCAGGCCAGTCTGGTCTACAAAGTGAGTTCCAGGGCAGTCAGGGCTACACAGAGAAACCCTGTCTCCAAAGTGAGCATGCATGTGCATGTGCATGTGCATGTGCATGTATATACACACACACACACACACTTACTCCATGCTGAGTTCTATACTACAGCCTTACACTAGGACTCCAGTTCCTTATTCAGTTTCACAATTCTGTTATCTTATTCTGCTCACAGCTAAAACTGCTGGATCTTACAGAGGCTGGGTCACAGAGGCATGGGCGGCAAGCCTGGAGCACTCACCTTCAGGCTTCAACATTGAAGCCAGAGCTCAGGTCAGCTTTTAACAAATCTAAAAACACTGTTCTTTGGAATTGGTACAAATCTGACTGCAGAGTATGACAATAATCATCAGTGTTTATATTAATCAATACATTTAGACAGGAGTAATAAATACAGTAATTTTCTCCCCTGTGGTCACACAAATAAAAACACAATGCCTCTATCAAATGACTGGAAGAACCCCTCAATCAGGCAAGGAGAAAATAAGTAAGGGAAAAGCTCCCCAGTGATTTTTTTTTCAGTTACTAATACTCTTCTAACCAATTTGTAAAATACAATTATTATATATGTGTGAGATTTTGCCTTCATGCATGTCTGTATACCCCATTCATGCCTGGTATCCACAAGAGGGTGTCAAATCCCTGGAATTGGAAGTTACAGACAGTTATAAGCCGCCGTGTGAGTGCTGGGAATCAACGAGAATCCTCTGGAGAAGCAGCTAGTGCTCTTAACTGCTGAACCATCTCTCCAGTCCCAGGTGGTGAAATTTGTAAATACTCATTACAGCAGAAAGGCTGGGAACAAGCATGAAAGGGTTTTATTTTTTTATTAGTATACTATAAAGATGCCAAAGCTACTATTTGTTATATTAATAAAAAAAGAAACCATTTTACCAAAACAAATAATAAATAATGTTAGGGTTATGAAAGTTAAGTAAATACTCTGTACATTACAAAACCCAACAGGTGCTAGGTAAGAAGTTGGGCACAGTGGCACACACCCCAGTGGTGAGGAGGCTGGAGATAGACTGCTGCAAGTTCAAGGCAAGTCTGAGAAAGACAAGAGAGTCTTACTCACAAGGTTAATAGAGATGGCTGAGTAATTAAGATGCGGCTGGAGAGATGGCTCAGTGGCTAAGAGCATGTACTGCTCTTCCAGAAGACCCAAGTTCAGTTCCCCAACACCCACATCAGGCAGCTCACAGTCACCAATAACAGCAGCTCTAAGGAATCTAACACTCTTCTAGATTCCTTGGGTACTACACATACATGGTGCATGCATGCACGTGCATGCACACACGCGCGCAACACACACACACACACACACACACACACATCTTTAAAAAATGTCAACTTTTTAACTAAAGTATGCCTTAGGGTTGGCAGTTACCTCAGTGTAGACTACTTAACTAGCACGCATAGAAAATTAAATTCAAATCCCAGCATACGTTGCCAAGTAGGATGGCAACTATCTATAAATGCAGCACTCAGAAAGCTGAGTCAGGAAGGCTGCCAGGAGTTCAATATCAGCCTACTATATACTGAGTGAGATCCCATTCAAAAAGACTTAAAAAGAAGGAAGAATGTCTTCATTCTTCTGTCAAAGCCAACAAGGAAAGGTGCAGACACAAGGAAGAGAGGGAAGCAAATCCTGCACAAAACAATGACTTTTCAATGGAAAAGGCACAATGGAGAACGAGCATATGGTCAATGATCCTCCTTCCCTTGCTCCTCCTGGAATCAGAGCATGCTACGCTCTGTAACTCAGGTACCCATGATGTAGGTCCAGTCAAGAGTTTAAGCTGAACTTTGGAACCTCTGACACCTAACTCAACAAGGGAAACAATTTTCCCACAGTACCTTCAACACATCTATCTCAGTTCAAATCTGGCAATCTTTATTTCAACATTACTGAAGGCTGACTAGTGCCAATTAAGACCAGGAGAATACAGAAATGAGAACAGAAAAAAACAGAAAATTAAAACAAATAAATATGATAACATTGTTGCTCTCACACATCTCCCCTATGGGATGGATGTAGACTTATACATAATAACATCTCCAACAGGGTTTTACCCAGAGAATAGGGGAGTTTGTTATCAGGCAACCTAGTCAGTTCAATAGCTTCTAGAAAGATCCAAGCCAAATAGATCCCCAAAGAAACTGGGTCACATACAGTGAGGCTAATGAAGGAAATCCTATTCCCTCATGGAATATGTATTCCAAAGGGGAGGTGGGGTGAGGTCAGTGGGGTGGGCGTAAATCAAGCTGAGGTGTTTCCCAAATGTGCAGAAACCAAAATTCTCCCAGAATATGAGTGCAATGTGGTAATAATATAGAAGAGAAGGTGGTCCCTCCATTTCAGCCACACAGCCTGGGTAGCAAACCACTCTGCAAAGACCTGAGCTCTGATGGAAAAGATGAATAAAGCTACTTTCATCTCCCTCACCCAGAGGCATCAAGTTCCTTGACACAAAATGACATCAACTTTTCCAAATTTGATAGTTCATCATGAAGAGCAGACTGCTTTGAAATATAAGATTAGTTGTATTTATATATGCAGGAAGTGCTGAGGGAAAACTCTCAATTACCAAATTTCATCCTTATGTATTCATAAGGGTCTTCTTGCCACAGCTCTTCATCCTCGTCTTTGTAACACATCACGGAAAAAATCACATCTTCAGAGATATTCTACGACAAGAAACAAACAAGACAATTGGGTGCAGGCCATTCAAACAAGACTCACGACATTAGTTTTTCCAGTTACGGTAATCCTTCTCAGCCTGCATTCACATCCAGAGGACCCAATAACTGAAGACTCAGAAAGACTGAACACTCGGAAACTGGAAGCTCGAAGCAGAAAAGACAGTTAAATGATCCTCCTTGAAGTAAAGACAGGATCGCCAGAACTTCTCTAACAAACCAACAGTAAACAAACCATGGAAAGAAAATGCCACCAGGGTGACATTTACTATGACATTTCTCATTGTGAAAATGTTTCATGTGTCCATGTTAGTCCTAAGTATCAACACATCAACAACATTGTGTCCTTTCTGTTTCCTTTTCCAAAACATTAGTGCTCTACTCCACAGCTGTGTTTCAGGGAAGTTCCCTAAGCAGCCCAAGAACAGCAGCTAAGCTCAAGGAGACCCCTGTGTAACTACTCACACAAAAATAGGGCCAAGGCTCGAAACAGAGCTAGGTGCTCTTCCAGAGGACTCGGGTTCTATTCTCAACACCCATATGGTAGTTCATAACCATCTATAACTCTAGTTCTAGGGGATCCAAAGACTTTTTCTGGTCGCTTTGGGCACCAAGCTTATACATGATACACAGACAAGTACACAGCAAAACACCCGTACACACAAAATAAGTGAATCTTTAAAAAAAAAAAAATTATAATTTGGTTAAAACTCAGTCTAGAGGTTAGTATTTTCTTGAAAGTTTCTATGTGAAAGCCATGTAAAAATAAGGTCAAAGAGGAACTAGAGAGATGGCTCAGTGGTTAGAGCACTGGTTGCTCTTTCAGAGGTCCTGAGTTCAATCCCCAGCAACCACAAGGTGGCTCATGAGCATAAAGGTGCAGACATACGTTTAAAAAAAAAAAAGTCAAAGGAAAAGACACTATTTCAGGTCATCCTTACATTTACAAGGATAAACTGAACAAAATGAAAACAGTATCTTTCCTAATTGCAAAGAAATTACAACTCTTTGGTCAAAGTAAGTAGGCAAATAGTTATAAAAGTCTACAGCTCACGAACTTAAAAGATGCTATTGTAAGACATTCAGATAATGCTAACAGAAACTGGGTGTGGTAATAAATGTTATCCTAGCATTCAGAAGGTAGAAGAACAGTGAGTGAAAGGCCAGATACCAACATATATAATTTAAGAACAAGGGGCTGAGATGTAGCTTAGTTGATAGAGAGCTTGCCTATCATGCGTGAGGATCTTGAAACCCTTGGTTTAATGACCCTTCATCCCATAAACCAGAGATGGCAGGTATTAGTGGTATATGCCTGTAATCTCAACCTATAGGAGGTGGGGACAAGAGGATCAGAAGTCCAAGGTCATCCACCACTACATAGGAAGTTCAATGTCAGTCTGGTTACTGCCTCAAAGACAACTTTAAGCATGGCATGGTGGTACATATATTAATCCCAGCACTCAGGAGGCAGAGGCAGGTGGATCTCTGTGAGTTCAAAGCCAGCCTAGTTTATACAGTGACTACCAGGACAACCAGGGCTACACAGAGAGACCTTGTCTCAAAAGAAAAAAAAAATTACACCAAAAACTCAGAGTTTGTTAGAAAGTGGAGATTCACTTTTTAATGTCTTCAAGTGCTGGGATTAAATTCGTATGCCACCACTGCCCGGCCAGTTATTTATGAGCAAATAAAATGTATATATTATTGGTCCATCATTTACCATTCTGGTTTCTTCAATTATTACAAATAATGTTGCTAAATTCTATCTTTGAAAAAAAAAGTTGTTAATAAAAACAGGGATAGCCATTAATAGAATAGTTTAAAAATTTTTAACAAAAATGTTTAATAAAAAAATAATAATAATAAAGCTGTTTTTGATAAAACAAAACTTCAACTTCTGCTACAGAAATGAATCCAAGAAAGAAAGGAAGTTAAGAAGGAGGATGGGCTGGCTTGCCTTTTGACACATATACAAAAGAGAAAAGTCATTTATCAGACTTCATCTACAAAGTACCACTCCCTTTGTAAAGCCCTACTGGCAGCTTTCAAAATGTTTTCACACAAGGGTCAAAAAAGCTTATGATTTGCCTCAACAGAATAGAAACTAAGGCTAAATAAATGACTGAAGGAACCGACTCCAAAAGCCTCCCAACTCATGAACCTCAAGACCACTCCTCAAATGCTTAAACTTTGCAAGCTCTTTATAAGATTGCACAGAAATTAGTGCTAGTGAAAACAAAGGTTAAACATAAGACATAAGACTAAACAATACCTACCTTATCTAGAAAACCTAACAACCAACAACAGTTTAGAGTGACCACCAACACTGACCTGTATATGTGGCTTCATCTGCTTCCAAGTCACAGCATGGACAACCCCTTGGTTTAAATAGTTGAATGCTTGCTGAAGAACGCGGGGGGCTATGTACTCTTTCTGTCTGTATTGGTCTAAAATTTTTAGTAGTACCTACAGGAAAATAGGTGGGGGTGAGAGGAAGGAACACAGAACAATTACTGGGTTAAAGAGGAAAGGACTGTTTATGGTATGACATAAAATGCTATAGAGACAGCGAGCTATACAAGGGAGATACTGTGAGAATGTTGATGCATTTTACTTTTTAGATAGGTCTGTGTATTACAGTGAGCTAAAACATAGCTCACTGAATTTTAAGCAGTTTTTTTCTTCTAACATATATGCTACGGAGAAGTCTATTTTTTAGTCCATGGCTAGTGTGATAGTTTGAATAAAAATGGCCCCCTAGGTTCATAGGGAGCAGCACTATTAGGGGGTGTGGCCTTGTTGGAGTGCCTGTGGCTTTGTTAAAGGAAGTATGTCACTGTGGTTTAGATGGTTTTTAGATATTCAAGCCAAGCCTAGTGTCACTCTCTCTTCCTGCTGCTTGCTGATCCAGATGTAGAACTCTCAGCTACCTCTCCAGTACTATGTCTGCCTGCATGCTGCCATGCTTCCCATCATAAAATAGTGGACTAAACCTCTGAATTGTTTGTTGGGCTTTGTTTTTTTTGTTTTTAAGGGGTAGGGTTGTTTTGTTCTTTGGTGCTTCGAGACTGGGACTCTCTGTGAAGCCCTAGCTGTTCTGAAACTGACTCTGTGGACCAAGCTGGCCTCCTGAGTGCTTGGGTTAAAGGCATGTGTCACCACAGCCCAGCCAAACTTCTGAATTGCAAGCTGGTCCCACTATAAATGTTTTCCTTTATAAGAGTCGCCATGGCCATGGTATCTCTTCACAGCAATAAGACCCAAATTGAGACAGCTTAGCTTCTTCAATTTTCTATAAAATTACAGATTTGACTGAGTAAACATTTCAAAACAAATTACACAGTAGCACATGTTCACAAAGCACCAAAGCTTAGACCTTAACCAGAATATAAACATTAATCTAAAAATAGAACTGCTTTAGCCAATTAGTCTTTCAAATAATTAAATTAGATCCCTAACTAACCTTCACACCAAAATAAATTCCAGATAGGTAAATGTTTTAACAAGTAAAAAAATATTCTAAAGCATGCAGTTTCCAGGAGAAAAATGTGGGATATTTATATTTTATAATCTCAGGCCACCAACAATCTCTGTAACATAATGCAAAGTTGACTTTTCTTAAGGGCTGGTTACAACCTTGTTTATAAGAAAGAACCTTGAAGCAGCTGTGACTGGCTCCAGGGCCTTCAGAGATAGCACAGGGCTCCTGCCTCCCATTTTCTGGTCCCTACCACTTCATGTGTCAAGCTTACAAGTGAGTTGCTAAACCTTTCAAAATATGAACAATTTATAAGTCAGAATATCAATTTTACACAAGGTGCCTAAACTCTAGGTTAGTAAAATGTGTCTGAAGTCCTACTACCACCTAGAAACTGCTGCAAAGGCAGTTGAAAGGGTGATACTGAACAAGACAGTCCTGACACAGCTGGGGCTCAAAAAAAAAAAAAAAAAAAATGGAGGAGATTCAAGACAGCAGCAGAGGACAATTCCTGGCAAGGAAACTATTTTTAAATATCAAGGATATATGTCTTAGGTAACATTTCTGGCAAAGAAACATGGATATGGCTGTTTGTTGTTTGAGACAGGATTTCTCTATGTTGCCTTGGCTGTCCTGGAACTCCCTCTGTAGACCAGGCTGGCCTTGAACTCACAGACACCTGACTAGCTCTTGTCTTGAATGCTTGGATTAAAGGCCCCTGTCATCACCACTCAGGTAATTTTTTTTTTATACAAGTAGTATATGCATGTGTGTATACATGCATATGTATATGCATACGTATATACATGCATATGTATATGCATACATGTATATATACATGCATGCTTAAATGACACTAGAAATTCTAAACAGAGTTCAAGTGACATCAATGTCAAGACACTTCTTGGAGTTTAAGAGCAGAAGAAGAGAGCCAAAGACACATCAAGCTGATGTCTGCTCTGAACAGCTGACTGGATAATTTTACTTAGTATTTACTAATTTCCCCAATAGAGTATCTCATGAGCAACATATCAAAGTACTTTTCAGAAACCATTTCACCTTAAGTCACCCCTGAAGTACTTAATTTCACATTACTGAGAGATTTGTGAAAAATCTATAAACAACATCTGTATCATTGAAGCGTTGGCTTATGTGTGATTAAGCAGACTTGTCTTTCCTACAAGGGTCCAGACACAGCTAATTATTAATTATTAACTCTCATTTTTTAAAAAATTAGCAAACACATCATGATTCAGCTGGCAATACTTGATGGTCCAATGATCAGAGTCCACTTAACCTTTGCAAGTTTTGAAGTTTTTAAATATTAACTTCACCAGCTTCTCACAAATTCCTCATTTTCTTACGTGGAATAAATATTCCAACTTCCATGAACATGTGTATGTTTTTACCTGAGAGTTGTCATTAATACTTAAGTTTGACTAACTACTTTTTTTTTAACTTTTTATTGATTCTTTGTGAATTTCACATCATACATTGATGGGGGGGGGAGATGGTTTAACTCTTATAATATACCCCAATCCCACTCATCTCTCCATCTCTTCATGTCTGCCCTCTGCCCTTGCATCCTCCCCACCAGAAGAAAACAAAAAGGAAAAAAAAAAATCTCACCTGGAACTGCAGTGTGTCACAGTGTGCCACACAGTATACTCTTTTGTCTACACATCTTTACTTGCAAATATTCATTGCAGTGAGTCACTGGTCTGTTCAAGGCCTCTAGCTTCTACTACACTATCAATATTAGATCCTCACTGGGATTCCTCTTGGATAACCCTGTGTCATGGAGATCTCGCAGCTTTGATCTGCAGGACTGGCCCCTTCACATACAGATCATAGATGGGGTAGATGAAACAGATTTATTCAAAGGGTATAAATCTTCAAATAAACAAGGCAAAGAAATAAAAGACATATAAGAAGACAGAGAGCCTAACACTGGCAAGGTCTACATCATCATCTGAAGCTTCCGAGTCTAGGAGTCAGTTCTGGTGGAAGCCCATGGAGAATACAAGATTCTCAAGCTAGGTGTCCTGTCTCAGACTCCCACAGCTGCCATTTCATCTTCTTTTAAGTATGCGACGAATTACCATGTTAGCAATCTACTTCAAAACAGACAGAAATAGCACTCAGTAATAATCATTCTTCTATTTTAAAAGCATGAGTTACCTGCTGAATTCCCACTGCATAGGTTTTCAGAAAAAATTCAGAAAATTCGAAGTACTCTTTTGTGACATTTCCTGGGCTTCCATACCTTAAAATCAAAGAGAAAACATCTAATGACTGTGATATTTAAAAACAAAGCATGCTTGCTATTTTAAACACAGATATTGAGAAATATATTCTACTGGGCCATAAAACTAACACTTTCTCTCTTTTCCCACAAGATAGAATATGAATCAGGAGGAACTCTAAGATTCTGGAGCACAGTTAGCATTTTGGAAGGAAACTTCAGACTTCTAAACCAGTAACTCCTAGAAGGTATAAAAATGTTATACCTGACATGTGTTTCAATAAAAGTGTCCATGTGCACCTTCGTACATAATTTCTAGATATGTCCAATGAAAAAAATGAGAAGTTGTCCATGTTCTACACAGAGTAGAATAGAGCTAAAGACTGTACAACTTTGCTATGCTCTCTGGGGCAGTGGGCACAAGCCTACTTTAAACAGCGGGTAAAACTTTGTCTTCTGTGGGTTCTGTGTTTTGGTTTTTGATTACATGAGACAGCATCTCCTATAGCTCAGGTTGGCTTCCAACTCATTAAGTAGCTGAGAATGACTTTAACCTCCTGACACTTCCCCCCTCCACTTCCCTGAGGCCTAGAAGCACGCATTGCTACGTCCAGCTACTCTCTGTGGTTTTAAAGACCAAAAAAAAAAAAAAAAAAGGATATTCTGTATCAGGGAGCCACTCAACTCTAGAATGCCTAACACCAAGATACCAACTGTAACATCATTACTATTGTATGTGGAGCAATACCGTTCAAAGAGACGAGCGACAATATGCAGAGCCCACTTTTTACACTTCCACCACACCAGCTCTGGCCGATCATCCTCATCAATTTGAAGAGTCTCCTAAGTGAAGAAAAACATCCAAGTCAGATTTTTGTCTAAGAACATTTATAAAAACAGCTAAATTTTAGTATAGATTAAGTCATAGCTATACAGTGAGACTGCTTACTCTTACTTTACTAAAGTTAAGTAAGAGTAGCTAGTTAAGAATTAAATAAGTTAAGCCTATCTTTCCTGGCCAGTGTCGGCATTCACACTGATCTCCAAGAGAAGCAAGTAGGCAGAAACAAAACACAAGCACCAAGTCACCTGACAGATTCTGAGTTTTGATGCAGGCAACCAACAGTAACAAGACTGTTGTCAGAAATACTCAACTGTTTATTGTTCATATGGACACACTGAAACTTGGGATAATTTGTTTCAAATGAAAAAGATAGGAACAAAGGACATGCTTAGCACGTCAGAGACCCTGGGTTCAACCTTGTATTTAAGTAAAAGATATGGACACAAAAAGAATGGAGGACATTTTCAGGACAACTCAAGTTCTTAAAACACAAAGGTTAACTTGACAAACAAACAAACAAAAGCACTGTTGTTGCCACTGCAGATCACAATGGGATACTTTCACCTGGAAAAAAGGTAGCTTAGAACCCTGCCTGTGCACACTTGCAGCACACTCAGCCAGTGTTTATTAAAGTGCACGCCTGAGCTCTGTTTCTGCTTTGCAAGGTCTGCCGGAAGCGCAGCAGCAATGACTCGGCCACTGAGTTCCACCTTGGCCAAGCACTGAACTACACCTTAGAGTTAATAGCTTAAACATTAAAACTACCCAGATATCCAGCAATGAAGCACTCAATTAAAATGACAGTATGACAACAGTCAAGGGCCTGCATGATGGCTTAGTAGGTAAAGGTGCCTATACCAACCTCAATGACCTAAATTTGATCCTCAAGAGACACATGGTTGAAAGAAAGAATCACAAGTATCCTCTGACCTCTACACATATACCATGGTGTATTCTCACACACATACCACCTACCAATACAAACATACACTAACAAAAATTTTAAGTGTAAAATAAAAATTAATTTTAAAGAACAGTTATAGCCAGAAAAATATTAATAATAATTGTTTTTCATTTTTGGTGAAAAAAACAAATATGAAAGTACATGTACTATTTTCATAAGTAAAATTCTAAACATACATTCAGGAAAAAAGACTGGAGAGATATGTAGCAAGGTTTAAAATGTTTTAATCAGTTTAAGTAAAGTTAAACATAGTTACTGTTTTAATACTTTTGCTAATCTGATGTTCTAAAAGTAAACATTATTAATTATGTATGACAGTATTTTATAAGTGAGTATGATAGGAGGTTTCTGTTTTTGTTTTGTTAAGTGAAGACCAGACAGTGAATCAGCATTAAGTAATCCACCCAATACACTTGCAGGCTTTCCTCAGCGTTCTGACTTACCGGAGGGACCATCCTATCAATGATGGTCCGAAAGATCTCCATCCACGTTGTCATGGTCTGGTGATTCACCAGCTGAAGAGGCAGTGCATACTGGAAAACAGAGCAGCAGTAGACAGTGATTCTTCCTGACCATAAAATCCAGCATTTTATACCTTCTGGGATAATATCTGAGCAAGAAAACAGCAACTCCTGATTCAACCTAAAATTTAGCCTTAAAAAAAACCATCATCAAATAGGAGGCAATAAGGTCTCACATATCACAGGCTAACCTAAAACTCACAAGATGACCCTGACCTCCTGAACTTCCAGCTCCTGAATACTGAAATTACAGATATATGTTACCATACCTAACTTTATGTAGCACAGGGGATCAACGGAAACACCTGAGCTACTTTCCCAGCCCTCTTTTCTTATTTGTCCGGTTGATTGGTAAGTTGGTGGGTTGGATATGTTTTGTGTTGCAGGATAGTTGATTACACTATGGACCCAGAGATTGTGTTATTTACTGAAAAACAAACAAACAAACAAAAAAACCTTGTTTCTAGTTGTGGTGTGGCTCAGCCCTTAGCACACACCTTTAATCCCGCTGGCTGAAATACAGACACATTCTTAGTATGCAACTTTAATCCTAGACAATGAAGGTAAAGTTAGCTGATAAAAGGAAGCACCCATGTTTGAAAGTGATGTCTAATTGAGAAGCAGACAAAGTGATGAATCAGACAAAGATTTGACAGAATAGGATCTGCCCAACTCTCACGAGAGAGGAAAGGGAAGCTACTTAAGAGAGCAGCACGGAGAGAGAGAGGATGCAGTTTTGCCAGGAGAGAGAGAGAGAGACAGGTCTCAGAGAAAGAACAAGCTAGACACAGGTGAAGACAGAACAAGCCAAAGAATGAGAAGGAGCCAGAAGTTCAGAAGATTGCCATACTATGAGGCCAAGCAGAGCAATTCAGTCAGAAACAGAGAAGCAAGATTGAATCAGTCATCTTGAAGAGGAGTTTGAGGCAGAACAGCTGAGTTAAACCAGACAACAGAGTTCAGAAAGAACTACAAAGAGTGGCCTTATTCAGCAGTAAATCTCAGAGGCTGAAAACATTCTAGGCCTAGATAAGATTGTACAGATGCTAGAATCTTCCAGGGCTAGACCTAGGTTAGCAGACTGAAGCAATAAGCCTCAGAGACAACACTTACTACAAGCAAATGAAAGTTACATTTACAGTTTGAAACAGAGTCTCTTGCAGCCCAAGCTGGCTTCAATATGCTATGGAGCCAAAGAGAGCCTTGAAATCTTAATCTTCCCATCTCTGCTCTGAAAAATACTAGAATTACAAACATTTGCAACACACACCTGGTTCTGACATATAAATCTTTTAAATTTAGAAATATACATGTCATTGGCTTTTTCTCTGGTCTACCATCAAAAAAGAAAGATATCAATAAGATCTCTTTTCCTTCCCATACATTCTGGGCTATTTTTATAATTTGCCTCTTCATGTATCAAACTTTTAAGTATAAGAACTTTGATAAAAATCTTCACCTCACTAAATTACACATGAGGCTCTTTTTTCAATCCCCATCTTCTAGTTGGTGGCCCCATCCCTATAATGACTATTGCTCAGGCTTCTATCTCTCCTGCTCTGCCATGAGCTGCCTCCATGCCCACTGATCTACTGTCCCCTAGCTCGGTGCTAGTGACATCACTGCTGTCTCACAAGGCTCTTGATCCAGCTGGGAGAACGTGTACGCAGGGGTGGGGATGGCAAATAGTGAAGGAGGGGAGAGAGGTGGCTAGGGGTATGTTATTTCACACTTACAAGTTGACGTGATGACATACACACATAACCATCTCTCAGGAGGCAAAGGCAGGAAGACTGACCTAAGTTTGAGGCCCACCTAGACTGCACAGTGGGACTCTGTCCTTAAAAAAAAAAAAAAACTCAGAAAGGTCACACTTTATTCTATATGCCATATGGGAACAAGGCATTTTGGACTTGAACTCAGATCCAGAGGAGGAGCAGGCAGGGGGGTAGGCAGAAAGTATTGACTCCTGTAGTATGTGTGAAAGCCTCTACACAGATAATTGCTACTTAGGACAAAGTCAATCTCATTGAATCAGACATTTGAGAGCAATTTGTCTGGGCTATCTGTATCCCAGCCAGTCAATTCTAATTCTCTGACATTATGGCAGTTTCACTTCTCAAATCAATTTTTTTTTAATTTTGCCTCAACAGAGAAGCACATTGTCATACTAATATATGACAAATATTACCAAAACAGTTAAAAGATGTTAGAATGGTTCATCTTCCATTTTTGGTTTTTTTTGGTTTTTTTATGTGTTTGAGAGATTTTTCTTCCTGTGTTAGCCAAGTATAAAGAATCCACAGAAAACTCATGTCACCAGCCTTCATGTTACAACCAGTGCTTGGCTCTGTTTTCCCAGTAGGAGAGGTTAGTCTGGCCCCAAATACACAGGCTATTATTGTTGTTTTGATGCTCCAGTGTAAAGTAGGCCTGCTGAGAGAGATCTCTAAAGCTGCTGAGGGAAACAGATCTCTATACTAACTCTAGAAGAGGGGCCATGAAGCTGTCTTCCCAAAAACTTCAGAAAATGTGGGAGAATATATTTCTCTGATAGTCTACTTTCTTCTCTCTTGTGAGATCTGCTTCCTTCCATCTATTCTTAAAATTAAAAAAAAAAATTTGCCTTCAACTGCCTTTATTAAAAGCTTATGAAGCCAGGAGAGGTGGGCTACACCTTAATCCCAGCATTCAGGAGGCAAAGGCAAGCAGATCTCTGTAAGAAGCCAGCCTGATACACATAGTGAGCTCTAGGACAGCCAGAAGTGAACAGAAACCAGTCTCAAAAATCCAAAAAATAGGGCTGGAGAGGTTAAGCCCTATTTAACCTCTCAGCAGTTAAAAGCACTGACTGGTCTTCCAGAGACCCTGAGTTCAATTCCCAGCAATGGTGGCTCACAACCATCTGTAATGGGATCTGATGCCCTCTTCTGGTGTGTCTGAAGACAGCTAAAGTGTACTCACATCCATTAAATAAATAATCTTTTAAAAATTCCAAAAAATAAAATTAAAAAAATTATTTATACACACACACACTACACTCTGTGTACTGTAGTGATACTAAAACAGTCCAAAGATGCCCAAGTCAAAATGAAGAACCTACCCCAGCTCTCCTGCCTCCCTAGCTCAAATACCCCACCCTGTATCACAAGCAATTATGGAGAGCACAGATCAGAGCTTTAATCCATTCACATTTAGGCTGACCCCAATTATTCTTCCCAGGCTGAAATCATTTACTCAAGTTTCTCAAGTAATCAATGTTAAGTATTCTCAAATTTTAAAGACATTCCATCCTTATCTTCTAATTATTTTTTAAAGTACCATAGTAGTAGCCCTTATAGCTTAAGTCAAAAAAAAAAAAAAAAAAAAAAAAGTGTGGATGGCATAAAGGCCATGTGCACACAGACAAACACGGGAGAAGCCAAGGAAAGTTAAATACACAGCTGATCTCTCCAAAGGGAAAAGATATTTGGCTGTTTCTCCTGGAATGCTGGTGAAAATGTAGTTTACAACTTGGTGATCTTTTGCTACCTGTTGGGCCAGGCTCTGCTCATAACCCCCAGAATATTATGTTTGTTTATCTCAGACTTTTTTCCCCTAAAACCTTGAGCTTTACTTCCAGGTCATGAAACTCACTCTTGTGAGACATACCATTTGTACAACAGCCTAAGTGATTTCTGTGTTAGCTTAGGACCAGGCACTTTGTTTACCTCAATGAAGCCACACGTGTACTTTGTAAAAAGCTTCAATGCAAACATGCCTTAAGCTCTGTCATACTCATGGGCCTGAATCAATTGCTATCTGAATACTCTTTCCAATATTGTGCTGTGCTTAAATATGGCTAAAGTAAAATGATCTGGGTAAAGTAAAAAGTCTTAGCCCAGCACTGGTCACCAAAATTAGGCTAATCTGGGTTTCACTTTTACTGCCCCCCTGATGGTTTTTCCCAGCCTGCTATAAAGCCTACAGGGACCCTCCTCCACAGAGCCACTGAATCTATGTTGGCTTAAATTTGGCTGAAGAAGAGAAAAGGCCATCAATGTGATCCCCTATTAAGGAGGACTCTATTTCTTTCCTCTCCTCCTATAATCACAACTAACCAGCAAACAGGGCACCTTAAGTCTAAACTCAAGTTTTAGGCCAAGCAACACCTGGGGTTCTTTATAATTTGGGACTTTACACCCAGAAAGACAGCACACAGACACCAAACTGAACTCTGGATGCCCAGTGATCATGGCTAACAGTACATTTCTGTGAGCCTGATTCTCCTAAGGTTAAAAATATGATTCTAAATAATGATTGATGCTTCTACAGAGTAGACACAAATACAAGGTTCTTCCGTGTTCATCTTCTGCAGTCTGACTGACCTGAACGAGAGCATAGAAGATTTTCAGAATCTGTTTCTGCAGCAACACAGAGTAATGGGAGGCATCGGGAAGCAGCTGCAGGATTTGCTGCTGAATTCGAGGCAGAAATATCTGCATGGCTGCCAGAAGAGGCTCTCTTTCTTCTGCTTTTTTATATCTGCATGAGCAAAGACAGAGAATAAGAAGGGGATGATTACTCCTTCCCAGTGAGCTGTAAACAATGAGTGAAAAAGACTTGTTAACCATACAAAACAGAAGTAATGAAACAAGGGCTTAAACTTTCTATGCAATTGTTGCAATCAAGTTGGAAGAAACTCTGAATAAATCTTGTTTCAGGCAGGCACAAAATCTTTGTTCAAAGGTTGGGACTAGTTTAAGAGTCCAACACTGAACTGCAATCCCAGTTCTCAGAAGGTAAGACAGAAGGATCATGATTTCAAGGCCAGCCTGAACTTGTAAAGCAAAATCTGTCTGAAAATGCCAAGGGCTCGGGATGTGCCTCATGAAAAGGGACCTGGGCTGGTTTGCTATACAGCAATGGGAGGGAGGGAAGGAAGGAGGGAGGGAGGGACGGAAGGAGGGAGGGAGGGAGGGAGGGAGGGAGGGAGGGATGGAGGGAAAGAAGGAAGGAAGGATGGATAAATCCAAGACTATTTACTAATTTTATATGGGATGATTTTTAGTATTTAACTCTCATCAAACCATAATTCATCCTATAAAAGGAAAGCTGATCTGCTAGCTTAGACATATCATTCTGTAGGGTAGATAGCATGAAGAAAACTTTCTCATATCACCCTTCACTGAGAGTAAATATACCTTACAAGCCTGGGTGTTTTCTCAGTTAACTTGTATTGCTGCCAATCTAAAGTTATTTTCTAAATAGAAATTCTATAAAACTTTCTAAACTATCATCTTAAAGACCAAAAACTATATGGGCTATGATCTCAGCACTCAGAAGCCCGAGGCAGGAGGATGGCTGTGACTTCAAGGCCAGCTTGATCTACCAAGTGATTACCTGTCTCAAAACAAAGGAAAAGTACAGGACTGCATATACGAAAGCAGCAGTCGTCTTGAAACCCTATAAAATAACATTAACTGCCATCCAAGTCTTGTACCTCAGCAGCAACTTTCATGGAAATATCCCAAAGAACGTTTACATTCCCTACCTCTTCTTACCAGAAACGTATCTGGTTTCTGTATCCGAGGTGTATCTACAGCAGCAGCTAAAGAAAGTATACCATACCACCACTCACTGCCACAGAAATCATCAGTGTACATCAGAAAACCTGAGTGCCACTGAGCAACTGCAGCAAGTGAACACACTAACTGTTTGACTCAGCGTGTTCCACAATGAACTGATTTTGCCAAGCCCCACAGCAGGCTGCTCTACAAGTCTGACGCCGCAGGACACTGGCTCTCTTTGCTAGTGGAAATGAACTTACTCATAGGTCTTCACCAGCTGATATAAGCACAGTAAACTGCCAAGCCAGCTCCCACTGTTTGGTGACTGCAAGTAGTAGTCTATCTTGTCGACCACTGCAGGCCAATGACCGGGAAAATCATGTCTAATGATGACTCGGAGACACATTGTTAGCTGAACTCTGTGAGGTGGGGAAAAAAATACACAAATTCAAGCAGTGCAGAGTATCATCCTCCAAAGACCTACAATATTGGTACAATGTTCTCCAGCTCCCTTTACCTTTGTTATACACCACGCACTGAGCATGGATAACATTAAGAAATGTGTTATTAGCAAGTCCAAATTCATGTGAACACCAGAGTGTACCTTTATAACCTAGGATGCTCATGTAGTTACATCTAAGGAGATGTAAATACATGGGATACCACTGTATACATTGTTAACTTATGCAGCAAAAGACTGTATACATGTAGCCACCATGTGAGGAAAAAGTGATCCTGTTAAAAAAAACCTTCTCAGTGGCACAATTTACTGAAAATAAACAGAATGGGGGAACCCCCTCAAATAAATGAAATCTCCATCTTATCCTAAAGGTATTTTAGTGGGCCCTGCACCTCAGCTGGGTAGCACCTGGCTGGCCCCAATGGTGGGAGACAGTGAGCTAGCCACGAGGGTGTGAGCACAAGAAAGTTGTCCCTGCCACTCATCTGCCATGAGATGGTGTGGAGGTGATACCTTCTCAACCTCAACCCTCACCATCTGCAGTAGTCAGTAGAGCTGGCCCTGGGGTCATGAGAACAGGAGATCCGGTCCTGCCCCTCACCAGCTGCAGCACCCAAGAGAGCAGGCCCAGCATCTCACCTGGACAGCACAGTGGAGCTAGCCCAGCGCCTCTCTGGCTGCAGTACTGGGGAGAGTGGGCCCCACACCTTAACTGGGAAGCAGAGTAGAGCTAGTTCTTGTGGCATGGGTGGAGGTGAGCCATGGGCACTGATGGCATGAGAATGGGAGAGCTGACCCTGCCCCTTGCCAGCTGTGGCATTGGGTGAGCTAGCTGGGGCAGCACTGAAGAGCTCACCCTGGTGGTGTGGGTGCAGGAGAGTTGGTGGGCTGACCAACTCAGCTACCACCTAGCCCCAGATCCAGGGCTTTGAGTTGGCTCACCCCAACATCTAGCTCACCTGTGAGCTGCAGAAGCATGTGAATGGACCAGTCCTGCAGACCCAAAGCTGTAGGATCTCTATGACTCAGGGCCACAAGAAGAGGAGTCCCAGTGAGGATCTAGTATTAATGCTATAGCAGAAGCTAGAAGCCTCAAACCATACCAATGACTCATTGCAATGAACATTTACAAGTAATGATGTGTAAACAGAAGGGTCTACTGTGGGACACACTCTAACATACTACGGCTTCCAAAAGGTGTTAATTTTTATGTTTTGTCTTTTTATTTTTATTTTCCTTGGGGAGATAGATGCAAGGGCAGAGGGCGGATATGAAGGGATGAGAATACATGGTGTAAAAATCACAAAGAATCAACAAAAAGTTAAAAAATAAATAAATTTTAAAAGACTTGTCAAAAATTTCAAAGTATACAGCACAGCTACCTCAACTCTGTAAAAATTCTTACATGTGAGTCTTCATATCCAGAAGGAGCAGCATATATAGGGTCCTGGGTTTGATCTACAGCACACACAAAGAAAGAACGAGAGAGAAAGATAGACAGAGAAGAACAGAGAGACAGAGACAGAAGCACACAGAGAGAAGGGATAATAACATAGATATAGATTATGTATACACATGCAGATAGATGATACACACATATATACAGAGACATGCCAACACACAGATGATGATAGGTCAATGATAGATATGTATACATACGTACAAATATAGATATATAGGTAGACAGATACACATATACCTACCAAATGGGCACACCTAGGGCTGGTGTGTGGTTCACTGGTAGAGAACCTCTCTGAGTATAAGATGTATATACACACACATCTATCAACTGGATAAACCTAGTTCTCATCAGTTAAGAGCGAGCCAGTAGGGTACACTGTACCCGTGAAAATATACACTAATTCTTGTACTTTGCAACAAATATGGATTTGCTAGGTGATTTCTGAAAATGGGAAACTGAAGAACCATTGACAAAGAAAAAAATTTAAAAAAAAAAGCAACAAAAGAAATAAGACAGGAAAAGAGGAGTATGCAAGATGCTATCCTACAGCGCTTAGTGCAGTCATCACTTCTTTAGTGGTATCTCATCTGTAATTAAGATTGAAAAGAAAACATAGGGGAAGCAAAAAATGTCTCTTCTACAAACTACCACTATTACTACCAAGTATGTCCTCATGAGGTCATTTGATTAGAGAATTAACCTGACAAAATTAGATTTCCAAATTGTAATTTTCACTGAGCTGTTTATTTGTGAGGAAGTTTTACATAGCCCAGACTGGTGATCTCCAATGCAATACGCTGCTGAAGATGGCTGAAGGAGTGAGCTACCCCTCCATGCTGCTTTAAACTTCTGATGCTCCTGCTTCTACACCCCAAGTACTGGGATTCATGCATGTACCACTACACCATTGTATGCAGTGCTAGGAATTGAACCCAAGGTCTCACGCATGCTAGGAAAGCAGTCTACCAACTGAGCTACACTCTCAGTCCAAGGATTCCAAATTGTAAAACATACACAAAAACTAGTGTTCAGTTGAATATTCAACAACTTAGATCTACAAAAACTGGAAAAAAATTATTGAATATTGAATATAAAGAAATATTGAATACTGCATATTGAATCTTTCTTATGGTACCAAGTCAATTTTCTCTGAAATACTTTTAAACAAAATTAGACAAGAAGCAGCAATATCTTCAAGGTTCCTTAGGACATGAAAGGAGCAAAGCCACAGAGGACTGTCTCATTTTAAAAAAAAAAAAAAGAACCAGGAATTTCCTGTCTACTATCAGCAGCCATTCCTTTAAACAACACAGGCATAAAGTATAGCTAAAACTTTTCACTTTTTAGGATTTCGTCTTAAGATGGACCTCATGGTCCATTTCTCGGTTCAAGCTAAGTGCCAGATTGGCAGGGCGAGCTACTCCTGCATGCTGCTTTAGAACCAGTGGGACATCCAGGAGATCAGGAAACAAGCATTCTCACAGACAATGGTTTTGTGAGGTTCCTGGGACACAAGTGGCATATGGGAACCACTGAGTTCTCCTAGCTAACAAAAACAACTGCGCAATAACCCTACACTTGCTCTTTCTGTTACCGTTCCCCTCAAATTTCCTTTCTTTTTCCTCTGTTTTCTTGACAGATGCACTTAATAAACAATCTTGCTCCCCTTGAGACTAGCCTGGGATATATGAGACCTGTCTTCAAAAAAATAAAAAAAATACATACACACAAACAAAGCTGAAGACTACACTCGATGGTCCCAGCCCAGGCCAAATGCCTCCTCAGATCACACAGACAGGGCGTGACCTACCTCACCAGATCTGGAGACCGAATGATCCCTTCCACAATGTTGTCACGGATTTGCTGCCGGTCATTCTCATGGATATTGAAGGGAAATATCACTTCTCCTGGTGGAGGCTCCCTGTCCGGCCAGTATTGTGTCACCATGTTCTTCAGGTAGATGGCAGCTGAGTTTAAGAGAAAAAGAAAAATATGTTGGACTCAGTCTTACAACTCAGCCATGTAGAAGACAATGCCCACCCAAAATGGAAAACCTTACAGGTGCAAAAAGTTCCCCAACTTGGGAAGAGGAGATAGGAAAAATTCAAAAGTTTTATATTGGAGTCAAATAGAAACATCCCACCAAGCCAGAGGACATCCTTGAGTGACACAGACATGACCTTAGAATCATGTCCATGTTTTCAGACTGAGCACAAACACAGTGACATCAGGAAATTTCCCTTTTCTCAAACCTAGCAGTAAGCTGCTGTCTGCTGCTGATCCTGTCCCTCGTCACTCTGCACGTTCGGGAGTATTTGAGCTCTTATAGCACTGGTAATTTCATTTAATCCTTTGAGATATTATTTATAATTCATAAATAGATATCCACTCTCATATATGTTTGGAAAATCCCAAGTAATCTATAGCTCTATCTATCAAAATATATAAATCGATTACTTTGTTTCTACTCTTCTCAATATGCGACAAAAAGACATTTGGAAGAAATTAGCCGAATTACTGCTACAATACTGCTTTATTTTGTTTGGTGTGTGTTTGCGGTATGCACATATATTCATATTCACATGTGTGTGGGCCCATGTGAGGGCAGGGGACTGTGTATGCACATGCGTGCATGTAGAGGCCCAGAGTTTCTTCTTGATCACTATCCAACTTATGTACTAAGGCAGGGGTTAAACCGGATGCGGAGGCCATCGACTCTGAGCTAGTCATCTTGCTCTAAGAGCCCATCACTGCCTTTCAAGTGATGGGATTATGAGAGGCCACCACGTGTGGCTAGCTGTCACGCAGGTTCTGGGGATGAGAACACGGATCCTCACACTTGCAGGCAAAGCATTTTATCCACTGAGCTAGCTTCCCAGAATAATAAGAGATGTGGCAAGACATGGTGATGCACACTCCTAACCCCAGCACATGGGGAAGTTGAGACAGAAAGACTACTTCAGGTCTAAATCCAATCTGAGCTATATAATCAACTCAAGGCTAGCCTGGGTTAAAGTGTGAGGGCTTGTCTCAAAGAGAGAAGAGAAAAGAAGCAATGTGAAGCCTTTTAACCATTCCAGTTGAACCCTTAGTGTAAACACATATTCTCACATGTGTGTAAAGACAGGCATGTTTCTGAAAAGCTCCTCAGCTTTCTCTCTCCTTTCTGCCCCCAATAAAGTTTCTTCTACTTCAATTTTACTATAAATTAAACATGGATGATAAAAACATTTCACCATTGAAAAAATACAACATGTTCTGTATTGGTTAAAATGTGACTGAAATTCAACTAAATCATGAACTTTATATTCTATAAGCCCTCTTTCATGCATTTGATGCACCTAGGATTTCAATGTGTTTGAGAAAAAAAAAACTTACAGCACGGTAAGCATGTATATGTGTGGGAGTGTGTATGTGTTTTAAAGGGCTTTTTAATTTAAACCAGGCTATCTCATTTACCTCAGTACAATTATTCTATGATGTGATTAAGACTAATCATGCAATAATAGAAAAAGCTGGACATGGTAGTGCATGCCTATAATCTTGGAAAGGCAGCAACAGAAAAATCATGAATTCAAAGCCAACCTATACTACATGTAGGGGTTAAGGAAGAAAGACACACATCATGGAATTATCCCACAGACATAAAAATAAGTTTCATGATTAAAACAAAATGTCTAATTCCTGATACTATCTAAAAAGGAAAAAGAAAGGAAGAAAGGAAGAAAGGAAGGAAGGAAGGAAGGAAGGACGGACGGACAAGACAAGAAGTTCTGGTCCCCATTCAACCATCCATTCAAAGTTAGATGGTAGTAGCACACACCTTTAATCCTAGCCCTGGGGAGGCAGAGATAGGCAGATTTCTGTGAGTTTGAGGCCAACCTGGTCTACAGAGTGAATTCCAGGACAGCCAATGCTATAACATAGAGAAACCCTGTCTCAGAAAGAAAAAAAAAAAAAAAAAAAAAAGTCCAAGCAATACACTACATCTGTGACTTGACACAAATGCCACTAGAATTCAGATCTATAAATCTGCAGTCTGAATCTAACTGACCTATGGTTATGCTACTGGGATCATAACAAATTGCGAAGATAAATTATTAAAAGTGGAAAAGCGAAATGGAAAACAGCGATGTTAGAGAGGCAAGGAACTGACAGATGGATGAAAGCAAAGAGATTAAAAAAAAAACAAACCTAGGGTAGCTTCAAGAACTCAGTATCCACCACTAACTTTCCAAGAGAAAAAAAGTATTCTTTTGTCTTAGAAGTATTTCACGAGTTCTTCCTAATTTTTCAAGAGATTTTTAAGATACAGATTTTTAAATTACATTTTTTATTCCTTGAATGTTACATATAGATAATGTATTTTGATCATTATCAACAATCCACCACTACCTCCCTTCACTACCTAGTAACCTCTATAGTACATCCCTCCCCATCTTTATTTTCTCTTTATATTTTATTGTTATTATTAATAGCCTTGAGTCAAATTAGTGATGCCTTGGGATCCTGAGTGTGTGGCCATCCACGAAGGCATGAGTGACTTACCAGCAGCCACATCACCTAAGGAGAGTGACTCTCCTTCAGCAGCCATCAACTGCCAGCAGCTCCTCCTACAGGGGTGGGGGCCTTAAGGGTCATTCATGGATCAACACTGGAATTTTAACTGTCACCTTCTTGTTCAGGTCTTATACAGTACATTGTAACGATATAAAGTAGAACTCTTATTGACTTGAAAACTCAACTTACCTGCCTGACGCACAGGGAACTCCACATGGTCAGAGACTATGATCCGAAGCAAGCTGGGGGCAAAATTAATAATCTTGTAGGACTGAAATTACAAAGAAATGCTTGGTAAAAAACAGGGCATTCTGAATAGCTACTAGCACCATTACAGAATATATTACTGTCTAAATGAAAGAAAAACATTTTTGTTACTGTTTTGTGGTTGTTTTTTGAGTTAGCGTTTCTCTGTGTAGCCTTGAAACTCCTTCTATAGATCAGGCTGGCATGAATTGCAGAAATTTGCCTGCCTCTGCCTCCCAAGTGTTGGAGGCAGACTCCCAGTGTCTCTACTGCCCAGCAGAAAGAAAGGCTTTTAACATGAGATAAATTCTGAAGCAAAATGAAGATTATGAAAATACTTCTAAGTGATAAAAAATTCTTATAACAAACTAATAAAAATGTGAGTAGTTTTACAATGTTTGACATATATTCCCAAAATGCTCTCCAGAAAGTATTCTGGGTAACTCTATAAACAGCAGCACATGAGTGTTCATTCACCTACCACAAGAACCTGTGAAACCTTAAAATCTTATTATTACTGTTTTAAATGATATATCTTCTGTTACTCAAAGTCCTTTCTGTTGACCACGTATTTCTTCTACAATCTCTTATACCCTTTATCCTTTGAAAGGGAAAATTTCTTTTTCTTTTTTTTTTTTAATTAATCAACTCTAAGAGATATTAACAGGCTTACAATCTCAACCTTTTATTTGACCTCTGTGGTAAGTCAATATTGATTGTTACCTTGACAAGATCTAGAATCACCTCTGAAACAAGCCTCTGGACATATCTGTGAAGGAATTTGTAGTTGAGTTAACTAAGATGGGATGAAGCTCCTTACAAGTGGGGTCTTGGATTGACGAAAAAGAAAGTCAGCTACCACCAGCGAGTCTCATTCTCTCTCTCAGTCTCTCAGTCTCTCTCTCAGTCTCTCTCAGTCTCTCTCTCTCTCTCTCTCTCTCTCTCTCTCTCTCTCTCTCTCTCTCTCTGCTTCCTTATTGTGGATGCAATGTAACCAACTGTTTTCAAGCTCTTAATGCCAAGCCTTCCCCACCATGGACTACACCCTCACACTGTGAGCCAAAATAAACCCTTCTTCCCTTAAATTGCTTTTATCAGGTATTTTCTTGCTGGAAGAAAAAAAAGCAGCTAAAATAACCTACTCACAATTGTTTCCTCCCAGATTATCTGGGTCCTAACTTTCTTGATATGTACTTTTGACAAACAGAAAACAAAATGTCATTTTCAGAAAACAGAAGCCCAACACAGGGTGAATAAAGATAGAATAATGTTTTGTTTTATTTTTTAAATAACAAGTGCTATAGGAAAAGCTAGTCCAAGGAGGGCCAGTGTAGCACAGACAGCTGAGGACAGGCATTGCTAGCTGAGGACAGTCTGCTCAGAATCACAATGCCTCAGGAATCCATGCTAATGACTTCCTGTTCAACCTACCCTCTGGGCTGTTTCACCCATAGGCTGTTTACTCTGGGCGTGAATTCCTTCTGACCATATTTACATATATATCTAGAACCATAGCATTCCTCAGCCTAGCACATTCCTGGAGCTCTGCTTGACCTGCCCACTGACTATTAATTTACAGGTGATTCCACTAGGCTCCTCCCAGGGACCTAGCAAGAGCTTATATCACCAGTCACCAATACCGGCTGCTGCTGCCAGGTGTAGCATATAAAAGGACTAATCATCACACTAGGTTTTTTTTTTCTTTCTCTCTCTCTCTCTCTCTCTCTCTCTGTTCCCATGTGTTCCCAGCCAGTCTCTCTTTTCCCCTTTCTGTACTTCTCCAGCCTCATAGCTCTGCTCCCGTTTGTCTGCCTCTAACCCTTTACCTCTCTCCCCTTCCCCCAAGTAAACCTCCTTTATATTAGGTCTGTTGTATGGCAAGATTTCTCAGGGACCACCTGGTACACTCCACCCTCCACCAACACCACATTAGATTTCATAACACTGACATTCCCAGAAGTCTCATGAATTCTCAAGGAAGGAAACCAGTCCGTTCAGCTTGACTTCTCCTGAGAGCCTATATGGGCAATGTCATCCTTTGAGACACAGCTGGATTAGTAATATTTTCTCTTTTCTTTCCTTTTTTTCTTCCTTTCTTTTGTGTGTGTGTGTGTGGTCAGAGGATAACCTGTGGTGTCTATTCAATCTTTCCGTGAGTTCCAGGGATCAACCTCTGGTCATCAGGTTTGGAAGGCAAACACCTTGACCCATTAAACCATCTTGCCAGCCCACTTGATATATATTTTTTTAATTTTTATTTTTCTATTTTATGTGTATGATTGTTTTTGCTTACAGGTACGTTTGTGTACCATGTATATGCCTGATCTCCACAGAAGTCAAAAGAGGGAGTCAGATTCCCTGGAACTGAAGGTTGTGAGCTACCATGCCGGTGCTAGGAATTGAACTCGGTTCTCTGGAAGAGCGTCCATGACTCACCTATCCCAAGGCTACTTCTTCCTTCTCTTTCTTCCCCTCATGGCCCCTGCCCCAGCTCTTAAATGCTGTCTCTCCAGCCCTAACTCGTTTGCTTGTTTTGTTTTTAGAGACAGATTTCTATGTGTAGCCCAGGCTGTTGTGCAATGCAGCTCACTCTATTGGCCAGACTGGCCTTGAACTCAGAGATCCTCCCGCCTCTGCCTCCTGAGTGCTAGAATTAAGGGGTGTACCACCACTACTGTTTCAACCTAATTCTTTAAAACTTTTCCAGCTGGGTGTGGTGGTATATACACTTTAATCCCACCACTCATGGTCCGGAAGTAGAGTTTTCCAAGCCAGGAGTGTAGTGGGTTGGTCTGATGTTACTTGTAATCAAATACTTAAATTCTGCACCCTAAGATCTGGTTGCTCCAAGACAAGCAGAATCTCGGGTATACCAGCTTTTGTTATATAACTAACACACACACACACACACACACACACACACACTTACACAAACATGCTCGCACAAGCTATCCATGATTGGTAAATAAAGACGCCCATAGCCTGTAGTTGGGCAGAAGGAAGGCAGGGCTTTGATTCCCAGGCTTGGGATCTGAGGCAGGGACCATGAGGGGAAGAAAGAGAAGGAAGAAGTCGCCTTGGGATAGGTGAATCATGAGCGCATGGCCATGAGGGCTGGCCTGTTGGAAGTAGAAGCTACCCAGAGGGAACATGGCAAATGATACCTCAGGGTTATTGACAAGGAAGTAGACAAAATAGCTTAGAGGGCTGATATATCTGCTCAACTTTAGTGCTTTAAAGGCTTATTATAAATATAAAAGTTTTGTGTCTTTTATTTGGGAACTAAATGCTTCTAAGGTAGATGAGAAACCCCCAAATAATATTTACCACAACAAGGGAGGTCTACTCTAACTCAAAAAAAGAAAAGAGGAAAAGAAAGGAGGTAGATTCTTTTCGACTATCACTGAAACCACAAAAAAATTGTAAAGTAAGTTTTTTAAAAGCAGGTGTGAGGAGGGAATGTCAGTGGTTAACAGCAACTGCTGCTCTTCCAAAGAACCCAAGCTAGGTTCCCAATACCCACATCAGGTGACTCACAGACATCCCTAACTCCAACTCCAGAAGATCTAAGCCCTTTTCCGGTCTCTGCAGGTTCCCCCATACATATATATGATTAAGAAATAATTATTTTTAAAATCTGGGGCTTTGGAAAGAGAACTCAGAAGTTATGAGCACCTACCACTCTTTCAGAAGACCTACTCAGTTCCCAGCACCTATGCCAAGCCACTCATGGGTGCTGTGACTCCAGCTCCATCACAGTGGGTTCTGATGACATGGCCTCCACAGGCACCTGCACACATATGCACATACCCATATACATCCACAGAATTTTAAAAGATAAACAAATTTAAATGAAATAGAAGCAATTTTTTAAGCCTGGGCTACATGAGATCCTGACTCAAATTTGGGAAAAGAAGAAATGGCTAAGCCATTAAAAGTGCTTGTTGCTCTTGCAGAGCACTTGAGTTCAGTTCCCAGCACCCAAATTAGGTGGCTCACAACTGCCTACAACTCTGGCTCCAAAAGGTCTGACTCCAAAAGTCCAAATGACTCTGACCTCCACAGCCACTGGCATTCATGTGTACATACCCACACACATTATTTATGTATATGTATGATTGTGTGTATGTGTGTGTGTGAATAAATCTTTTTGCTGGCTATGGCAACATATGCCTTTAATCCCAGCCCTTAGGAGCAGAGGCAGGTGGATCTTTGAATTCGAAATCACCCAGTCTACAGAGTGAAATTAACACCAGCCTGGTCTACATAGCAAGTTCCAGACCAGCCAGAGCTACACAGTGAGATCTGGTCTCAAAAAAACAAAAACAAACAAACAAAAAGAAAAAAGAAAAAAAAATGTGTTGTGGGCTGGTGAGATGGCTCAGTGGTAAAGAACAATAGCTGCTCTTCCAGAAGTCCTGAGTTCAAGCCCTAGCAGCCACATACATAGTGGCTCACAACCATCTATAAAGGGACCTGATGCCCTCCTCTGGCATGTAGGTATACATGAAGACAGAGCACGCCTATATTTTAAAAAAAATAATTAATTTGATTTAATTTAATTTTAAAAGTTTTTTTTAAAAAGCCAGGTGCTGTTAGCACACACCTGAGAGGCAGAGAGAGATGGATCTCTGAATTAGAAATCAGCCTGATCTGCAGAGTGAAATTCCAGGACACACAGGGCTACACAGAGAAACCTTATGGGGGGTGGGGAGGGGTGGGGGTGTAGTATTGTGTTGGTTTAGTTTGGTTTTTGAATACAGGGTTTCTCTGTATAGTCCTGGCTGTCTTGGAACTCACTTTGTAAACAGAACAGGCAGACCTTAAATTTACAGAGACCCACCAGCCTCTGCCTCCAAAGTACTGGGATCACCTGGCTAAAAGATGTGTTTTAAGCAGCAGTTTTTAATGGGGGAATTTTTTTTTTTTTTTTGGTTTTCCGAGACAGGGTTTCTCTGAGTAGCCCTGGCTGTCCTGGAACTCACTCTGTAGACCAGGCTGGCTTCAAACTCTGAAATCCGCCTGCCTCTGCCTCCCAAGTGCTGGGATTAAAGGCATGCGCCACCACTGCCTGACTTAATGGGGGAAATTTAAATATAGATTTAACTCAAGTCTTCTACAACTTCAACATATATATTATTAAAATAATTTAGGTTTCTAACTTTTTGGATAGGGAAAGACCTTGTAGTAAATCAAAAATAAACATCTATACCTTGTTATAATCATAAAAACTCTTATATAGACACAAAATAACCTGTACAGTTAGACTAATGCTGCTTATTAAAACTGTTGCCACTGAACACATTTCAGAACTCCTATTTTGCAACTGTTGGCTGTTTTTAAAGAACTTCTGAAACTTTGACTTCTTTGCTAATTTGGCCTATGTTGATTTGGCAAGCTAAAACATTCAGGGCAAATACAAATGTATCCAAATGTAACTTTCCTCACAAATAATACCCCATCACTGACACTCTTTGAGCTTCAAGTTTCTAACAAGTAAGAAGACTTATTTCTCAATGACTTCACAGGTATACTTGCTTTATATAAGTAAAGCTTTTTGAAAATAAACTGTTGTGTTGTTTAGTTAACTTCTATGTTTTATCACTAAGACTTGAGACTTCTGGTCTCTTGATCCACTAATCCCTCTAGTCCCCAGCTGGTGGGCTGAAGCTTTTCTCAACTTGTTGTCCCCTCTGTTCCTGCCCTGTGCTTGGCCTGCCTCTTTTGTTTCAAAAACCAGGTCTTCAGTAATGTAATCTTTAGAAAATGACTGTCCATCTTTTTATCCCAACACACTTACAGACTGCTCTCTATAACCTGTCTCACCCAAATAGCCAATGAACTTCCTGAACAGAGTCTCACACACCAATGCATAAAATACAACTCGACAAATAACTCCTATTATTTCTAAAAACAAACTTCCTTAAAGGGCAAAGAAAATGATGGTTAAGGATGCAACTTGGTGCATGCCTCATGTGTATCTTGGGCCCGATAAGCACAACTACAGAAAGATTAAAAAAAAAAAAAAAAATCCATGCATATCTATACATACAGAAAGTAGGGATTCCAGAACTTGGTAACAAAAGTAAATGCCTTAAGGCTGAAAATAATAGTTCAGAGGTAAACTGTTGACCAAGCATGAGCAAGACCCTGGGTTCAATTCCACATACCACTAAAAGAAATTAAAAAAAAAAAAAAAGCCAGTACACACCTACAATCCTAGCACCCATGAGGCTGAGGTAGGAAGATTAGACTTCATGACAAGACACTTATCTCAAACACGTGGAGGAAGGAAAAAGAAGGAAGAAGAGTAAATATGTAAAAAAATAAAAAAGATGGGGAGGTATGCTTGCCTATCATGCCCAAAGCCCCAGGTTCCATACTCAGCAACACAAACTTCAGAGTGATGCAGCACTCAGGAGACAGAGACAGTAAGGCAGCCTGGGCTACATGAGACCCCTTTGGGGAGAAAAATGAAAAAGAGCTAAACTCTAATCTCATACAGTAGATACCTATTCATTCATGCAAGCAAGACAGGATGACAGACACAGGGACAAGCATACAAAACCCAACACCAAAATCACATATTACTAATGGCAAAGTGACATCATATCTAAGTCTTCAACTTCAAATACAAAAACTTATTGAAAGCCTATTATAATCCAAAACACTGTACCAGATATAAATGCTAAATGAATGACAAACAGCAATGTTATCTTGTTTTGGTTTGATTTTCGAGGTGCTGAATATGAGTGAGCTTAGGGCCTCACATTGTAAAACAAACTACAAGCAACAAGGAAAAATGGTCTTCTGATGAGTCAGAATTCGGATTAAAGTAATATGAAGAGAACACAGGATTGAACCTCTCCTGGTTCTGCAGGCTTCAAACCTTTTCTGCTTCCATAATATCAACTGCACTCATGTGCTGACAAATCAGAAAAAAAAAAAAAAAAAAAAAAAAAAAAAGCAAGGTTAGGCTATGAGCAGAGAGCATAGCATCAAAGTTGTGTTCCCTATTAACACCATCAAAGGGACATCTGGTCCTGTGGCGAACGAACAAACAAGCAGCCTCCCAGTGCCCAGCAGCAGGTTGCAAGTCTAGCCTTATGGCATCCTTCTAACTAAACCCCAATGACTGTTACTCCAGACAGTATTCTACAAAGTCTGGGACAGGTACTGACACTAAGTATCTATTTTTCTGGGGTCACAGTACTTTTCTTTTTGAAACATCAAAGCATCCTTTTTGGCCATTCAATTCAACATAACATTGTGTATGTTAGGATTACAGGACTGAGCAGAGCTGGAAATCATATAGGGCCTCAAGAATTCTTGGTTGAACACTCTACAACAGAATCAGATAGATATTAACAGAATCTCTGCTTTCCTCTCGAGGATCCTGAATTCACGTGTACCTCAAATGCCATAGATTGTTAGTTAATATTTCTCTTTCAAAGATTCAAAACATCTTAAAACAAACAAGCAAACAAACAAAAAAACTCTACTAGGGCAGACACACTGGTCAAGTAGTATCCTTATACTTTAAGAGACACAGAAT
The DNA here is from genome assembly GCF_011762505.2 of Arvicanthis niloticus. NCBI lineage: Eukaryota > Metazoa > Chordata > Mammalia > Rodentia > Muridae > Arvicanthis > Arvicanthis niloticus. The sequence goes on from NC_047666.1 coordinate 85,615,164, forward strand.
TGCCCAGGGAGCCACTTAAAATACAAACTTGTTCCTATTCTCCGGTTTTCAGATTCTTTACATCAGGGATGAAGCCCATAGTTTGCATACCCAACAGTTCTCAAAGCAGAGGCCACTGGTCTTAGCAACCCCACAGGATTCATTAATTAAGGAATATCCCTTCACAATTGTAGCAAGTTCAATTAATTGTCAAGCCATGCAAGGAGATTTTAATTTGTACATTTTAGTAAGAGGACCATGGTCCCTCTTAAACGTGCAGAACCAGAGCTTGTGATTATTACAATTTTGAAAGGTTGGGCCAGATGTAGTAACACACACCTTTAATCCCAGCAGACTAGAGGCAGAGGCAGAAGCAACAAGCAGATCTCTGCGTTCCAAGCCAGTCTGTTTAACACAGAATTCCAGGCTAACCAGAACTACACACACCCTGAGACCCTGTCTCTGAAATGAAAGAGAATGAGGAAGTAGAAGAGGAAAGGGGAGGGAGGGAGGGAGGGAGGGAGGAAAGGGGAGGGAGGGAGGGAGGGAGGAAGGGGAGGGAAGGAGGGAGGAAGGGGGAGGGAAGGAGGGAGGAAGGGGATGGAGGGAGGAAGGGGAGGGAGGGAGGGAGGAAGGGGAGGGAGGGAGGGAGGGAGGAAGGGGAGGGAGGGAGGGAGGGAGGAAGGGGAGGGAGGGAGGGAGGAAGGGGAAGGAGGGAAGAAGGGGAGGAGGGAGGAAGGGGGGAGGGAGGGAGGGAGGGAGAGAGGGAGGGGGGAGGAAGGGGAGGGAAGAAAGGGAGAGAGGGAGGGAGGAAGGGGAGGGAGGAAAGGGAGGAAGGGGGAAAGAGGGAGGAAGGGGGAGGAAGAGAGGGAGGGGGAGGGAGAGAGGGGGAAGGGAGGAAGGGGAGGGAGGAAGGGGGAAAGAGGGAGGAGGGGGAGGAAGAGAGGGAGGGGGGAGGGAGAGAGGGAGGGGGAGGGAGGAAGGGGAAGGAGGGAAGAAGGAAGGAAGGAAGGGAGGGAAGGAGGGAGGGAGGGAGGGAGGGAGGAAGGAAGGGGAGTAAGGACAAAAGAGACAAGAAATTTTGAGAGTAACACTGAAACAATGAATGTCTAGACTGTTAGAAGAAGAATGGAAAGTAGCTAAGGGAAAGTCACACACATTTCAGCATTCGAAAGAAATGCCTCAAATATTGTTATTACTGGCTGGACCAGTCTTTGAAAAGGTACATGGAACAGGGAAACCGCGTGCTCTTCCTAGAACTCTCTCGGACAGTACTGCCCGGCGCTCCAGCAATACTGTGCCATATTCCACACTGCCACCGCCAGAAGCAAGGCGAGGGGCAGGATTTCCAACAGCAACACCTGAAAAGGGCGGGTCCGGAGAAAAGCTAGTTTAGTGAATTTTCCCACCGCGTCTCCACATAAGCGCATTAAAAAAAAAAAAAAAAAAAAAAAAAAAAAACCCAAAGACCACTAGCAAAGGTTTCATAGCTTCTTTGTGCTGTCCAAGAGGGCTGAACAAGTGCACCAAGAAAGGACAGATAGCCAACAGGTGTTCCAGTTGCTCCTCAGGGGTCCTGGTCTCGGGCTGGGGTTGGAGGAGAGAGGGAGAGAAGGGAGAAGAGTAGGAAAAAGAGGAAGAGGGGCAGCCCCTTGCTCACCTGGTTAAGCTCCGTCTCAGCTGCAATCCTCAGCTTTGGGTCGATAGTGCCCTTCAGCGCCTGGATGATCCGATTGAGGTCCATGTCCGCGGGCGGGAGCTCCAGTCCCAGAACCAGCAGGCCGGGTTGCAGGCAATCTGTCTCCTGGCCCCTCTCGGCCCCCTCCGCCACAGGGGATCACCTCACCCCCAGCCAATGCCGCTGCCACCACCGCCTGCAGCTACTTGCTGCGCCACTCTGACTCCGCGCCCCCTGTCCTCCCTCCTTCCCCCCCACAACTCTCTCTCCATTCACCTTTTACGACAGCCGGTGGGAGGGGGAAAAGGAAGCGGCCACTCCTTTACGGCTGCCTCTTCCCCTGGCGTGCTGCATTGACCCGCACCCGCGAGAGACGCCATGATGCTCGTCTCAGGAGCCGGAATTGCACAGCTGTGCTTCTACAGGAAGTCCCTCTGGTTTGTTCCACACACTATACTCCCGCAGACGGCCGCCATGATGCTGTACGGAAATCCTGGCTTGTCCACCCACCAGTGTAAGCAAAGTAAGTTAATTGGCCTGGCATCCACATACAGTTGCTGCAAATTAGGCATATCTAAACGGAGTGGCACTTTTTGTTCGAAAACTCTGCACATCGCAACTGAGCTGTTTCAAGACAAACTTGCTGGGACCCTGAAATCATGTAGCCTACGGAAAAGGTTTCCTTCGATGTTTGAGAGCCACCTTTTATCCTGCCATTCATTCTTTGAACATTTGCTAAAAATGTTTTCAGACAGACACCATGTTATAACAAGATGAAATGCAGGTTTGTATTATATTGAAAACTCAAAATCTAATAGAAAGACAATCCACTGTGTGTGTGTAAAAACACAAAAATGCAGTAGTCAAGGAAACTATATGACCAGGAGTGCCAAAAATGTCCAGACTTTCACTGTGAAAGGCAAGAAGGGTTACGATGTTTCCATCTACAACTGCAAAGCATACAGATATCAGCAAAATTTTCCTCTTGTGAACTCAGAAGTTTCTTAAAACATACAGTAAAGATGACTGTGGGCAAATGCTGCTGAGGTGTGATCCTCCCAGGAGCATATAATTAAGATGTATTGGTTCAGTTAACTGGGTTTTAAGAACAGTGTAGAAAATGAGACAGAATGTATGCTATTTGACTGGTTGCTCCCAGCAATGCCCATTTCAGTCCATTATGCACACAGCCATCAGAATGAAAAATGCATTTTCAGTTTGAAACAGTGCCTTTCCTACCTGCACCCCCAATTTTCTTTACTTATGATATCTTAACTCTAATAGACCTTTGAAGTGGAAACTTTTAGTTTCTTTGGACAGTTGTGTCAAATAATGGTTTGCTGGGGCACACAGGTGAAAGGAAGTTGTGCTAAAGCAGACACAGATGAAAAGATGTCTTGATATAGCAAACACATGAAAAGACGCTTGATGAAGTATAAATATGACCCCACAGATAGCGCTGCATTGCTAACAACACACATACACCTTACTTAGAGTTGTTGAGCTCAACTTGTGGTAACACCACCAGTGAGAAAAACTCACCTCCACCCTCACCCCCAGAACTGCTCGTGAGGTTTCTGCAGCAGCTTGCAGCCTCTGCTGCCTTGCCTTAGGCTGGTTGGTGAGCCTGGCAGTTTCTTCAGGATTGAACTACAGCTTCTGGTTCCTGCCTGGTGTCTGCCTGCCTAGAGGACTGGTCTGCAGCTGCTGAGTCTTACTTGGTGTTTGCTACAGGACTGAACTGCTGAGAAAGAAGATGGAGCTGGCCCTCAAAGAAATACTGCTGAACAGGTCCACTTCCCCCATATCCTAATAACTTTTCTCTTCTACCACGTCTGCTGGGTGGTGGGCTAAAAGGGAGGTTTAATCCCCGCTTTCCACCTTTGACCTATTGTGCTCATTGACCCCACTATTCCTGTGTCTAAGGGAAAGAACACCTGTTTTTTTTGTTTGTTTTTTTTTTGTTGTTGTTGTTGTTTTTGTTTTTTGTTTGTTTTTTTTTTTTAAGATTTATTTTATTTGTATGGCTACACTGTAGCTACACACCAAAGGACACACCAGAAGAGGGCATCAAACCTCATTACAGATGGTTGTGAGCCACCATGTGGTTGCTGGGAATTGAACTCAGGGCCTCTGGAAGAGCAGCCGGTGCTCTTAACCTCTGAGCCCTTTCTCCAGCCCCCAGAACATTTGTTTGTAGTGCTGCTGCTTTTTCATACTCAGTGATCAGTCCTGTACCTTGTCTTTAACCAGAACTATCTCTCATTCCTTCAGTAGCTGTTCTGAATACTTCAGGAATGTTCTCAGGTACCCCACTCCATCTTAAAAAGCCCTATAAAAATGAGCAAAGCCCTGGCAGCTCCATTCACCCATCCCCAGATTCACCTGTGTACCTCTGCGCCTCATTCCCTACATCCCCAGAACACTTGTTTGTAGTGCTGCTGCTTTTTCACACTCAGTGATCAGTCCTGTACCTTGTCTTTAACCAGAACTATCTCTCATTCCTTCAGTAGCTGTTCTGAATACTTCAGGAATGTTCTCAGGTACCCCACTCCATCTTAAAAAGCCCTATAAAAATGAGCAAAGCCCTGGCAGACTCCCATCTTCTCCGGAGTCTGGCTCCATAATCTCCACCTCTGTTCTGAATATTTTTTTCATTAAAATAAATTTGGTGGGCTGAAGAAGTAACTCAGCACTTAAGATCACTAAAGAGGACCTGGGATTGATTCTCAGTACCCACAAGTTGGCTCAAAACCATCCATAACACTGGTTCCTAGAGGATCTAATACCCTCTTCTGACCTGGTACCAGGCATGCATAGTCATACAATCAAGCAAAACACTCATACCTGTAAAGTAAATCTTTTTTTAAGTTAACATAAAAATAAAATAAATCTGGGCTATTTATTACATGTTCCTTTGCTGACAATTTAATATATTTTTTTCCCTAGATGTCCAGACTCTTTTTTCCCCTACAAACTCAACTTCAGTTTATAACAGTCCTTCAAGCTGCATTGGAGGCTGGGGTGAAAGGTCCACCAACCTAAACAAGACAGCTAAACACCAACTTAAAAACAAAGGAAAAAAAAACCTTAAAACCTTAACTAATGATGTCATAGTTAGGATTTTACTGATGTGAACAGGCACCATGACCTAGGTAACTCTTATAAGGACAGTATTTAATTGGGTCTGGCTTACTGGTTCTGAGGTTTAGTCCATTATCATCAAGGCAGGGGTAACAGGATAGCGTCTAGGCAGGAATGGTGCAGGTGGAGCTAAGAGCTCTATATCTTTATCTAAAGGCCACTAGAAGACTGGCTCCCACATGGTTAGGAGGAGGGTCTCATTTTCCACACCAGCAGTGACACACTGCCTCCAACAAGGCCACACCTCCTAATAGTGCCAATCCCTGGGCCAAGGATATTCAAACCACCACAAATGCTAATTCTTAATTGTTTTTTTAGCTTTTGTTGCAAAGAATGCTCTTCACTAATTCTCTTTTCTTTCCATCCATGATTCAAGCAGGTGTCTCCATGCTTCCGGCCTTATTTCTACTGAAACTGACAGGTAAAGATCAGCACTGGTCCCTTTAGAGACCAAATGGAGGAGGTTTTTTCCATTCAATTCTTCATATTAAATTGTCTCCCTCTGGTTGGCTCTGTGCTTTATTCTGTTTATTAATTTTTTTTCTTATTTCACAAATGAGTATTTTGGCTGCATGCAAGTCTGCACACAGCACCTTAAGAGGCCAGAAGAAAATGTCAGTTCCCCCTGGAACTGGAGTTATAGATGGATATATAGCCACCATGTGGGTGCTGGAATTAAACCCAGATCCTCTGGATGCACAGCCACTACCCTTAACCACTGAGGCATCTCCTCAGTACCTTTTTTTTTTTTTTTTTTTAAGTCTGTTGCTGGGAATGATAGATCACACCTGTAATCTCAGAAACTAAGGTGGCTGAAAAGGTTTGCCAAAGTTGAAGATCAGCATGACTTATAAAGTGAGACTGTCTGAAAGAAAGAGAGAGAGGTAGACAGTATGACTTTACTAAGTATACTCCTAGCCCTTTGACCATACTATCTCCTAACTCACACAGATTCTGCCTAGGACTCTATCTTCAGCTCTCTTCTCATGCTCTTCTATTCATTCTGCTTGAGTTATTTCAGAACTTCTATAACTCTAACTGGTGGTGTGAATAGAACAGCCCCCATAGGCTTGAATGCATAGTCACCAGAGAGCAGAACTGCTTGATAGGATTAGAAGGATTAGGAGGTAAAGCCTAATTGAAGGAAGTGTGTGAGCTTTGAGATTTCAAAAGCCCATTCCAGACCCAGTCTTATTCTTTCTGCCTACAGATAAGAATGTAACTCTCAACTATTCTCCAGCACCATGCTTGCCATGCCTGCCATTCTCACTACCAGGATAACAATGGACTAAACCTCTCTCAAACTGTAAGCAAGCCCCAAATTAAATGCTTTCCTTTAAGAGTTGCTGTTATGTTGTCTTTTCACAGCATTCAAATCAACCTAACAGACAAGTGACAAAGTTTTAACCACATTCTCTTTAGTTAAACTAAATATGTTCCGATGCCTATTATGTATACCAGAATGTTCTCATTAAAGAAGATTGTTGAGTGGGGAGAATATTAAATGCAAGTTTTTTCTCTCAGCCCCAAGCACCCAGAGTAACAACTCTAAAACTTAATTATATTTACAAACACCTTGGCCATAAACTTTGTCCCTGACTACCTCATAAATTAATCACCTATTACTCTAATCTAAAATCTGCCACGCGGCTGATAACCTTTGTTCAGCTCCCATGCTTCTGATCTCTTCCATGTTCCAGGCATGTATCCTGGCTCTATCCCAGAATCCTTTCTACCCACTAGATATCCCACCTTCTATTCTATCCTTTTCCTACAGGCCATAGGTTTTTTATTTACAAGTGATACAACCATACAGTACATAAGAGAGTCTCTTTACAGGGAAAGACTTGATAGCAGTTATTTCAATATAAAGAGAGGAGATTAAAAAAAAAAAAAAACAGTGGCTCCATTGAAAGCTGGTAAAGATACAGAGAAGTGATTACTTATGCTAGTGGTCAGAATGCCAACTAGTACAATAACTATGGAAAATAATTTATCCATTTCTTTAAAAAACAAAACCCAAGAAAAACTAAAACATGGGACCAGCACATGGGCCAGCAGTTACACTTCTAAGCATTTGCCCTAGAGCAGAGTGCTATTAAAAAAAACTTGTACATGAAACTGGGCATGGTGGTACACACCTTTAATTTCTGCACTCAGGAGGAAGGGGCAGGTGGATCTCTGTGAATTTCAGGTCAGCCTGGTCTACAGAGCAAGTTGTAGGACAGCCATGGCTGACAGAAAAAAACATAGAAAAGAGGGGATGGGAGGGGAGACAAGCAAGACAAGAGAGGATACGAAAGGAGAGGGTTAAAGTTATATGGTGAAGTGGAAATTTCTGGTTTCTTTGGAAACTCAGTTGTGTAATGTGATGTTTTCCTGGAAGCTGTCTTGTGAGAGGATGTTTTGCTAAAACAGACAAGAAAGAGCAAGTGATGTTTTGCTGGAGCAGACATGTGAGTGGTGCATGATGTTTGGAAAGAGTGTAAGTGGAACCCCACAGTGAAAGGACACTTTGCTGGGCTTGCTTCTTTGCTGATCTTCACTTGATAGAGACCAAGGCACCTATTGCAGCTGATTCTCGCTGCTTCCTCTCCTGCCAATTCAGCAGAGCCTTGCAGTTTCTGCTGGATTGAGCTGCTGCTACTGATTTGTGTTTGATATTTGCTATTGGGCTGGACGGCCACTACTGATTCATGTTTTGTGTTTGGTATTATACTGGACTGCCGGTATTCTGGCAAAGAATGGAATTGTCCCCAAAGAACTACTTCTCAACAGGTCCACAACCCCCTTTTCATATGAACCTTCTTTTTCCCCTGCCTCTGGTTGGTGAGTTAGAAGGAAGATTGAAGCATTTAAGAATCCTAAATAAGCTGGGCAGTGGTGGCGCATGCCTTTAATCCCAGCACTTGGGAGGCAGAGACAGGTGGATTTCTGAGTTAGAGGCCAGCCTGGTCTACAGAGTGAGTTCCAGGACAGCCAGGGCTACTCAGCTAATCAGAGAAGCCCTGTCTCAAAAAAAAAAAAAAAAAAGGTAGCCGCCCGCAGCCACAAGTCAACTGGGTTCACCTGAAAGGGGGCTGGGAATGAAAGGGGGTGGAGGGCGAGAAGAGATGAAGCCAAGACAAAGTTCTCTGATCAAGGCTCAAAGCTTTAATGTTCAGCTCTCAATTTAAAGGGGAAGGCCAACCCACAACCCCTCCTGGTTTCAGCCAGGAGATGGGTGGGATAATCCATAATCTGTTCTAGGTCACGGTCAGAGATGTCTCAAGGCAAGTCCAGGGGCAGTTCTGCTTCTGTGTTCTGTGCAGCCAAGGTGGGTTAACTCCACCTAGAGCCTATCACTTGGTCTGTTGTGGTAAACAAGGTCTCTTAGGCCTTCTCAAGGCTTGGGGGGAAGGGCACAAAAAAAGAATCCTAAATAAAGTAGGTTTAGAGAAAAATCTAAGCCTACATGTAGCACCCCACTTTGTGCACCAAATAATTTTTAAATCCATTTTTCTCCTTTCCCAGCCCCAGCTCCTAGAATGACGACTCTGAGACTAATTATTATTAAATGCCTTGGCCATAATCTTTAGCTCATTCCCTGACCAGTTTGTAACTTATTTAATCATTTAAACTAGTCTACGTCTATCATGTGATTAGTTACCTCTCCTTCAGTCAGGCCCACTTCTTTTCACCTCTCCTCAGCATAACCCTGAGTTCATCTACCTGTTGGTTTACATCCATCTCCTTGATTCATTTCCCACAGCTCTCGTGAATCTCTTTAGTCTCACTATTCCCCAGAATTCCCTCTTCTGCCACTGTCACACCTCCCATTCCTTGCCTCAGCTTATTGGCCATTGGCTTTATTTCTTACAGCCTTAACCTGAAAACAATCCAATTGTTCTTCAGTGGGTGTTGGGGTACATTGTGTGAAGGTGTGTCTCTGTATATTCATTAATTCTATACCAGCAGAGAGCTAAATGCTGGCAGGGTCTTGGTATTATTTCTTTTCTGTTCTATTCAGGCCCATCACCTGTCTCATATTTTATAAACACTCATCCTCACCGGCCTAAGGCAATCTAGAATTGTATCTGATTGGCTATAATAAAGATCTGACAGCCAATAGCTAGGCAGGAAGTGGAGGGCAGCAGTTCCAGTGCTGGAAGAAGACTGAGAGGAGATTGGCCAGAAGACATATGTGTGTAGAGAAAGCAAGCTAAGCACAATGCATGAACCCTCCTCCTCTGCTTCTTTATAATGGATGTGATGTGACTAGACATTTTAAGTTCCCACTGCTGACTTCCCTACAGTCTAGACTGTAACTTGGAATTGTGAGTTCAAATAAACCCCTTCCCTTCCAAGTTGCGTTTGTCAGAGTATTTTATCATAGAAACAAAGGAACTAAGACATAAGGAAACACACATCAACCTGAACAGATGTGCAGAGGACTACAAGAAGAGTGCCAACCTTAAACTGACGTGGATTGTCTATATATAATCCCTTAAAAACTATTCAAAGGTCAAAGGATCAACACTGGAGAGAACATAAGGGAAGTGGGTAGAGATACCGTAATATAACCTGTGGGTTCTGTGGTAATGAAAATGTCTTATCAGTGCTGGCATCTTGCCTGTGATATTGGACTATAGTTTTTTTTTAAATGAATGAGGCAATTTATTAACCCAGCATCCTTTGTTCTAATGCTTCTTGTTGGCAGCTGCCACCTGTCCAGCAATTCTGTCCAGATCTCTCTGTCCCTGAGGTGTTAGCTTGTGGCCCCCATCTTGGTCCTTTTCCACCATTTTCAGCCCCTCCAGGGCTTGGAGGACCCGGTGGGCCACACTCTTAGAGCCTCTGCTGAAGTGGCTGGGCCTGACACCATTTCTCTGCTCCTCCGTAGATCTTGGTCATGGAACCAACCCCTGCACCACCACGGAGGTACAGGTGCCGTGCTGTGGAAGCAGCTCGTGTGTAGAACCAGTTCTCATCATATGGGGCAAGCTCTTTATGTTTGGCAAGCTTGACTGTGTTCACCCATTCGGGGACTTTAAGCTTCCCGGACTTTTTGAGGAAGGCTGCCAGAGCTCTGACGAACTCCTGCTGGTTAACGTCTTTTACAATGACTCCAGGCATCGTGCGGCCTCCGCGCTGCCAGCCAGGGGAAAGAGTGGACTATAGTTTTGTAACATGTCACTGTCAAAAAACTGGATAAGGTTTTGTGAAATCTATCGTATCCCCTACAACTACACGTGATCCTATAATTGTCTCTAAATAAATAATTGAAAATACATAATTTAAAAGCCAGTTTTCCCATGAAACTTTTCCTACCTTTGGGGTACACTCAATGTGCTGATTAGCCCCTTATCAACTTGACTCAAACTAAGGCCATCTGGAAAGAGGAAACCTCAAATGCATCTATCAGACTGGCCCACAAGGAAGTCTGTGAAGATTTTCTTGATTAAAGATTGACACGATGAGCCCAAAAGGTCAAGCCACAACATGTAGTGTCATTCTTTGGCAGGAGAGTGAGTCATGAGGTCAAACCAATGAACAGCATTACTCCCTAGTCTCTGGTTCAAATCCCACCTCCAGCTCCCTGCCTTAAGTTCCTGCCCTTACTTCATGATGGACTGTGACCTAGAGTTTAAGATAAAATAAACCCTTTCCTCCCCAAGTTGCTATTGGTCAGAAGTTTTGTTACAGCAATAGAAATCAGAATATTCATTAAAGACAATGTTATTAAAGTCAGCATAAATCTATAAGTACAAACTTCGCTCTCAAAAGTCATCACACTTTAAATGGCTTTCCTTAAACTATAATTTAACTTAACCTATGGTTTATTATACATCCCTATTTTTTTATTACTTTGCATACAAGGATATCTACATTTTAAAATGCCCTCACTTTATTGACTTGATTATCCTAAGAGCTTTTATGAAGACTTAATGCGATAAACATTGGCATGCACAGTGTTAACTGTTACAAATGCAGTCTGTTTAACTGAAAGCTACCTTAGTCTGTCTTTGCTTATGCAACATACAGTGTGAGGCTGTCGATCTATAAGTACTGAGAGAAGAAAATAAATGAACACAAGAGTGATGAATGTCTAAAGTAATAGGAACATGGGTGAGAAAGGTATGCAACATCTCATGAGTATAATCAACAGAATTGTGTGGTTAGGTAGGGATAAAAAATTAACTATAAGACGAAAAGATGAAAAGAATGATTGTAAAATTCTTGCTTTGATGGCTTTTGGAATGTTATTATCCAAGGCAAACTGGACTGGATTATGGAGGCTGCTTTTATGCATGCCAGATGAGTGTTATGATAGTTTCTTCAACTAGAGACTTCATGAGTAACTGGAAAACCTACATCCCCACTCACAAAAGCTGGCATGGGAAGAGAAAGGAATAAAGAGGTAAAGTCATGAAATGTCAGCTCTATACCTGGGGATATCTCATGGATGGTCCTGCTAGGGGCTATGCCTCAAGGTAAGAACAATTGGCATGCTTACAGTTTCAAATACCAAAGTAATGTTTATCTAGGCACTGCCACTATGGCCTTTTTAAGTATTTAACATCTTAGCCATCCAAACAGAATATCACATAACTGTCCACCCTGTCTGTGGACAGTAGCTCGTTTACTAATCTGTTAGTGGTTCATATGGTATAGAGAAAATGAAAGCTAACAGTCCAGACCTGAAAACTACCTAGAGCCAGCAGTGCAAGTCTATATTACCTGCACTGGAAGTGATAGAAATAGAAGGATCATGAGTCCAGGGCCAGCCTCAGATACAGAACAAGTTTGAGGCCAGCCTAGAATACATGAGACCCTGTCTCAGAACACAACAGTCAATGGCCACAACACCCAAAATGCATTTGATATTTAAAACAACAAATCTTACAAGTTTACGAGAGCACATTTAAAACCACATCAAGTGATCTGTCAGTGAGTGTTATTTAGCTTATGCTTGAGCATCTCAGTTCTAAAAGGGCCTGTCTCATAGGACTCTGCATCGTAGTGCCTGGTGAGAACCATGGCTTGTACACTTAAGAACTTTAGTACTTTATTCATAAATGTCAGTGGCAATATCCCTTAACATAGCATAAGTCACCAGAATCCCTGAGCAGACTTTCCCAAAAGAATGTGACAAACTTCCTGATTAAAGAAGGAAGGCATTTTAAAATACCTAATCTGGGCTGGAGAAATGACTCATTGGGTAAAATGCTTGCTGTTCAATCATAAGAATTTCAGTTCAAATCCCAAGTGCCAAGGGAAAACTGACAAATTGGCTTCTTAGGACCTGTAATTCAAGAACTCGGGAGGCAGTGACAAGCAGATCTCTAAGTTCAAGGACAGCTTGGTACACATAGGAAGTTCCAGACATCTGTTGTAAACTGGACTTAACCTGAGAGAACAGGGTTGCCAACAATACTATACACCAGTTGATTGTGTGGTGATGAGGTAGACCTCGTGGACCTGATAAGCTGCTTCTGAGCACTGATCTGCTGTCAGTCATTTATTTAATAGTATCTGTGCCTTCTCTATGTACTTTTTGTTCTGGACTTGAAAATCAATCAAAACAACTTTCTGCCTTGGCAGATGAGCCCCATCAATAGATATGCTAAAATGTTTCTCCAGTCCTTCACATGTTTCTAAGTATTATAACAAAGTACTTCTGACAATAACTCCTCATAGGAACTGAGAAATAAAATATTTAATAACTAAGAGGTTTAAATCTAAACTATAAAATATGAAAAAAAACTATAACACATAATATTTATGTTTAGATATATCCTTAGTAAAATTTCACAACTGCCCCATTACACTGATCCTTTATACACATGGGAAGATAGTCTTTAAAAACAAGAGGGCCAGGCAGTGGTGGCGCCCACCTTTAATCCCAGCACTTGGGAGGCAGAGGCAGGTGGATTTCTGAGTTAGAGGCCAGCCTGGTCTACAGAGTGAGTTCCAGGACAGCCAGGGCTACACAGAGAAACCCTGTCTCAAAAAAAACAAAATAAATAAATAATAAAAACAAGAGGGAGGGAAAGGAGGAGGAAAAGAGCTCAATCCTAGAGGTAAAACAGCTAGCTCAAGGTTAGGAGTAGCAGAGGCAAGATGTAAACAACAACAAAAACCAAACTTTTTGGTTACTCAGCACTTTGTCTATACCATTAAACCCAGCATTTTACTAAGAACAGAGTACACATGTGCATCTCTTACTATGCCTTGTTTTAATACACACAGCTGACAACAAAATGTAGCTAGATGGAGAATATGTCCTATGGCAAGGAAGTCATAATATGTTCCAGGAGAATATACAGTTTGGCCAGTGGAAAAAAATCCATCTGGTTTGGTTGGCTGGTATTTTTATTGTTTTGAAACAGGTTTCTCTGTGTAGCCTTAGCTCTCCTAGAACTTGATCTGTAGAGCAGACTGGCCTCTAACTCAGAGATCCATCTGCCTCTGCCTCCCAAGGGCTGGGATTAAAGGTTTGAGTCACCCTTGTCCAGCTACATTCATCTTTTAATGAGGTAGATATGCATCAGAGAAAAGTGACCTTAGAAGGACCTAGACAATATAAAGGTCTTTTAAACTAACACCATGAACCCATTAATTCCAAAATTCTCAGTGATAAATTCTTAACTCTCAATAAATGTTTATGCAAACAGAAACAACTGGAGGTGCAGTTTAAATTTTTTATTGAGGCACAATGAGGCATTACTTGTCTGAAGTTGAGGCATTCAGTTCAGTAAGCTGACCATTGACACAGTTCAGGGTTAAGTGCAAACAATACACATTCACCGTGTGACTAGCAAAGCTACATCACAATTTATAAAGTGCCAAATTAGTGCTAATTATCATTCTGCTTCAGAGTATTCACATAAAAAGGAAAACAAAAAGTAAGGACCTCCTTCTTTCTCTAGGAACAAAAATATTTTCCCCAACCAGTCAATCACTAGGGCAAGGACTACTTTTCCTTAGATCCACTAGTGAGAACTTCATTCTTTTACTCTGAACTGAATTTCAATCTTGATAAAGAAGATAGCCTGAAAATGTAGAGTATTTCCAGCTACTTCCATAAATCGCTCCCCTGTGTAAGCGTAACCATATCTGGTCTCCCTGGAGGAGCTGGAGAATGGCATGGTTGCTTGCTGTCTCATGGTCTGGAGCACCATCATTGGCATAGGCTGACACCAAGACCTCCTCATTTTTCATGAGGTTGACATACAGCGGTACATTCACAGCCAGTTTTAACATGTGAAAAATGAACACATAAGTGCCATTCACTGGGCAATTGAATCTACCAAGCTGAAGATCAAAGGTTTCTCCCAAGTTGTTCAGGAGAAGATCAAACACAATAGGTTGGTCTAAAGTTCCAGGAGCCAGATTAGATGTTCTGGCAGCTGAGAAGGCAACTCGCATTTGCTGAGGCAGGGGATAGATGTGTACTGGCAGGATGGCGGCTGCTGGGTTTGTCACTGGCACATCCACTGGGGTCATGCTCCGGGAGTCTCCTAGCCCAGAGTCTCCACTGTTAAAAGTCTCGCTGTCTCTCTCTGGGCTGCTCACCTGGGAGGAGTCGCTCCACCCTGTTGTTCATTAATAACAGTGAGTTTTTCAGTGAGGCCTTAGCTTTGACAAGACATTTAACATTAGCTACTGAAACACAAGATTCCAAAACAAAAGCAGTAAAAATGTAGTCAGAAGGTCCTAGGTAATCTTGTGTTGACTGCTTTCTATTCTTTAAAGGTCAAGAAAATGTACTGTCCTCCCAAAATTGAGTAACTTACCAAAACTCATCAATATCAGAAAACTAAAACCAGATTTGGGCATTTTTTACTTCCATAATTCTCATTCAGCTAATGTTTCAGTGACTAATCTTCTACTCAAATAATAATATAAAATATTATTATTTTATATATATTAAAAATAATATAAAAGGGCTCAAGAAAATTTAAGATTAGCTAAAGAGACATAGAAGTACCAACTACCAGCCATTCAGAGATGTTCTGACAGGAGGACTAAGCCCCAAGATAAATGCTTGGTTCTCATTCCAACTTTTTTTTTTTTTTTTTTTTTTTTGGTTTTTCGAGACAGGGTTTCTCTGTGTAGCCCTGGCTGTCCTGGAACTCACTCTGTAGACCAGGCTGGCCTCGAACTCAGAAATCCGCCTGTCTCTGCCTCCCAAGTGCTGGGATTAAAGGCGTGCGCCACCACCGCCCGGCTCATTCCAACTTCTAAATGTTATAAAAGTATATATGTGTGTGTATGTATGTGTGAACATGTAGGTGTGGGTGTACATATGCACACACATAAAGTCCAGAAGTTTGCATCAGATGATTTAGTTTCCTCAGTCCCTATCCACCTTATTTTTTGAGACAGAGTCTCTCACTGCCCCCCCCAGAGTGCATTGATAGCTAGAGAGAATGTCCTGGCAAGCCTCTGAGATCTATAACCCTACCACTAGGATTATAGGCAACTGCAATAGAATCCAGCTTTTTACATGGATGCCAGGAATCTCAATTCAGGTCTTCATACTTTACCCAACACAACCTTCTCCACAGATCTGAAATAATAATGTTTTAGGTCCTGTGTAAAAAACACTGCTCAATATGATGAAGACCATTTACTCAAAGTAGAAAAGCTGTTTTCCTTTGAAATTTTTCTCTTTAGTAATTCTTTTTCAATTACATTGAATCATTTAATGGTCTCTTCCCATTTTAACAAGTTTAAGTATATTGCCCTATGTTTTAACTGCTGCTTATTCAAATCTATCATTGCACTAACACTAGCACCATTTATTTTAAAACGCCATTATTCTGGGGACTAGAGAGGTGGCTCAATGGTTAAGAGCACTTGTTGCTCTTGCAGAGAACCTGGGTTCAGTTCCCAGCACCCACATGGTGGGTCACAACCATCTGTAACTCCATTTCCAGGGTATCCAATTCCTTTTTCTGTTCTCCAAAGGCACCACCAAGCATGCATGTGGTGTGGTGCACAGACAAACATGCAAGTAAAACACACATAAAAGAATAAATCTAAAAAAAAAGTTTTTTTAAAGCCATCATTCTAAATCATCAGACTCAACCTAAAATTAGCATAGGAAAGTGTGTCAAAGGTTAAATTATGTTCACATAAAGAAAACAACACTTTTTAGAAAATATACACAACCAGACTGGCAGTGTTGATACCCTTCCTAATAGTCGATTGCCTCATCCCATGCAGGTTAGCATTGCATTTCAATTCTAGTTAGCAAATTGGAAACATCAGCAGATGAGTGGTGAAAGCATTGTACGTTAGAGAGAAGTTGATAGAGGATATAGTAAAGTAAAGGCATGCTTTAGGTAAATCTATGCAGATGAGAACCCTTACCTCTTGAATTTGCCTGAAGACCACTAGATGTCCCTGATCTTTTATAACACTGCTGCAAATTGTCCTGAAATGAATACATTAATATTTTAACTTGGCACAAAAACTAAAAATACAGATTAATTAATTAGCATCTAGGGAACACCATGTAACACGTACAGTGCTGAGTCATCATGGAAGCAGACAATGGCCTTTGTCATTCATCTTAATATAAAGGGCACAGTAAAGCAAGAAGAGCATAAATTCTTCAATACAACCCAGACTGTAAATCAATGTAAAGACTAGAGACAGAGAGAAGTCTTAGTGGATGAAGACGGCTGTCACCAAGCCTGGCCAAATCCCCAGAATCCACATGACAGAGATAACCCATGCCTACAAATTTTCCTCTGACCTCTATACATATATCATGGTGTCTACACACACACACACACAAAGTAAATAATACAAAGTTTTAAAAGAAAAATACTGGTATAGTATGTTAATCTAAATATGACCATGATAGAAAGTTCACAAAGTTTGCTAAAATGCAATGTATAAACCCCTCTCAGTCTTGTCAGATATAAGAAAGAAAATATGCTGAGTGATCAAATCCAAATAAACTAAACAGTTAAACTTGTAAAGATGAACTCTGCTATATATAACAGGTCAGTTAAGTTGAAGGCAATTTAGTGACATTGTAAGAAACACAAGTTTGGGAGTTTAGGAAAGAACTTTTACAATCCAATTTTTATCCCATTTACTTGCTGTGTGACCACAAACAAGAAACTTAACCTCTGAACCCTTTTCCTATAAAGTGGAGGAGTAAATGAGCTTACGTGGACATGATTAAGGTCCGTTCACATTCCATCCTCACTTGATGACAGGAAAAATGTTCATGTCCAACAACCACAACTGTTCCACAATTTAGAAGCAACAGCTATTCCTCCTTACCCTTTGAAAGTGAGGTGTTCCAGGATACTCTCTAGCTTGCAGCTGCAGTTGGCTGTAATTCCCACTTGAAGCTGAAGGAAGTCCTCTGTAACTATCAAAACCTGATGAATAAACAATCAACATACATAAAATGATAGGAAATAAAGTTCAATAAACTCTGTGGCTTTAAAAGTTAAACTGGAGGGGAAAAATTTGGACAGATTTTACAATGTCACCATTAGATATATGTCTTCTTTTTTTGTTTTTATCAGAATATGAAATTTTATTTCTGTGTTTTCCACTGTCAACATTTATAGTTTTAGTCTTTTCTTCTTGCCTTTGGAGAAACACTGGCTACTTTAACAACTTAAAGTAGACTCCAAGACTATCACCTACAGCATGACCTTTTTGACTATCCAGCAATCATTTTCCTTAATGAAGTTCAAGCAGCCATCAATGGGCACAAATGCTGAGACCATCTTGTCATTCTTGATGACCTGCACCCTGACTCATTTTCTAACAGCAAAATTTAGCTGTTTGGCTTCAACACCTACTTTTTCCAGCACAATTCCCTTCGCATGAGAAGCACCTCCAAGGTTGTGCCCAACCAAGCTTGTATTTCATGTATTGTTTGTCATGCCACTTCTAGTCCAATCTGATACATGGAGCTTCTTGGTACTAGAGAGACCATAATATTTGCCCATCTTGCTGGCACCATAGACCAGAGCAAAAGAGATGTGTGTCTTTAAGTAAAAACATACTAAAATGTTTCTACAGCGAAATACATACAACTCTGCTGGCTGTTTATTTACTTACTTATCTTGTTTTTTGTGAAATCCTGGATGTCCTAGAACTCATTCTACAGACCAGGCTAGACTCATGCTCAGAAACCCACATGCTTCTGCCTGCCATATGCTGGATTAAAAGCATGAACCACCACACCCAGTATTTTCTAATACTGTTGAAACACAAGGTGTGGTTGGGCAAAGATGGGGCTAATGTGGTTAGGTACTTAAAACCTTAGCATCAAGTACTTTTGCTAACATCAAGCTGCCACCACAATACTTAGAACCATGACTAAATCTTAGCAGTCTACTACATGGACTCAAATTCTCTTATTGTTAGCTGCAGTATAGTTTGAAAGTAACCTGCAAATGAGCTTTGTCTAATTATGACACATTTTAAGAGTTAAATCAATCAGTAAAAGAAAAAAATACAATTCAAACATGAAAATCAAAATCTCACATATAAACCAGGCTGATCAACCTTCCTTCTTTAGTAAATCACAGAATTAATCCTCTTTGCAGACAGCAAGTTAGGTCTGTGCAAAGAATAAGTACATTAAAGTACTGGAGTGCTGGAGAGATAACTCAATGCTTAAGAGCCTAAGTAAAAAAAAAAATTCATCTACTAATAAACAATAATAAATAGGAATGACAAAAAGAACAAGAGAAAAGTCAAATTTCAGTCAGGTGAATATATAGATTAAAATAATTTAGTCACTAGATCCAAAGCATACCTTTGTAGCCACCAGGAGACCGATAGGGATTCATTAGTAACCTCCCTCCATGTGAACATCCTCTTAAAGCACCCCGACTGCTGACAAACGGCTGAGCAGGTCTGGGAAACATATTCGTGGGTGCTGGGTAAAAAGCAAGGCTGCCATTGCTTACTTGAACAGTTCCATCAGGATGGTAACCTACAACTTAAGAGAAAACAACTTAAGAGTCCAAGAATTAAATAGTAACAAAGACTCCAATTAAAATATATATATAACATATATAATATATATATCAAAACCTCTAATATATATTTTCTCCCTTTAAAAACATGTTTATGATATATGAGCATATGTGAGAAACAGAATATTACTTGCTTTTAGAGGGGAAAAAATCTGGCACACATCACAGTATAAATGAGGTTTACAGGGGTTATACTGAATAAGTTAAAACAGAGTAAGTACACGATGCCAACTTACATGAGGTAGGCAGGGTAGTCAAATTCAAACTCATAAAGTAGAATGGTTGATTCCAGGGACCAGTAGGAAATGAAAAGGAGTTAGTGGTAAGCAGATACAGAGTTATAGCCAGTGTGGGACGGGGTGCACAACAATTCAGATGTGATATCCTAGCTGTGGGAGGATGTTTCTGTGCCCTGTGTATTCAAATGCTGATTTCTGTACCCAGGGATCTTGTGGCAGTCCCTAATTTGGTATTGTCATTATTTTAAGCCATCTCCTGACTCAATATTTTATAAAACATTGTTCTTCATCATCTTCTGATTGGCCAAATAAAGGGCTGAGCAGCCTATAGCTGGGCAGGAGAGGGAAAGGTGGGACTCCTGGGCCCAGAGAGAGGGTTTCAGGTATGTAACAGGGGAGTCATCACTGGGACGTGAACAAAGGAGGTGCCAGGAGAGACTAAGATGGCAGGTAACAGGCCACGTGGCTGTTAAGTAGGCCAGGTCAGCATTGTTGTGTTAAAATAGGCTAGAACACAAACAGCTACTATGCCTAAAGCTTATAATAAATAAACGTTCCTATGACATTATTCAGAGCAAGAATGGGCCTAGAAAAGGCCCTACTTTTACAAGGTGTAAAAATGTTAAAAATAATGCCAGGTACAGTGATGTATGCTTTTAATATCAGTACTTGGAGACACAGACAGGTTAATCTCTCTGGCTTTGAGACCATATTAGTCTACAAGTTCCTGATGTACCAAGGCTACAAAGTAAGACATCTCAAGCTAAATATTCCAGATCGAGGAGTAAAAGAAAATCCTAATTTTGGGGTGTAGGAGAGTAGGGATTGGGGAGGGGTGTCATGTAGCACAGGTCTCAAGACCACTTGAGCTTGTTATGTAGCCAAGGATAATCATGAACTTCTTATCTCAGTGTCTCTAACTCCAAGTTCTAGGATTGTAGGTATCTTCCATCATGCCCAGTTGATGCCAGTGTTGAAGATGAAACCTGGGACTTCTTGCATGTTAGACAAACATTTTATAGCTGAACTACATCCCCAAGCCATGAATTATAATCTTACTAGAATTCAAATTGAGAAAGTCTATGACCACAGTGTTTGTTAGATAAAGTGCCTCTGTTTCAGCAATACAGTAACAGCAGAATGAATTCCTCCACAATCCGGAATCTCCATTTAACTTCTCACCACTAAAGAAAAAAGCACCCAGAGGCTCAGCTCGTTTGCTCAGCATGTTAAGGGCTTCAATACCAGTACTACAAGCCTACAAGTGCTTCTGTATTAAGAAGGAAGGTAATAAATAAAAAAACGAAATAAATAAATAAACAAAAAATTTTACCTATGCTTTCAGCATTCAAAACGACTTTAAAAGATTAAAACTGTCTATGAGCTAACAGTACAATAGCATTTAAAGCAGCCACTCAAGTTCTTCCTCTTCACAGTTCAAATTAGAGGACTGGAGAGATGGTTCAACAGTTAAGAGCAGCTCCTGCTCTTTCAGAGGACCCCCAGCACCCACACTAGGGAGGTCACAACCGTCTAGCTCAAGGAGACCCAGTGACCTCTTCTGGCCTCCATACACATGTGGCATATATACACACATAAATAAATAAAAATAAATCTTTGAAACAATACTTCAAAATACTGGAGAGACAGCTCAACAATTAAGAGCACTTGTTTCTCTTACAGAGGACTTAGGTTCCATTCCCAGTGCCCATGTGATAGCTCACAATCATCCATAACTCCAGGTGCAGGAAATCTGATGTCTTTTTCTGACTTCTAAGGGTATCAGGCACACATGTGGTACATAGACATACATGCAAGCATGACATTCATAAACTTAAAAAAATAAGACATACATGCAAGCATGACATTCATAAACTTAAAAAAATAAATCTTAAAAAAAAAGTTTTCTTTTAAAAAAAAAAAAAAAAAAAAAAAAGCCAAGGGCCAGACACAGTGGTACACAACTTAAATCCTAGCACTTGAGAGACAAAAGCAAGATCTCTAAGTTCAAGCCCAGCCTGGTCAACAAAGCAAGTTCCAGGATACCCAGGGCTACACAAAGAAATCCTGTCTTGAAAAAAAAAAAAAACAAAAATAAGACAAACAAACAAACACTTCAAAAGCTAAATTAGTAGTAAATGTTGGGAATTGGTTCTAATGCTTTGTCTTATTTCAGCTCCCAAAAGCTACGCTTGCAGACCTGAGGGTCCTTGTCCCCAGCTGGCTTCGAATTGCTGTACAGCCAATGGCTGGGCAGGGAGACTGAGCAGAACTTTGAGATTGCACAGGCAAGGGACCAGGAGAGAGGGGAGGAAGAGAGGAATCACCATTACTCGGAGGCAGAGGGATCAGATTTAAGAGCTGCAGGAGAGAAACCATCCAGCAATGTAGGTGAAAAGGGAATACAGCCCTATTGGCGGGGAGGGGAGGAGCAGAAGGCAACGGGGTAGCAGAGATAAAATACAGATTTTAAAAGATGTTAAGCCAGGAATTTGGGAAGGAAATGTGTGCTAGCCGTGGAGAAGCTTAGAAGTGCTCAGCCGTTGAGCTGGTCAAGGCATATAATAATTAATTGGTGTGTATGTCTTTTATCCACAGAGCTCTTGGTAGGATATAGCACATATGCACATGAGAGCCTCCAGGAGCCAAAGTGGTTTAACTAATTCACCACTAGAGGTAAATTTAACTAAACAGAGGAAAAGGCATCAAATACTTCTTACTACTAGAGAAACATTAAAGAGATAACACTATAGACTGTTCACTTACAAAGCTGCTGAGTCTTCAGAAGGGCTATAGAGGTACTCCAGTAAAGCACCAAGTTGGCATGTGGTACTTATAAAGAATATATGCAGAGGTCTTACCAGTCTCTGGAGGTTGGATTGTCTGGTCTATGTGTACAGAAGGGAGCTGGCATTGGGATACTGTCTGTGTACTTGATGAAGTAAAATTTTGATTGTAGCCAGATGAATAAGGAGATTCTTTCATTTCTCGTTCTTTCAGTGGAGGCAAAGGTGCATTAACATTAAACACCTTAAAAAAAAGAGCACACAAAGCCACTGGGTATGGTTCAGAGGAAGTGCCTCAGTAACATCTGTACAAATCTACCAGATACTAAGGCATTAGATGGGCAAAAATTTGAACAGACATTTCTCCAAAGACAAAAAACAACTAATAAGAACAGAAAAGCCTGATGATCCTTAGTCATCAGAAAAATGTAAACCATGACCACTATGGGATATAGCTTCATACCCACTAGGTCCACCATTGTCAAAAGATGGAAAGCAAGACTAAACAGGGAGCAGGTGAAACTGTACTCTTATTACTGCTGGAAAGGTAAAAATGGTACAAGCACTGTGGAAAACAGATGATGGTTCCTTGTGAAGATACACATAAACCCACCAGTTTCATGTCTAGATATTCTCCCAAAAGTAAAAGTCAAGACTTGAACAGATAAGAGCTTAGCAACATTATTCCTAATAGTGAAATATAAAAAAAACTAAATGAGATGAGACAAGTACATTAAGTATTATTCACCCATAAAAGGAATGAAAATATGATGTATATTACATATCAAAAACATTATTCTAAGTGAAACAAGCAAGTTATAAAACAATTGGGGAAAGATGAGATGGCTCCCTGGGTAAAGACACTTACTGGGCAACCTTAGTGACCTGAGTTAATCCACATAAAGGTAGTAGGAAATAACTAACTCCATTATAATTGTTCTCTGACCTCCACATGCAAGCTGTAGTGCTTTGCACATGATGATAATAAATAATATTGCTTTTGAAAGGACATAGAAAGTTTCACTTCTACCTAGAATAAGTAACTTCATAGAGATAGACGTAGAATAGAGGTTAAGGGAGGGGAAAATATTGGGAATTAGATAATCTAATTGAGTGTTCTAGTTTCCCTTCTTTTACTGTGATTTAAAAAAAAAATCAACTCTGACCAGTATTTTATTTAGAAAAGATTTATATGGCTTACACTTTCAAGTCACAGTTCATCACTGAAGCAAGTCAGGACAAGAAGTGAAGCAGAAACTTGAAAGCAGGCCTGCTTGCTAGCCCATGCAAAAATACATCTCACCAGGAAACTCAGTCACAGTCAAGGAAGTATAGCAGAAACCATAGAAGAATGTTGCATGATGGCTCACCTCAGCTTTTGCTAACCTAGCTTTCTTACACAGCTTAAGACCACCTGCCTAAGGATAAACACACACACACACACACACACACACACACCACAGGAAGGTGGGAGGACTATCTGGGTCCCCTTATATCAATTTGCAATCAAGACAATGCCCTACAGACAAGAGCCCACAGGCTATTCTGATGGCAATAATGTCTCACTGAGGTTACCTCCTTCCAGGTAACTCTGAGTTGCTTCAAGGTAATAATAGTTTGTGACTTATTTAACCTACTTAAACTATTCTGTCTGCCACATAGTTAGATACCTCTCCTCAGTTTCACACATCTGACTTTCTCCAAGTCTGGGGTGAATCTCTTGCCTCTGACTATCTCACAGAGTTCCAATCTCTCTACCAGAACTCCCACCTTCTACTTCCTGCCTTTTGCTAATGGGCCATCAGCTTTTTATTGACAGATGATGCTTCCACACAATACAAAAGAGATTATCCCTATGTCTGGGTATGATATTGCATGCCTTTGACCTCAGAACTTGGAAGGCAACGACATGAGCATCTCTGAATTTAAAGCCAGCCTGATCTACATTGGGAGTTCCAGGACAGGCAGGGCTACAGTGAAATGATGTCTCATATAAATAAGTAGTACCAAACCAAGGAATTCCTCGTTCTAAGTTACTGATCAAGAATGCTCCAAAACAACACAAGGTACTGCCATTGCTCTGGGTTGCCTACCATAACTAGATAGTAGGACCCTATTCCTAAAGATACCACTCACCTAGATGCAGGACATAAGAGAAAACAGACTAGGAAATTCTCTCCCTTCTGGATGGCTTACATAATGCTAGAAGTTGATACTGGAACTACTAGAGGAGAAAAGGCATCAAATCTCAACTGGTGATGGGCCCTGCATGTTATATTACCAACCTGGCAACATGAGCCAACTGGTGCTATCACGGCATAATGTTTAATAGAGTAACCTGCTGTTTTCTGACTGGATATAAAGCCTGCACCACAGAATGGATTTCATGCCTGATACTATAAACCTAGTCAAAAGGTACTATTAATGTTTTATGACATATTTAGTTTGTCATAAATCTGTCAGATTTCTAAATATTTCTGTTTATAACCATAGACTTATGTTGCTTTGAATTTTGATCAGAGAAGTGTTGCAGAATATTTGATTATACTGTGAACCCCGAGATTGTGTTATTTACTGAAAAAAAACCTGTTTCGAGTTGTGGTATTGCTCAGACCTTAGCACACATTTTTAATCCCTGTTTGTAACACAGGCATGTTGTTAGCACACATGTTTCATCCCAAACAATGAAGGTAAACTTAGTAGAGGGAAGCACCCATGTTTGAAAGTGGTGTCTTATTGAGTGGCAACTAAAGTGATGAGTTAGCGAAAGATTTGACAATATAAAATATACAGAACTGTCATGAGAAGAGAGAGGAAAGGGAAGCCACTTGAGGAGCAAAGAGAGGAGGCAGTTTTACCAGGACAGTTTTACAGAAACACATTGAAGAGAAAACAAGTGAGACACAGGTAAAGACAGACTAGCCAGAGAATGAAAAGGAGCCAGAAGATTAGAACAGATTGCTAGAAATTAACGTTATATTTGGTTGAAACATACTATGTATCGACTCCTTTCAAGGTATTGTGTCTATAAAATTCTTTAAAATGCAATATTACATTCTAGTCCTTTAAAAGCTGCTATTATAAACTGCTTAGGATAATTAAGAAACACAAGTTAATAGTTAATTAAACTTACGGTCATGTCAGATACTAGTCTAGTTATTATAGAAATATAGTCCCTCAGTTGAACATATAGTAAATATCTAAAAATGAGCAATGTTTGCCTATTCAGATATTAGATCGATAGATGATAGATAGATAGATAGATAGATAGATAGTCTTCAAAAACCTCAGAGATCCACAGAATATGGCATCTCTTATTATTAAAGATCTCTTATTATTATTTTAAGGCTTTTTTTGACAATGAGACATGTCAGCTCCTGGCAGGACCTCAAATCTACTTCAAAGAAGATGATGAGCATTGAACAACCTCTGTATGGAGTCTGCTTCAAAAGTAGCAAGCTAGCCACTGGACAAGAAGTTAGCCTTATTTCAACTGCTGACAGTATGGTATCCAAAATGGACAAAAAAGAAACAAACAAACAAAAAAAAACCCCAAAACAACAACAACAAAACCCCGAGATTCAGGAAAGTCAACTGCCAACCTTTGCAAAGACAAGATAGGCAAGCTCTTTCTAATTCCTGCTTCATAGAAAGAAAAAAAAAAGTCTATCAGATACTCTGGGCCAAAAGGTTGAAGATAGATGCTCTAATGTTATAAAGAAATTTTGGGGGACTGTCTGGGCAGCCAATTATCTCTGACATTTCTATAGTTTTGGAAGATGTTTGAATAGCCAACACAAAATAAACTCAATAGCATTTTTGGATGTTCTCTACATCATGTGAAGTCAGGACTTTTTTTCCCTACCTTACAGGTCATTTGCACATGCATGTGTGTGTGTGCATGCATACACCACACAAATACACAAACACACACACACACTATGGTTTACAATTTGGGGATTTTTAACAGACTCCTATATGTATCTCTACTTCTAAATGCATTTCCTGTGCTTTTTCTTTGGCTTTTTCTTGTTTGGTATTTTGTCATATTCCAATTTGTTTTTTTTTTTTATTATTGTATTTTATTTAACTTTATCATCATTATTTAGATACCTGTTTATTTTTGAAAGAGAGATAGAAAGGGTATGAGTTGGAGAAGAGGGTAAGTGGGGAGGACCTAGGAAGAGTAAGGGAAAGGGAAGCCATAATCAGAATATATTATATGAAAAAAATTAATTTTCAATTAAAAAAAATTACTTCTTGAAAATTCTGGAGATTGTAGATTTAATACTCTGTCACAAACAGTGACAAATTTAAACTCTGGCCCAAATAAAAGCAACATGCAAGCAAACTTTTCAGCCAGTACCGAAGCTGGTGTGGGAGTAACCTCCGCTCTTCCAGGGCCATCATTTCCCTTTCATACTCACTGTCTGCATGGCCTGAAAGGGTGCTGTGCTAATGGAGGCCGAGCTACCACTTGCAGGAGGTAACTGGAAGCCCTTTGACAGGGGAGGATTTGGAGAAGCAAGTGCAGATGCTGGCTTGCAGGGGGGAACCACCATCTGTAGAGGAGAAATGCAAAATCAGCCATACTTGCCATATGCCAGGAGGTTAACTTACACTAAGCCCCAAGCTGATACAAGTCAGCAAGTTCTTTAGGGTGACATGGGAACGCAGGAATGCAGACAGCAGCGTTTGCTTACAATTTCAGATCTAGACTGCTGAGGGTGCACAGTACATTTGCTTTGATAGGCTGCTGACAAAGAGAGTGTCACACAAGGGGTTTCAACTCCCTACCAGCACCAAGAGTTCTGAAAAAATTGCTGTTTTCCAACTAATAATCTAATATTACTCCAAGTATATGCAAAGACTAAGTTTAAGAAAAACTTTGGGTTAGTTAGTTCCTTAAGTGTTAATTCTTTATTTAAGAAATATTAGTTTTCTAAGTCCTCTCACTTAAAAAAGATTTTCATCTAAGTAGTCCTTACCTATAAAGCCAAATTAATATGACATAGAGCCCAATCTCAACCAGATTATATAAATCAGACCATTATAGGTCATTTGGTTAAAAAAAATCACTTTTTCTTTGTCAAAAAGCCAACTATCTTAATTTAGAGCAAGTGAATACTATAAAGACTAATCATCCATATTTTCTTACATTCTATAATGAATTCTCATTTATTACTTCACCTCAAAATTATAACCTAACAGTTATTAAATTCCCCCCAAATTCATCCCATCCATGTCTGTTTAACTCAAAAATTTGTTCAAAAAGCAAAGGCTGAAATTTAGAACTACACACACAAACCTTATACTGTCAAAATGCTTTTGATAAGATGAGCCAGAAAGTCTGCAACTCATTCCAACTCAGTCAGTGCTAATAATACTATAAAAACCAAACCTTCAGTTATATGAATAATTTCTCCTAATTCTACTTGAAGCTTTTCATTATATATTTAAAATGTTATAAGAAAACTTAATACTTTGCTAATTATAGAGATTTACTTTATTTTTAAGTCTGTGTATGTGTGAATATATGTGTTTGTGCACATAAGTGGAAGTACCCATGGAAGCCAAATGCCTCAGATTCGGAGGCTGCAGTTACAGGTAGTTGTGAGCTATGGGATATGAGTGCTGGGACTTAAGACCTAAGTATACTTTTTTGTTTTGTTTTGTTTTGTTTTGTTTTTTTGTTTTTCGAGACAGGGTTTCTCTGTGTAAGCCTGGCTGTCCTAGAACTCACTCAGTAGACCAGACCGGACTCGAACTCAGAAATCCACCTGCCTCTGCCTCCCAAGTGCTGGCTTGGTGCCACCACTGCCCAGCTTGAGTTATAGATTCTTAATCACTGAACCTCTCCAGTTTTGTATGCTACTTATTAAAATAAATTAATAAATTGACTAAGCTTGGCCATACTCTCATGAAATCCCAACACTTGCGAAATGGAAGCAAAAGGATCCAGAACTCAAGGCCAGCCTGTGCTACAGATCATCTCACAAAACAGTAATAGAGAGGCTGGAGAGATAGATGGCTCCGTGATTAAGAACACTGTTGCTCTTGGAGAGGACCTAGGTTCAATTCCTAGCACCTACATACTTCAGTTACAGGAACTAATATCCTCTTCTAACCTCTTTGGGCACCAAACACCATGTGGTACACATACATACATGCATGAAACAAAATGAATAAATCTTTAAAAAATTAAAAATGATAATTCTATATTTTATTACATCAGGTGAGAGATGTACTATTAATTCTATATATATATGGCAAAGCCATAATAGTGACCTGTGTATGTTCTAGGACCATGACATGTACAGAAGGTAATAATGCATTAATAAATACAAACAGTTTAATTCCATCAATCATGCGAATAACTTATAAGTGCATTCTTATAAGTGCAAACTTATAAATTTTTTTGAGACAGCAAAGAAGTTAAGACCATGGGTCTCATTACCTCAAGGGTCTTTGAAGTCATAAACTCTGTTTCAGATCCCGAAGAAGCCTGATCAGTAGTGCCCAAGCAAGCATTTGAGCTACAAGTAACTGGAGAAGAAGTCTAGACACAAGGAAGATAGAGCATTGTCAACACTTACTATGTTCACTTCATGTTTCCTGGCACTCAGTGGTACCAGGCAGTATGCTAAACGCAATATATATATATATATAAATACACTTAATCCTAACAAACATGGGAAGTAAGCACAATTACCTTCATTTTAGTGAAATCAAGAAGCAATGTATAGTTAGGCACACAAAGAATAGTGATGCCTACCTTTAGCCCTACACTTGGGAAGCTGAGGCAGGCAGATCTTGGAGTTTAAGGCCAGCCTGACCTGGTATACAGAGAAAGTTCCAGGATAGCCAGGGCTACACACACACACACACACACACACACACACACACACACACACACAACAAACCCTATATCAAAAAACTTGTCAAAAAAAAAAAAAAAAAAAAAAGCAAAGCACCACCCAGGCAATGGTAGCCCATGCCATTAATCCCAGCACTGTGGAGGCAGAGGCTGAGACAGGTGGATCTCTGGATTTGAGGCCAGCCTGGTCTACAGAGTGAATTCCAGGACAGCCAGGGCTACAAAGAGAAACCTTGTCTGGAAGAGGACAAAGGAAGAGGAGGGGGGAGGGATTGAGGAGGAGGAAAACATAAGAGAGAGGGAGGAGGAGGAGGAGGAGGAGGAGGAGGAGGAGGAGGAGGAGGAGGAGGAGGAGGAGGAGGAGCAGCAGCAGCAAAAGCAACAGCAGCAGCAGCAGCAGAGTAAAGAAAGGTGAAATACTCTGCCCAAGATCAGAAGAATGAATACACTGCTTTTGCTCCAGTGTTTGTCTGTCTGTCTGTCTCTCTCTCTTACACACACACACACACACAGACAGTGCCTTGTTGACCAAGATTCTTGGCCCAGAAAAATCTGGTGCCAGATCTGCAATGTGGCTGATACATTGTGGCTTGTTAGCAATGCATGCTATCAAGCTATGCACAGATCTAATCAGGCTTCTGGCTTGAAGGCTTTGCATGCCTTACAGAGATCAGCAGAAGGATTTTTAAAAATAGACAGGCTCTACACAGATCAAATTAGTATCAAAATTCTAAGAAAAAATTAAGAGTTAGAAGCAGGTATAAAATAAAAACTAGGAACAAGCACAAGGCTGTGACAATTTAACAATAAAACCACAAAAGCAGTTCAGAAGGAAACCTATAGCATAAACAGGTATTAAAATGTAAGAGATGCCTAAAATAATCTAACAGAGATGATAACTAAGTGCTTATGCATCCAATCCTGCATTCCAATACTTCTTCATAGTTCTCAGAAGCTCCAGTAATATTACAGGAGAACCAGAAATCAATTGAGTGGTAGCCAAATATCAGAGTAGTTGTTATGCTTCTATAAACTGCTAAAGGGGCTTTCATAGCTTGATCCTACTTCAGGAGAGGTGGAGGGTCAAATTTAAGAAAAGCTTATAGAAGCAAGTGTGATAGCACACACCTATAATCCCAGCACTAAGGAGGCAGAGTCAGAATAACCAAGAGTTTAAGGTCATCTCCCTCAATTACATAGTTCTAGGTCAGCTTGAGCTACTGTTACTTAAGACCATGCCTCAAAAAATAAATAAATAAATAAAATAAAAAACAGGCCCAGAAAGATACATAGTGTGCGTGCACACGCACGCGCGCACACACACACACACACCAGAAAGAGTTTCAAAGGGCAGCCTGGTCTACAAGGCCAACCAGAGCTATATTGCCAGACCCTGCTCCATCTAACTACCACCACTCAAAAAGAGTTCAGGGGAATTTTTTTTTAATACTGTAGAACAGTTTATATACTAATTTACATGATTAATAGCTAACTAAAATAAGAGAATTATGAGAAGGTTCTAGAACTATGCATTTTTTCAGTACTTTGAATTAAGGTAATAAACCAACTACCCATCATACATGGGACTGGTTGATGTTGGGCTATACTTGTGTACAAGGAGAATCCTAGAAATTCTAACTTAACCCTCCTTTGTCCTCTTAATAGTTAAGCTAAAAAGACTGGAAGCTAGTCCCGTGGAACACATATATTATCCCAGGGCCAGAAGTAAAACAAGATCACAGTTCAGGACCACCCTGGACTACAAAGCAAAACCCTGGCTTAAAATACAAATAAAATGATAAATTTTACTTAAAA
The DNA here is from genome assembly GCF_011762505.2 of Arvicanthis niloticus. Classification (NCBI taxonomy): domain Eukaryota; kingdom Metazoa; phylum Chordata; class Mammalia; order Rodentia; family Muridae; genus Arvicanthis; species Arvicanthis niloticus. The sequence continues at coordinate 85,645,691 of NC_047666.1, forward strand.
GTTTCATTTAATAGGGTTCCAGCTGTAGCTCAGTGGCAGAGCACTTGCCTAGCAGGCAACTACAGAAGCTGGACTCATCCAATGTCTAGCACCACAGTGTGGACAACTGTGTTTAAAATCTTTATATTAGTATTCATTTATAAGTTGCAATTACTCTTGCCTGCAAATTATCACTTTGAGATATGGCCAGAAGTAGTTTTAAGTACTGGTGAGTAAACATGGTGTTTGAGACCAGTGGTTCTAAATGTAGGTATGCAGACTCCCCTAGAAGGTATAAAAAGACAAATGCTACTGGTCATTCTAGCACAGGCAAACATTCCAACTCCTGAGGCAGGAGAATCACAAGTTCTAAACCAGCCTAGGCTACAAAGTGAATTCAGGGTCAGCCTGGGCTATATTAAGAGACTTTGTCTCTAACAGCATGCACTCGCGCAAGTGCGTGCACACATACACATACACACACAAAATGTTCTTCTAGTTGGTCTAAGATTAAAAAAATTTTTTTCTCAATCAGATATAAGAATAAGTCTGATTACTCTTGCCGAAGTAAGAAGCCCTCCCCATACAGCAAAGAAGAGTGCAAAGCAAATTAACCCAGAAGTTACCTGTGATGGCTCTTGAGGAAAATCACTTTGGTTGGACAAGTTTTGTTCTGCAGATACTGTAGAGACTGAAGGAAACCAAACAATTAAGGGGAGAGAGAAAAAAGTTAATATATATCAGTTTAACAAAACAAAGTTTACTCTTTTCAAAGTGTCAATTAGAAGAACAGTTTCCTTAACAAATCTAAAAAAAAAAAAAAAAAAAAAGAACAGTTTCCTATTAAAATTTTAAAGAGAGTAGACAGAAACACTAATTCCATGTGTGGTACATGGTGATGTTCTAAGGTTATATGGATAAAACCAGTATTCCAAAGCTTCCAAAAAGAAGGAAGAAGAAGAGGAGAAGGAGGAAGAAGAGGAAGAGGAGGAGGAAGGAGAAAGAAGGAGGAGGGAGGAAGGAGGAAGAGAAAGAAGAAGAAAAAGAAGGGGGAGAAGGAGGAAGAAGAAGAGGAAGAAGAAGAAAGGAAGAAGAGGAGGAGGAAGAGGAGGAAGAGGAGGAAGAAGAGGAAGAACTGTGACATAAAAAATTATTGGGGATAACAATCTGGAAGACAAGGACTAAGCCACTGTGAGTTGTCCTAACTGATACACATAATCTTCATAGTAAGTTTTAGCTGGTCATCTGTTTGGATTTCCTCACAGTGGTTATACATATTAATATACTTTTTACAATTATGTAGTTTTCAGTTTGGTTTCACTCATTGATATTAGTCACTTCTGTTAACTATTATATGAACTATTCTTGTTTCACCAGCATTACAGCATCAGTCTTTAACAGCTGTTCAATGCTTACCACAGTTGGACTGTAGTTTTAACCATGTTACTCCTTACCTAAGAGAAATTATCATGGAGCCAGAGCCCTAAGGTTTGAAGCATCACACCAGTCTTAGATTAGATTTGGGCTCCATCATTCGTTACCATGATATTCATTGTTCTAAGTGTTATTGAGGTAATCTTGTCAAGTAAGATGACCCAAAAGTTTCCACACTAGATTTACAGCTCAAAAAGGTCAAGTAGGTTTTACTCAGAAATCATGATCCCAGAAAGAACATGGAAAATTGCTAAAGCAGCTATTAGGCATTTTTATTTGCCCATCTGAGGATGTGACATTTTCTAACAAATGTAAATATGTTACAGAAGGATGTTTATGTCCTAATGATAATTTTTCCCTATGTAACTCTACTGATTGATGGATACAACTAGAATAAATTAACAATTTAAGCTATCTGGAGTAAGTGAATGATTCATAAAAGAAATGACTGTTAGCTCCAAAGCTATTTAAATCTTTAGAGTTACTATGTTCCTAGTAGGTTACCTGGAGAAGCTGAAGGCGGCTGTGACGATGGAATTGCACTTGAGGGTTTATCAAAATCTAGAACAGACTCCTAAAGAGAAGATTTTAGATAGCAAAAAGAAACAAGATGATTCATTTAATAAGTAATTCACTGTATTGACCATAGCTATTACTAGCTAAGCTATAGGCAACTAAATTAATTCCTACCTTGTGATGTTAACAAGTTCAAGAGTCAAAACTAAACCCTAAAGTTACTGTCAAACAAACCTCAAGATTGGGTCAGGTATTAAAACTAGAATAGAATTCTAAGGCCCAATTTAGATATGTACACCCGATCTAGCATAAAATGTTAGTCTAGTCTAGTTTGAACTTAAATTTTTATTATACCTAACAAATGAGAAGGTCTACTTATTTTTTATCTCAACCACTTACTGGTAAATATTTTATGATGAGAAATTATTCCCTTCTCGTGTCTGTGTACTGGGGTTCTCTCTCTTTTTTTTCCTTTTTTCTTTTATTGGATATTTTATTTATTTACATTTCAAATGTTATCCCCTTTCCCCATTCCCCCTCATAAGCTCCCTATCCCATCCCTCCTCCTCCTTGTTGCTTTTATACCATTTTAATTACATGTAAGTATTAAGGTCAGTTCTAGGTTGAGGAACTAACAATACAATAGATGCAAATAGTCAAGGACCAAACAAGGCAATAAATAAAATCCTGTGATTACTCCTGTGATCACTATTTCTAAGGGCTTATCAGGATGACCAAAATATCTGAGCCTACTAGCCCAAAGTTATTTTCATGCCTTGGGGTTCTCTTAAGAAAACCTCCCAGACTCTACTTACTGAAGCTAGAAATTTGCAGAAAGTATCTTACTTCTTTCATTTATCTTGAAATAAAATGAAAGATAATCAAATTATCTTTCACTTTGCAAACTAGAGGGCTGGAAATTAAAGAAAGAACTTGAGTTATGCAGTTGTCAAGAAATAGTACTGGTGTTTACACTCAGGCCTATATCCAAAGCTCAAGACCTATCTCCTCTATTTAAATTTACTTTGTTTACTTGAATAGTCAGGCCTCAGTAACATAATGCTGTTCTGAAATTTTCTAAGAGTCTATATCATACAATTTAATTAAACACAGCTTTTCATAATGCATGAAAACATGCCCTTAATTCCAGCACCTGGGAGGCAGAAGCAAACTGATCTCTTTGAATTCAAGGCCTGCCTGGTCTACATGGTGAGTACCAGGCAGAGCTACACAGTGAGGAGACCTTGTCTTCAAGGGGAAAATAGTCTTTTATACAATTTAACTATTGATTTAACACAAGTTTCCAGTCTTCTACAGCTTTGAAGACAGGTGATGAGTGTCTCATAATTTTTTTAGGCAGTGGGACCTGGAAACACCAAGCAGCAAACAGGTTCTCAGTTTTAATACATCTATCAAAGATCCATAGCAGCCCTGACACTTATACACATGATGTTTTTGATATGTTTAATTAATTCCTTTACACACAACAAACTTAGGAAGTGAAGACTACAATTTTTTTCACATTAAAAAATAATAGTAACAAAGCAGAAAGTGAAACATGCCCTGATAGCAAGAAAACTGCAGAACCAAGACATCATTCTACATAATGGGATCTAGAATCTTAAGAGTTTCAACACAATGTTTGATATACAAGTTACTAGTTCCACAAATACCACTTAGGATTCATTTTTAAAATGTCTCATAGGCAAAATGTCTGACAGGAAAGTTACAGGAGTAGCCAACCATTTCCTGGCTGAACTTTATGCCTGTTCCACAGGAAGTAATTTGTCCCTGATACTGTATGCCCAAGACTCAGGGCTGCAGGGATCAGGGGCCCTAGGAAGAGAAACTACTACTGTTGTTTTGATAAATGAATTTTTATCAAACTGCCTTTTAAACATTTATATTTATACCCACAGATTAGTACTACTTTCATCCTTGGTCAGAGAAGCTTTTTGGCAATGAGCAGCAGTCAATGCATAAACTCATAAGTGGTCAAAGTATAGAGTGACTTGAATGCTCACCTCTATATCAACTCCTTCAACTCCCTGGCTCAGGGACTATCCCAGAGGAGAGCACAGAAAGAGTGCAAGACTCAGATAGGGAGGAGTGTCGTGAAATGCTCTCTTCTGGATATGACATAGCTTTTGCACTCATACACTCATAGAAGCTATGATGATGTGCAGAAGTCCAAGCCAGTCAATATTCCAGCATGGATGAGATAGGGACTCATGATGCTCTACCGCTAGCTGAAGAGCTATCACTACTTGCTAGCTTCTGGGTGCAATCATGCATGCGGGGAAGGAGGCACAACATAGGAGATGGGACATATATCACTTTTCTTTAGTTCTGTGGCTGTGAGTAGATTGCTTTTGCTCTGGTAAATGGGCCCATACTCACACACATGCAGACAGCACTAACTATACACTATGTTGGGCTTGTTTTAAGAGGGGGAAAGAATATGAAGGTGAGACTGGGAAGTATATGTAGATACAAGGGACCATGGGACACAGGAATTTGAACTGGATGTGATCAAGATACACTGTACACATAAGAAATTGTCAAAGAACAAAAAATATACCAAAGTCAAAAGAAAACAAAAAATAAAATAACCAGCTCATACTTGCATAAAGTTACAAGTTCCTTGAATCTGGGTCATGAGGTCCTGTAGTTTTTCCTTCCTCAATACTGGATCCTTTGGAAAGGCAGAGGAAGAATCTATAGGCTGAGACATGGGCTTAGGCACCTATAAGACAAACCTACCAAGTGTGAGATTCACCAGGAAGCTTACATTACTAGTACATCTTCAGGAAATCAAATGGAAATATTTATTAGATTTATCACAGTAGGTATTCTCACATAAATCCATTTTCTAAATAATTACAGTTTTCCCCTTTCAAAACAACTTTCTAGAACATAAAGCAGTCTCCTTTATTATTATTCTTTTTTTTTTTTTTTTTTTTTTTGGTTTTTCAAGACAGGTTTCTCTGTGTAATATCCCTGGCTCTCCTACACTCACATTGTAGACCAGGCTGGCCTTGAACTCACAGAGATCCACCTGCCTCTGCCTCCAGAGTGCTGTAAAGGCATACACCACCATACCCAGCTAAAGCAGTCTCTTTCTAAAAGGACACAGAATAAAAGGACTTCCTTAAAAGTGTTTCATTTTACATAGTTATTACCATTTGTTCTCTGTGATAAGAACCCACTGACTATGACACATACCAATGATATGTTTCTTATCAAGACAAGAATTACTATTATCACATTAAATATGCATCTCATTTTTAAGATGCATATGATTTCAGAGACATTAAAATATATATACTATATATATATATATATATCCATATGTAATACATACACAATAGACATGAAGAAGTACTTTATTGCCGGGCGGTGGTGGCGCACGCCTTTAATCCCAGCACTTGGGAGGCAGAGGCAGGCGGATTTCTGAGTTCGAGGCCAGCCTGGTCTACAGAGTGAGTTCCAGGATAGCCAGGACTACACAGAGAAACCCTGTCTCGAAAAAACCAAAAAAAAAAAAAAAAAAAGAAGTACTTTATTATATTTCATTAAAAAGTATACTCTTGGAGACTTCTGCTATTAGACGTTCCCATGATAAACTGCTAGACATCTTGAATTTACCTTAATAATTTAAAGTTCTTCATTTATTTATTTATTTATTTATTTATTTAATGTATATGAGTACACTGTCTCTTCAGACACACCAGAAGAGGGCATCAAATCTCATTACAGATGGTTATGAGCCACCATGTGGTTGCTGGGAATTGAACTCAGGACCTCTGGAAGAGTAGTCAGTGATCTTAACCACTAAGCCATCTCTCCAGCCCTTCGTTCTTTTTTTAACGTATATGTGGTTTTTGTCTGTGTATGTGTATATACCATTTGTGTGCTTGGTACATGCAAAGGCTAAAAGGCATCAGATATCCAGAACTGAAATTACATATATGAGCTGCCATAATGATGCCAGGAATTAAACCCCAGTCTCCTCTGGAAGAATAGTCAGTGAGTACTCTTAACCACTAAGCCATCTCTCTAGCCATTAGTCATGTTCTTAATAGCTGAGATCAGCTGTTCATAGAGAAGTGAGTGCCCTCTTAGTTACTGAAAGAGCTTAAAACTTCAATACAATGCTGCCTGTGCCATAGAACAAATTCGGTATATTTGGATTTTTACAATTAAACATCCCTGGTTTTCAATATCACTCAAAATATCATGAAATCAATATTCTAGTATGGTAAAAGTTCAAATGCCTAATGGATGTACCAAAAAAAAAAAACAAAACAAACAAACAAAAAAAAAAAAAAAACAGGAAAAACAAAATAAAAAACATCCCTGTGGGGTTTTTTGATTGGTTGGTTAATTGATTTGGTTTTCTATGTGTTTGCTTGCTTTTTGTTTTGTTTTAAGATAGGCTCTCATTATGCAGCACTAATTGGTGTGGAACTTGCTATATGTAGACAAGGCTGGCCTCAAAGTCTCAAATTAGAGTTTTGTTGTTTTGGTTTGTTTTGTTTTAAACAGCTTTATTGGGGTATTAAGAAGGGTTTTTAATATGCTTCTCAAAAACAGCATTCATGCAATTACTATTAGATGTTGTAAGTTAATAAGGTGTGGCTGTCAAATTTCTACAAGGGCAGGAATAATATAAAAATGTTAGCACTCGTAAAAAAGGAAAAGGAGAAAAAAATCAGGACTTGAAGAGAGCAAAGACAAGGCAAAGAAAAAGGAAAAAGTCAGGAATGGTGGCTCATGCCTCCAATCCTAGCACTTAGGAGGCAGAAGCAAGTGGATCTCTATGAATTTTAAGGCAAGACTGGTCTATATACTGAGCTATATACTGAGTCAAGCCATCCAGAGCTGCATAATGAGATCTTGTCCCAAAACCAAAATCCAAATGTGGTGGCATAATCCTTTAATCCCAGTACTCTGGAGGGAGAGGCTGGCAGATCTCTGTGAGTTCAAGGCCAGCCTGATCTACAAAGCAACTTCCAGGACAGCTAGGGCTATTACATAGAGAAACCTTATTTTGGGAAGAAAAAGAAAAAAAGGACAACTCTAAAATTCTCTTTCTATAAAGCAGCACTGACAAGTAGTTTGTTTATTTATAAAGTGCTGATGCTTTGATCTCTCCAAAGAAGGATTCTTCACACTATTAGATGACCAAAGACTTGATCAGAAAGTTCCTGACTAAAAAACAAAGTAATGTGTTTGTTTCATAAGCAATATTAAGTAATTTATAATTTAAGTAATTTATAAATCAAGTAATTTATAATATAATTATAATTAATTATATAAAATTAATAACATAATTTAACAACCAATACTAGCAAAGATTATATCCAAGGATCATTCCATATAAACCTCACATCCTGAGATCGTATTATCAACAGAATGAGGCAGACATAGAAATGTACTCACATCTTTGGGTTCTACATTTAACTTCCTGGGCTGGACCTGATCATTTGGTAAAAGGCCTGCTGAAGCTGCTCCCCAGGACTTCAGAGAAACCTGTGACTGTGGTATTAAGGATTGTTTCTGGTTCTCAGCCTTGTTCTTCCAGGATCCTGGAGTTCCAGGCTGCACTGAAGCCTGTTCTCTGCACACAGGAGTGGTCCAGGATTGGCTGCCACTCTGGTCACTCTGGACAGATACTGCCCAGGATTCAGGAGGCAGCTTCTTTGGATCTTGTTCCTTCTGTGACTGAACCACCCATGACTTTGGTGTCGCCTGTATAGTCTGCTCTTCTTGAGGGCTGCCCACCTTGGACTTAGGGCTTTCTGGCTTCCACTGACTGACAGGTGCCATAGAGACCTGCTGCTTCTGCTCTGCCTGCGATGTTGACCCAGGCTTTCCCTGTTCTAAGGAAACCACAGGCTTTGATACCTCCTGAGACTTAAGAGAAGACTCCCAGGACTCCAAAGACTCTTTCTTCTTCTCCTGACCATCTGGTTCTGAAAGTGTATTCCAGCATTTGAGGAGACTTGGTTTCCTAGTATAATCTGCTTCCCAGGATTGTTCTTCATTTTCTTGTTTTCTTGAAAAGTTTACTTCTGTCATATAGCGTCTGTTAAGAAACTAAGTCAGAGAAATAAACAATGTGATTCAGGCTTAAAATGCATAGACACTGAATGTAATGTTCAACTCTATTAGTATACATATGTCCATTAGCCTCACATGAAACCATGTGACATGAAACACTTGTCCTTAGCATACTTGAAAAAACTGGCCTGTTTTTGAATCTACTCTTTCTTCTCAATTAACAGAAATGTAAACTTTGACACTTCAAAAGTAGAAATCTGTGACCCATTTAAGACTAAAAGAAACTACATGTTGATGGCACTGCAATCGCTTTAGGAAGGCCCTTTACTAAGGCAATTTGCCTTTGCCAGCCTGAGTTGACATGTCACCCTCCTTTAAAAGTCACAGCCAGGATAGTTCAATTATGAAATTATACTGTTTATCTGTATGTCTCCTCAGTTCCCAGATTTTTCTCTATTTTTCTCACATTACCTATTATATTGTGCATCTAGTTCTCTGATTCTTTTCAACTTCCACAAATTTCAATGTGACTTTAAAAGAGTAAACATTCTTTTCTACTGTGTAAATTCTGATAAAATTCTTAAAGTCTGACATATGGGTTTAAAACAGTAATATCCAATGCTGAACAAGCTACTGTTTATCAGACTGGCCCCATTGGCTCTCACCATGGAAGAGACATGGCCCTCCTCTTCACTACATAGAAGAGAACAATCCAGCCGGACACTAAGCTAATAAACCACAAGGCAGGATTCAAGTTCAGTCTGTCTGCCCAAGCCTCAGACTAAACCACAAGGAACAGATGAAAATTGAAAACAACCTCAGGAAAGGGCCTGATCACTTCTTACCTCCTGTGGCTGTATCTCTGGCTGTACAAGTTCCATAAGAGATTCTGGAAAGATAAAATTATTAATAAATACAAGTTCTAAGTTTTCTTAATATACCTGTAATTCATTCCAGCCATGAATTTCAAAGGACTCGGAAGAACAAAGAAAGAATTAATACAACTAAATATATTCATAGCTAGACTATTTCAACTGTTGCTTATTGGTCAGAAGTATGTGGAGGCCTAGGTTTTATAGCTCAATGGTAGAGCACTTGCAGACCATGTACAAGGAGTGAAGCACAAATAAAAAGTAAAAGAGGAATGAGTCCTAGGATAATTATAATTGAAGCTAGTATTTCTCCTTATATACGATATTGACTGGAGTAAAGTTTCCACTAAAATTTCATTTCTTTAAGGACAGGGTCTCATTATGTAGTCCTGGGTGATGGAATTCAAGTGTGGACGATCATATCCAGTTGAAAATATTTTGTTTGCTTTTTGTTTGCTTGATTGGTTTGGTTTGGGTTTGTGAGACAAGGTTTCTCTATATCCCTGGCTGTCCTAGAACTTGCTTTGTAGACCAGGCTGCCCTCACCTATCTCCTTCTACCCACAAGTAGCCTTATTAACTCTGTAATGATAAAGTTTACAAAAACAAATCAGTAATCTCAGCTTGAAATGGAGCCTCTGCCAAACCATACTATGGTCAGGAGAGGTAAGAGATGGGACAAGGAAGCATTGGACCTTAAGAGAAGACTCCCAGGACTCCTAGGACTCTTGCTTCTTCTCTGGTCATCTGGTTCTGGAAGCACATTCCAACATTTGAAGAAGCTTCATTTCCTAGCATAATCCTAGTACAATCAGTGAAGTAGGACTGGGGAGGTAGTTTAGTTGGTTATTTTTGCCGATTATGCACAAAGCATTGGGTTCCTCAGTATGGTTCCTAATACAATATAAAGTAGGTAACTGAGTATAGACTTTTAACAGCCCTGGCTGTCCTGGAACTCACTCTGTAGACCAGGCTGGCCTCGAACTCAGAAATCCGCCTGCCTCTGCCTCCCAAGTGCTGGGATTAAAGGCATGTACCACCACTGCCTGGCCAAACTTTTAATTCTAGTACTGGGGAGACAGAGGCAGGAGGATCAAAAGTTCAAGGTCATCCTAGTTATATAGTGAATTTAAGGCCAGCCTGGGCTACATGAGACCTTGACAAATAAAAACTTTTTTTTTTAATTTTAAACAAAGAAAGAAGGAAATAAATGGTTAGTCAAGTAATATATTTCATTTGCTTTCTTTCCGTTTGTTTGTTTGTTTCAAGACAAGGTTTCCCTGTGTAACAGCCCTGGCTGTCCTGGGACTCACTTCTTTTGTTTTGTTTTGTTTTGTTTTGTTTTGTTTTTTTCTAGACAGGGTTTCTCTGTATAGCCCTAGCTGCCCTGGAACTCACTCTGTAGACCAGGCTGGCCTATAACTCAGAAATCCACCTGCCTCTGCCTCCCAAGTGCTGGGATTAAAGGCATATGCCACCACTGCCTGGCTGGAACTCACTTCATAGAGCAGACTGACCTCAAACTCACAGAAACCTACCTGCGTCTGGAGTGCTGAGATTGAAGGCATGTGACTCCACATCCACTGAGCTAATTCCCCAAACCCTCATTTTGTTTCTTTTCCCTAAATCAGTAACTGAACCCAAATTTACATTCTTCTACAAAATACTGTTTTCTGCTATGATTTACACTTAAACTATACTATAAATGGAATTATCCTATTATAATTTAACAAAGAGGTTCATTCAAGTTTCACAAATGCCTTGTTTTAACCTAATGTTTTCTCTCAAAGCAAGATAGAAACTAAATCATTTCAAAATGATGGTTTTAAAGTGTAGTAAGAGATGCAACCTCTATGACAGAGTATATGTCATGAAAGAAGAAAGACACCAAAAGGGAGTGTAAGAGTTATTAGGAATACAGGATGACATACATCCTGTATGATGAAAATGAAATATCATAATGTAACCAATTCTTTGTATTCTAAGCAAAAATTTAAAAACAAAACAGGACTCCTGGTTATATCCCGTCTCAAAAAAAAAAAAAAAAAAAAAAAAAAAAAAAAAAAAAAAACTTCAAAGAATCCAACAAACCTGACTCTTTGATAGACTCAGTCTTCAGTGACTGTTTTTTCTTTTCTGATTGCATCACCATTTCTTCCGATTTTTCCTTAGAATTTCTGAGAACTGGGACACTTTCAAAATAACCTGAGTGCAGCAATTTAGACAGCAGGTCTTTCACATGTTTATCTAAGAAAGAGTAATTAGGTTAGTTAGCACATAACCTAAATGTTCATTGAAAGTTATGGAGAATAAGACTCTCAATGTTATCCTGCTTATAGTCAACTGTCACAAGAAAGGATTGGCAAAGGGTTGGGGGATGACACCTGGAATTGTCTATACAGGAAAAATAAAAGAGTAATTCATCTTTACACTTCATGATGAATCAATATAAACAAAAAAGATGAGGCTAGATATTTAACAAATCACTTAAATTTCTCTGGGTCTCTATTTCCACTATTTGAAAAAATGACTAAAAATCAACAAACTTAATCAAGAAGCTTAACAAGGCATATATTCCCTGGAGCTGAGACATTTTTACCAACTGCCACCCAGACACTATACATAGTCACTATTCCGTGTTAACTATTCTTTAAGGATTTACAGAATTAAAAGCTAGTTCCTCAATCATAACCAGTAGAAAACCTTATCCTGGACACTTCTGTTTTGTTGTTGTTCTATTTGGTTGTTTATGTGGAGACTAAGTCTCACTACAGAGTCTAGGCAGTCTAAGATTGGTTATTTTCCTGGTTTAGCCTCCTAAGGGATGGGGTTACAGGCTTGATCCACCAGATCTGGCTGAGTATTTTTAAATTACAAAATTCCTTCATTAATATTTCACCCAAGCTTTGCTATCTATTACCCTAACATACTGGAACTAGATAAGTTTTTTTTAATCATAAAAATAATGTCAAAGTTGCATATATTTTATTTTAAATGCCCAATAAAAACCAATTTCAAATCAGGCAGAACATCTATACTTGGTCTGTGTCTATTATTCATTGGAATATTATAACTGTGGTGGTTTGACTATGCTTGGCCCAGGAAGTGGCACTTTAGGATATGTGGCCTTGTTGGAGAAAGTATGTCACTGTTGAGGTGGGCCTTGAGACCTCTCCCCTAGCTGCCTGGAAGACAATCTTCTCCTCTTTGCCTTTGGAACAAGATGTAGAACTCTCAGCTCCTCCTGCCTGGATGCTGCCATGCTTCCTGCCATGATGATAATGAACTGAACCTCAGAACCTGTAAGCCAACCCCAATTAAATGTTTCCATTATAAGTGTTGCCTTGGTCATCATGTTTCTTTACATCAATGGAAACCCTGAGACAATAACATTAATTCCTTTTTTAATCAGCCTTTTGGGTTTTTAGAAACAGGGTCTCACTTTGTGACCTAGACTGGCCTCAAACTCACAGCAATTCTCTTGACTCAGCCACCTGGAGATACTGGGATTATAGGCATGCATCACCATGGCTATTTTTTAGTCAGCTTTGAAGTATTACTTACAAAAAAATTCTTCACCTATTTCAAATGCATAGCTTTAACAGACACAAAGCCATGTTACCATCAACAGAACCACAATTTTAAAGCATTTTTATCACCTATCAAATCTCTCAAGGCCCTCTTAAATTAGTTCTCTCCCCTGGCAACTAGTCATCTTTTCTAGAATTCCATATAACTGAAGTCATATGCTCTGTATACTCGTGTACTATCTGGCTTCCTTTACTAAGCATAATCACTCTGAGATTCATCCACGCTCTTGTATGTATTACTAGGTTTTTGGTTGTTACTGTTTGTTTTGGGGTTTTGGTTTTCGTTTGTTTGTTCTAAGATAAGATCTCACTATGTAGCTCTAGCTGGATTAGAACTAACTGTAGATCAGGCTGGCCTCAAACTTGTAATGATCTTCTTATCTCTGCCTCCCAAATGCTGAAATGACAGACATGAGCCACCACACCCAGCCATTTCTTTTCTTCATTGCTAAAAATCTACCAGACAAATATACCACATTTTATCAATTTACTGGCAAGCAACTACACTGACTCCAATTGAAAACTATTATGAATAGACAGTATAAACATATACGGGTACTTAAGTGAGCACATGTTTTTGTCTCTGTTAGATTCTAGACATGCAACTGTTTGGCTACACAATAAGTATACACTTAATTTTATAAGGAAGTGCCAAGCTCTTTTCCAAACCAGTTTTTTCTTTATTTTTGTTTTCTGTTTCTTTTTCTTTTCAAGACAGGATTTTTCATGTTGCTCAGGATGACCCTGAATTCCTGGGCTCAAGCTATCTTCTGACCTCTGCTTCCTGACTGACTAGAGATGCATTTTATCACACCCAGATTAAAAATAGAAACTTTCACTTGTAATTTAAATTTCAAACAGTTACAAATCTTGATAGTTATACAGACAAGGGTACTTTTCTATGTAGGTGTGTATATTTGTGTGTGGTTGTATGTGTACATGCCAATGGAGGCTACTGGTCAATACCAGGTGTCTTTTTCAATCACTCTCTCATTAAACTTGGAGCTTGCGGATTCAGCTAGACTGGCGAGAAGCATGTCCCGGGATCTCCCTGTCTTCATCTCCCCAGCAATGGGATTTCAGCATTGCATGGCCAGTCTTCCTTTACACAGGGATTCATGCTGCCACAGCAGCACTTTACTAAGTCCTATCACCAGCCACAGACTTAGATATTTTCTAAAGAGGAAGAAATTAACTAATGACAAAGATGTTCATTAACTTCTAGGGAGTTTTCATGACCCTGAGCTATGTACTTCATATTTCATGTCTAGCCATTTGAATGTGGTCATTTAACTGTTCAACAAACAGACTAGTCAAATATTTGTCATTTCTTACAATGACCTACTAAATAATAGAACATGTACCACTATTCAGAATATGAAACTGAACCTCAAAATGATTAAGCTAGTCAGAACTAGTACTTAGATTTTATCCCCAAATCATATTGGTTGTCACTTCAAAATTTTGTTCTCTTAGTAAATAGGAATATATGGTAACTACTTTAACATAAATAAATAGATCATTTTTCCAGTGAATACAGCATTGTCAGATATGTAAGTTCTGATGGACTGACAGTTTAGACCCTCAATATCATACTAAACTTCTAAACAAAAAGTTTACTATTTACTGCCTAAGTCCAAAGTAGAGAAAACTCACATGTTGTTCCTACCACTGCTTTCTCACTACCTTCCAAAAGGTCCCAAAAGTACAAGGATGACTGCTCCATCTGGTCTTCAACACTGACAAGGAAAAGCAGCAGCAGAACAGAGTGACTTTAGACATACACATATACATGAAGACCACTACAATGTATGAAATATAACCCATCAAAAGTCATGATATGCAAATATGCTAATTTTACCCTTTTACTATTTGGAAGAAAATATTGAACTTTATAAATACTTATCAAAAGTCAATGTTTTCCTAAATGAATAAAAAAAAAATTTACCAAATACAACTATCAAGGAATAGCCTAAGAGTTTAAGCTGCTGGTACAGTCTCATTAGTTATCAAACATGTATCTCAGAAATAAATATTCAAAGCATCACTTAAGGTCACTTTATAGAGGGTAGCTTATTTTCAACTTGAAGAGAGCTCCACTACCTAAACCAACTGAAGTGAGAAGGAAGCAACCAGCAAGCAACAACAGGTAGCAGAGCAGCAGCCAGGGCAAGGCACGCAGCTCTCTAAAGCAACCAGAGCCTTAACCAACTTCTCCCTGACATCAGGCTCATTTTAATAACAGCTGAATTCTGCTTAGTTGTGCTTCTACAGCTAACAAAGAGTTAGACAAATCCATATTTAACAAAGCAAAAAACATAAAGATCTATCAGCTTACTTATTCCAATATAAAAAACAGTAGCTAATTATGGGAGGAAATATTAAGGAGCCTCAATTATACAGTTTTAAACTATTAATTCATTTATAACCAGCATTACAATTAATATCTACATGAAGTTAAAAGAATTATCAAGCTTTTTGTTGTTGTTATTGTTTGTTTATTTGCTTGTTTTTGAGAAAGGGTCTTACTACTCTCAGCAAAGCAATACTTTTAAAATCCTCGACTTTAGTGTTACACTAAAGACAATGTTAATGAGAACAATCAAATTTACTGTATTTCTGAATGATCTAACAAACACACATAAGTTTTCCATACTGAATCAAATTAATATTTTCTTTGTAAATTAGGGGTTAACTGTACCTATAAGAGAAAAACTACAAGTGCTACACGTTCTATTATTTCCGGAAAATCTTTCACTGACTGACTTACCTCAGACTTTCATTTCTTTCAGGGCAGGTCAGTTTTGAGAATTTAATGAGGTAGTCAAGTTCTTTTGAAGGCAAATACATTGCACCATTCAAGCCCCCTTTGAAGTCTTTTTGTACATGTTCTTGTGTCAAGTTCTGTAATACATACTGAATTTGAAGTATAGTTCGAAGCTTTTTCTTCTCAGCCTCAAGTTTAAGCATGTGCTCCCTTCTCTGAGCCTTTTTCTGTGCTTTCAGTAGCTGTTGAAACAAATGCAAGTTCACATATCTCAACCACCAGTATTAGCAATTCATATATAACAACCCATATATAACAAAATCCACCACAAACAGCTGGGACTAGATGATACATTTCACAACTGAAAACATGAACAGAGGTTGCGCAATGGCACATGCCTTTTATGCAAGGGAGGCAGAAGCAGGTAGATCTCTGTGAGTTTGAGGCCAGCTTGGTTTACATAGTGAGTTCCAGGACAACCAGGGCTATGTAGAGATACCCTGCCTAAAAACAAAACAAAACAAAAACACCTGAATAGTTTCATCAATTTCCTTGTCACTGAGTAATAAACTTGTTTATTATTTATGTAACCAGAACATACATAGTTGAAACAGCTCACTCTTACCTCCAAGTTATACAGACCAAAGAACAAATACAGATGTCCACACTAATCTCAGAGTATGGTGGTACATGAGAAAAATCAGAAATTCAAAGTCATCCTTAGTCACTGGCAAAAGTCAGCTTTGGCTACATGAGACCCTCCCTCAAAACAAAACAAAAGAAACAAAATAAAAAACAACAACAAAAACAAACTTTTCCTTATTTATATGTATTAAATCATTTTGGAGCAACTTTTTTTTAAATTAATTTGGGTTTTTTTTTTCATTTCCAGGAGAAAAATTAAATTAAAATATTAAAAACTTAAATGTCGCCCGAGTCTCATGGGAAAAAAAAAAAAAAAACTTAAATGTTCAGTGTGTAACAACCAAAGAGTGACTAAAGTATATGAAAGTGAAATCTGGTAAACATGAAACATCTTCAAACATAATATATGTTCAGTATCCTCAACTCAAAAATCCAAAATCTAAACTTGAGTACCAATGTGAAAATACAAATGACATCTAAATCCATGTGATGGGTCAGTGTTAAAATACAGGCACACTGGGCTGGAGAGATGGCTCAATGGTTAAATGCACTTGCCTCCCAGGCCTAACTGAGATCAATCCTGGGCTCCATATAATAGAAGTACAAGTGGCCTTCTGGTCTCCACATGTGTGTGTGGATTGATGTACATACCACCACCACGCAACACACACTTGCAAAATAAATACATATGAAATTAAATATAGAGGTACTCTACAAAGTTCGTATATAAAATTACCCTTAGGCTGTGTTAAATGAATTCTATATTTAGAAGTCTCATCCCCAAGATAGTTCATTTTATATGTGTAATTAATTATTCTAAAAACCAAAATTTCTGACCCTGGATATTTGAGATGAGAAATTTAACCTTTTCTTAAAAATACCTATAGCAAATGTGTTCTGTCCTCCTCTTCAACCATTAAAATTTTAATTGAACTAGGATTTTTTCAATTTTTATGTTCTTTGAAAATTCCATACATGTATAATACAATGAACCTTGCCATTGGTCATATCCATCCCCTAATCCCTCCATCCGGCTCATTCCATCACCCAGCCACCCCCAACACATCTACCTTCTCAACCAGTTTTGGTTTTTTTAAAGACTTATTTATTTTATGTATATGAGTAAGTACACCATTGCTGTCTTCAAACATAGCAGAAGAGGGCATCAGATCTCAGTACAGATGGTTATGAGCCACCATGTGGTTGCTGGGAATTGAACTCACGACCTCTAGAAGATCAGTCATTGCTCTTAACTGCTGAGCCATCTCTCCAGCCCTCAATCTTTTTTTCTTTTTTTTTTTTTTTTTTTTACCTTTTTAAACCCATTAAGTTCAATTAGTGCTGCTCATTTGCATATGTGTAGGGTGAAGCATCAAGAGCAACAGTGCCAAAGGCTACTCTCCCCAAAGAAAAGTGAACTTCCTCAGCAAAGTGGCTTGTGATTGTTTTCATCATGCAGTTGGGTGTTAAACATGGGTCCTTATACAAGATTCATTTTTAGTAACAATTTGTGTCTCTGGCTAGATGAAGCTATATTAAATTGATAAAAAAAAAAAGACATTAAAAAATTGATGGCACTTTTTTCCCCTTCAATAATCTCTGTGTGCAGATTATTCGTCCTGAGTCTTTGTTATGGCTCATAACTGTGTCTTGAAGCTTAGCATGTTATATAAGCAAGGTGACATACCATTTAAATAAAAGTATATTGCCAGGCATGATAGAACATACCTTGAACCCCAGTACTCAAGAGGCATAGAAAGGGAGACTGTTGTGAGTTCAAGGCTAGCCTGGTATCCATAAGGAGTTCAGGACAACCTGGCCTACATAGTGAGACCTCAAAAATAATAATTGGCTAGCCAGCGGTGGCATCTTTAATCTCAGAGGTGGCAGAGGTAGGTGGATCTCTTGTGAGTTTAAGGCCAGCCTGGTCTACAGAGTGAGTTCCAGGACAGCCAAGGCTACACAGAAAAGAAACCCTATCTTAAAAACCAATAATAACAATAACAACAGTAACAACAATTTGGGCCTGGAAAGATGGCTCAGTGGTTAAGAGCACTTGTTCTTCAGAGGATCAGTCCGGATCAGTCTCACCACTACATCCTGGGTCACAATTTCCTCCAGTTCACAATGTAATACTCTCTTCTGACTCTTTGGACACCAAGCACACACATGGTGTATATAAATACATGCAAGTAAAACACTCATATACAAAAAATAAAATTTAAGTCTAGACAGATAGTGGTGGCACATGCCTTTAATCACAATACTAGAGAGGCAAAGGCAGGTAGATCTCTGTGGGTTCTAGGCCAGTTTGGTCTAGAGTAAGTTCTGGGACAACTGAAGTCACTCAGAGAAATCCTGTCTCAAAATAAAATAATAAATAAATAAATAAATAAAAATTTGTAAATAATAGTGTACCTATTTAAACTAATAACAGTTTTTCTACAGTTTTTATGATTGTGTCTATAATATTAAATTTTTTAAAAAAACAAAACAGCAAAGAAAGAAAAAACTATGATTTTTTTTTTCCTATAAATGGGTTACTGATACAAGTATCAATATCTTAAAGTCTACAAAAATACATCCAGACATGGTTGTGCATGCCTAAGATCTCATCACTGACAAGGCTAAGTAAGACAGGATCACAAATTTGAGCATAGCTTGGCTACATGATAAGTTCCAAACAAGCCCTTTTTATACAGCAAGACAAAGGAAAAAAGAAAAAGAATGGGAAAAAATATAAAGAAAGCAAAACAAAAAGAAAAATTTTAAATGTTCCTAAATCCTAACAAATTGAGATTAGAAGATTAAAAAGAAACTCGAAAAATCTTCAATATTCATTCCTGTCTAAGGCTATGGAAGCAACTACCAGTGGTTACTAGTAGAGAAAGGAGACAATGGGAAGGGGTTATATAAACAGGGCTGTATTCTAAAGAGAGCAAAGGACCAGTAAGGCTTCCTCTGAGACCTAAATACAGACTGCATCAGTCACACTTCCTAAAGCAATAAGGTCTGTGTCTGCCTGAAAGAGGAAAGACACAGGCATTACTTCTAACTCTCCAAGAGATTTTATCTTCAATATACAAGTAAAGCAATTACATGAAATGTCTTCAGGATTGTATATACTGTATAGAGAGAACTGGGGAAATGGCTCAGTGGATAAGTACTTGCCCAAGTACAAGTGTGAGGATAAGAATTAATATCCCAAGAATCCACAAAAAAAAGCCAGGCAGGAAAGGTAACACCAGCATTCAGTAGTCACAGACAGAATCCCTAATGAAACTGGCTACTAGACTAGCTGATAGGCAACCTCTGGATTCAGTTGAGACTCTATCTCAATAAAGTAGAAAATAATCAGGAAAGAAACCCAAAGTCAACATTGGGTCTCCACATATATTCACATGCATGAACATGAACACATACACACAACACACAGAAATACATACATACATACATACCATATCATCACTTCATATTTATCTTTAGCCTGGTTCTCAAAATTAAATTAGGTTTTTTTATGGGCTTATGTCAACTTGAAAGTCCTCCGGCAAAGTATTTGTCACATCAAATAATCATGTGTGTAATTCATTTATCTATTTATTACTTTTTGGCAGTGCTGGGAATCAAACCCAGGGCCATGCACACACTAGGCAAGTGTTTTACCGCCACTAAGCTATACCTCTGGCCCCTAGTTATCTCTTTTATTTTCTGCATCCATGAAAGGAGAATACATAAAATAAGCATTTTGATTAGCAATACTGAATGAAAGTTTATTTTCTAAACCATGACAGGATAATGGATTCTTACCAACGGACACAAATCACTCCAAGAAACTAATGAAAATGTGAGTAGATTGAGCATTTAAAAAGAAAAGTTTCACAATTTATACAAGGGGGCAAAACAACAACCATAAAATAATGTTTAGCAGCTGCCAAAAAATTACCAGGAAAAAAAAAAAAGAACAGGAAGGTAATGGCAAATACCTTGGGAGCTTAACTCAAGAGGGGGAGCTCAGGGCTCAGCAGTTGAGCAGTTGCTGCTTTTTCAGAGGACCCTAGGTTGATCCCCCGCACCCACATAGTGGTTCCTAACCATCCTTGACTCCAGTTCCAGGTAATCCTGGAATCTCTTGGGGCATCAGGTATGCCGCAGAGTTCTTGACCAGCCTGGTGTACATAATAAGTTCCAGACCAGCCAAGTACTAAGTTATAGTACCTAAGCTTTCATAAATGATAAAAAGCCTCCATGTCACTATTGGGAGCTAGCAGGTCAAGACAGTCCAGCAACAGAATAATAAACAAATGCCATTTTTTAGGTAGTAATATTTTCTTCAAGGCCAGTGATTAAAATGATTCTAAGATAGGTAATGAAAACATAACTCACATCTTGGCTCAGTGCAGAAAAGGTTTTCTGAAGCTCCTTGGCAAATTCCAAATTATGAAGTACTTCTTCATACTTTTCCACTGCTTCCTACCAGGTAGAATTTAAAAACAACAAATCAGCAGCAATCTTAGAATTATTAAGTGTTCCTTAAATTGCTAAAGGCTAGAAGAGATGGCTTAGTGGTTAAAAGCACACACTGCTATTCCAGGGGATCTGAATTCCCAGCAACTCCACTGTAGAAGATCTGACATCCTCTTCTGG